>NW_006797778.1:276827-357334 GCF_000442215.2 Lipotes vexillifer | reverse complement strand
CAGGCGGACTCTCAACCACTGTGCCACCAGGGAAGCTCATGATTCACTTTTTTATAAAGCAGAAACTAACACACCACTGTAAAGCAATTATACTCCAATAAAGATGTTAAAAAAAAAAACCTTCCTATTGATCCACCTCAATAAGGGCATGGAGTTTTGGTTGGATCTCACCATAGCCAATCATTTCTGTCCTAGAAGAAATTATAAAAGGATATTAATCCTGGTTTTGAAACAGATGCCCAGTATAAGGGTAAAACCTCCTATGGCTGTCCATCCACTCCACCCCTACCTCAGGATGGTGATTTGCTTAGACATGTGAAAACTAGGAGAACTCTCACATGCAAAAGGCTGAAACCAGTAAGGGTCAGAACTGGCTGCTGTGTAATATTGTTCTAAGTAGATAATAAAAGAATAAAAACACCCATTACCTATTGCCTAGATTTTTGTTATCCTAAAATTTCTACCTCTTTGCTTATATGAAAAATGAGCCCAGACTTCCAGTCCAGACAATATTCTTTCTATAGACCCCTTTTGCCTAGCTCCTCTCCACTAAGCACAACTCTAAAGCCTGGAAATTACGAAAGAAACCACTGAAGGAGAGGTCTGAAAGGTGGTATGAAGAAGATAAACTCTTTTGAGACCCCAGGATTGGAGGAACAACCCAGTAACACAGTATCTTACGTGTTACTTCCTCCACCCAACGGAAGAAGACAACCTAAACTGAACCCTTCCTACCCATGACCTCGCAACAGCAGACAGCCCAAGGCTCATTCTGTCCCCGGATTGAAACTGAATTCCATCTGACAACATCAGGCAAGACATCATTCACAAGAGGTACCAATAGGGAGCCTCACCAACAATAAGCAGGCTGGAGAAGTGCTCTCCATCTTGGTCGTGCCTTAGACTCCCCTACTCCACAGAGAGATACTGAGGCTGGTGGATGGAACCAGCAAGAGGCAACTTCACTACAGCAAGTGGCTCCATCCAGGAAGCTTCTTTGTCCCCCTGAGGCCAAAACTCTCTTCTCTCACTCAGAAAGACCCTGTAGTTGAACTCCCAGGCATTTATTCTAGAGAAATGGGCACTTATGTCCATAGAACAACATGTACACGAATGTCAATAACAGTTTTAATCATGATAGCAAAGAATGGAATTAGCCTAGATATCCTTCAAAAATTGAATAGCTAAACAAACTGCGGTATATGTATATATACACATGGAATACTATTCAGCAATAAAAAGGAATGAACTATTGATATATACAACAATTTGGATGAATCTCTGAAATTATATATACTGACTGAAAAAAGCCAATCCTAAAGGGTTATATAATGTATGATTCCACTAATATAAAATTTTTGAAATGACAAAATTTTAGAAATGGAGGTCAGATTAGTCATTGCCAGGGATTCAGGATAGGGAAGGAGCTGGACATGTTGTGAAAGGAGAACACAAGGTACCCTTGTGTTGATGGAACTGTTTGTTCTGGGTCTTGACTGTGGTGGTGGACACACAAACCTACACATAGGTTAAAATTGAATAGAACCAAGCACAAACACACAGACGGTTTACACTTTTTTTATTCCCACTCAAAATCATGGGACCTTATCAAATTGTCCTTCTCCCAGTATGCTATAAAACCAAACCACAGAGTCCTGTACAAACTATAGCCTTAACACTGTTGCAGTGGGTTGACTTCCACTGTCTCCCAGGACTCTTCCATAACCAGCCTGAGGCGGTACAGGCCTTGCAGCTGAGTAAGTCATTGTAGGCTCCAACAGCCCTTGCCCAAATAGCCCTAGAGGTCACCAAGGAGCTCACAGCCAGTGGAAAAAAAAAAAAAAAAAAAAGACTCATATGCAATAGTTAGCGTAACCTGATGCAAATCCTATAAAAGAAGTAGATAAACTTTGAGAAGATGTATATAAGAGAGATTAAGGGAATGAGCTGTGGATTAACTCAGAACTGGGATTCAGTTCTAAATCTACCTAAAATTACAAGTGTAACTTTGTGCAAAGTAAATCTCAGTCTCCACATATGTAAAATGGGGAGGACAAGAGCATCTTCTTATGTAATGTAGCTGTTGAGAGGATTAAATGAGATTTGAATGTAAAGTGGGTAATGCACTGTTCTGGACTAAATCGTGTCCCTGAAAAATGCCTATGTTGTAGCCCTAACCCCCAGTGTGGATAATTTTGGAGATGGAGCCTTTAAGGAAGTTATTAAGGTTAAATGAGGTCATAAGGGTGGGGGCCTAATCCAGTAAGACTGTTATCTTTATAAGAAGAGGAAGAGACACACCAGGGACATGCATTGCACAGAGGAAAGACCGTGTGAGGACACAGTGAGAAGGTGGCCCTCTGCAAGCCAAAGAGAGAGGCCTCAAAGGAGAAACTGAACTGCTGATACCTTGATCTTGGATGTCCAGTCTCCAGAACTGTGAGAAATAAATTTCTGTTGTTTAAGCCACCCAGTCTATGGTATGCTGTTATGGAAGTCTATGCTGACTAATACATGTACCATCAGACATAGAGTTATGTGCTCAATAAATACGAGCTATAATAATGATGTTTATTGTTATAATCAATGTAAGTAGATTTACAGGCCCTGTGGCAAAAGATGTGTTTCCTACATTCTTAGGGGCCCAAGAGGCTTCTGTTGGTAGACATGGGGTAGAGCTCAAAGGACAGAGAACAAGCAAAGTGAAGCTGGGTGTGGGCTTTTCTGACATGTGCTCATGCAAAGAGGAGATGACCACAGAGCAACAGAAGGAGCTCAGTGGAAAGACAGACAGTGGGCGAAGCAGCCTCTAGCGGCAGGGAGGACTCACTCAGGGAGGGCAGCACTGCAGTTTGGTTCTGGGACCAGAGCCAATCTAGGGCTTCCTATGAGATAGCCATAAGCAGAAGGATGAAAAGGCCAACATGAGTCAAAATTCCTAGAGAATGCTGACATTCAATACTTGGAAGATGACATCTAAATGTCAAATCCAAATTGCTGGGGCTGGGGGAAAAACATGAGAGACAGGGACAAGGTTCAACAACAAGGAGAAATTGGAACATGTGCCATAGGGAACTGTGGAGAACAGCACTGAACTACTTGCTGTTTGCTTTCATTTGTTACTATGCGCTGTACAGTGGGTATGACTAGTTGAAAGTTACAAGGTTAGCGAGAGAGGTCCCAAGTCGAGGTTTTACAAGAAGAAGAAACAGCTAATACTCAAGGCATCACAATAGACCTTGAAATGAGCAAAAGGAATCACAGAAAAGGTCAGAATTCAATAGATTCTTCAAACAAACCTGAACAAAATTGACCCTAAATGATTGCTCATCACCTGGTACCTCGCACGAACAATATTAGAGTAAGTAAATAGGCCAAAAGTGCCACCAGCACTAATTGGGCATTCCACCAGGTGACCCTAGGCTATACTCCTCTGAGATAAATGAGAGGTCAGCAAACTTTTTCTATAAGGACCAGCTAATAAATATTTTAGGCTTTGTGGGCCATATAATCTCTGTCACAATCATTCAACATTTGTAGACCAAAAGCAGACATTGACTATATGTAAACAAATGCACACGGCTATGTGCCAGTAAAACTTATACGTGGACACAAATTTGAATTTCACATAATTTTTATGTGTCATGAAATATTATTCTTGTTTTGATTTTTTTCAACCATTTAAAAATGCAAAAGCCATTCTTAGCTTGTGGGCCACAAGAAAGCATGCAGCAGGCCATATTTGTCTTGTGGGCTATAGTTTGCTGAACCCAGATATAAAGAGTGCATAGCCCACCAGCGCTAACTGTATTCCACCAGGTAACCAGGGATATTTGCTCCTGTGAGACAGACAAGCAATTTGGGTTATGAACGTAAGAGGTGACTTGGTTTTATTAGTATTGTTATGCATTTTAAACAATACTTGTTCTTGTAAAATAGCCATGTTTTGAATCAACTCTTTTGTTTCTGATGCTAATTGTTGAGGCTTACAGCCCCTTTGATGGGCTAAAGAGCACTGCTTGATCCTTTGAAGCTCTGCCTTTAGAAAATGTCCTGAACCCATTCATTTCTTATTTCTCTAGTTTAAGTCACCATCATCTCTTGCCTGGACCACAGTACCTTCCCAATTTTCTCTCTTCTCCCCCTACAGTCTCTTTATACAGCAGCCAAGTAACCCCTTTAAAAGATAAGACTAATAGCATCACTCCTCTGCTTAGAACCCTGTGGAATCTTTCCACAATACTTTTACTCACCTACAGGAGTCCTTATCAAACTCTCTGTGGCAGGCTGGATTCCCCATCAGAGATGGAGTTTAGAGGGCAGGGTATTTATTAGGGAGTGCCCTTGGGATCAGCACGTGTGGAAAGGAGGGGAACAAAGCAAGCGTGGTAGAAGAAAGCATCCAACTGCAATGCAGGCTCAACAATAGTCTTGGCCAATCTCATGGTGAGCTCTGGAGCTAGAATGGCGCTTTAGAGTTGTTCCAAGTTAGGCCAAGATGCTGGGCCTTTACACTCCCTCAGCAATCACTCATTGGATATAGGCAGCGCTGGGAAGAGGCATGGACTTAGTTGACATGGCTGTCAGCAGATGGGGCAGTCCCTTAAAGGTCTGTCCACAGCACTCCTAAAGCTGGGGCAACAGGTCCATTAAAGGGAATCTGGTCAGTGCATCACAGTGCCCAATACACTCTCCCCCACCTCATCTCCTATCATCCTTCTACTGGTCCGTCAGCTGCACGTAAAACAGCCTTCTAGCTGTTCCTCAAGTAAGTCAAGTACAATCATGCCTCAGGAACCTTGCCCTTGCTCTTCCCTCTCCCTGGAGCACACTTATCTGCTTGGATTAATTCCTTACTTTATCTAAGTCAAATGGAGCCACCTCAGAGAGAGAACTTCTCTAACAACCCTACCCAAAATAGCAACCCCTCTCACCCTCTATCTCTCTACCCTATTTAAGTTTTCTTCACAGTTACTTACTACTATCTGATAACTAGAATATATTTCTGTTTCCTTGATGGCTTATTATCTCTTATTAGAATATAAACTCCTGAACAGACTTGTGGTTGCCAAGTGGGAAGGGGGATGGGGGAGAGTTGGATCGGGAGTTTGGGGTTAGCAGATGCAAACTATTATATATAGAAAGGATAAGCAACAAGGTCTTATCATATAGCACAAAGAACTATATTCAATATCCTGTGATAACCATAATGGAAAAGAAAAAATAAGTAAAATAAATAGAATATAAGCTCCTTGAATTCAGGATTTATCCATCTCATTCACTGCTCTATCTCTAGAGCCTAGAGCAACACATGACACAAAACAAGTCTTCAATAAATGATTACTGAATCAACACAAAAAGAATGAATTGCTTCACACTGATTCATAACACTGGCATCCGTAGGATCAGCTTCTGATTATTTAAATGCAGGTAATGGCTTCACTGATCTGACACTGGCAGTTCTCCACCCCCTCCCCCCACAGCAGATTCCCCTCCCTAGAACACAGAGTTCAGTCCCCAGGTCTCTTTTCATAATCAACACAGTTTCAGAGCTTTCTCTTACCACATCCCCTCCCCCATCCTTTCTTTAACCTCTTTGACACACAATCCCAAACCTACTTCCTCTAACTTTATTATATGAATATGCTTGGGGCAGGAGGGAAGAAGGAAAGGAAGGGGGAGAGCAGGCACTATTAGTCTGACAATGATACTGAAAATCCATCCTTTCATTCTTATTTTATCTAATTTTTGCCTGAAGGCTGCACCTACAATCAGTCTCCATTTTAGAACTGTCTAGTTAGAAAAACTGATTTGACTAAATTAAATTCAAAGCAGTATGAATTCAGTAAAATCTTTTGTTCCTCTTCTATGACACTGAATTTTAATTTTAAGTAACTCATGTATTTTCTACCTTGGCCCAGAAAGAATGACATCTTTTTATTGAGTTATGTATGCACTGTGCTAATGATTCTTGTTCTGATATTACTGAGATGATATCAATCAGTAAAATATTTATTCAGCATGTACTCTTTTTTAAGGACATTACTATGTCCCTGGGGTTAAAAAGTATAATATAATTTCTGCTTCAAGGACCTTATGATATCATAGGAGAATATAACATATACAGCATATAAACAGTTAAAAATACAAAAGAATAGAGAATTAGAATTGCTTGTGAGTGGGTCACAAAGTGATGTGTGGAAAATGAACCGTAGGATATTTACTTAATATCTATTGTGGAGGGCTAGAGGCCCAATGTATCAAGTAGGCTTCTTAACCTGGAAGCAACAGGAATTGCCCTGCAGGATTTAAGCAGGAGAAAAAAGTTCACTGAAAGTATATTGGGGCTGTAGAATTATTCAGAAAGCCATAAAACCAGGCTTGTAAAACAGGCAGGCAAGATCTTGTTATAGGAATAAGAACTGTGAGGGTTGGGAGAGAGGATTTCTGCCACCTTCATGAACATTGGCCACCACAGCCTGCATTGCTAATTGTGCTATCACTGCCACTCCTGGAATGGCAAACATTGCTACTGCAAATGTGTTCTCCACAGTACCTGCTTCTTACCGCTATTAGCTTCTAATAGATCTAACTAGGTCACCTGCCACTGCTCAAGGGAGCCTGGGGAAACAAGTATTTTTTGTTTCAGCTTTTATAGTGGGCAATTTTCCAAATCAAGACTGGTCCATCATGTGCTAAGCATGAAAAGCAAAAACTAACAGATGTTCACATACCTAAGAAATAGTAAATCCTGTCACTGCCCCTTAAGAAACTGGCAGTTTAGATGATGAAACAGGCCTTCACAATTTTATTGATCAATCAACATTTTAGCCTCTACTAGGTGCAAGGTATTGTGTTAAGGGCTGTGAATATTCTAAGTAAGAGAAACACAATTCTTGCCTTAAATAACTTTTTCCTCTTAGGAGGGGAAAAATAGTGTCAAAATAACAGAATTCAGGAGCAGGGCTAACTCTTGCCCATTCTTAGATGCAATAAATATTGTTTTTTAATTCTTGTTTGAGTAGTAACTGTGAGGCAGCCATATTTTGAACAGAATTTGATATATGTTTGATGTCCAATAAATATTTTTAATAATGAGTGCTTCTGGAGAAATAACATCCAAGAATATCCTGGCAGATGGTAAAACATTTTTTCAGATTTAATTTCTGCCAAAGCAACCATCTATCTTAACTTGTGAGTGGTAGAAAATCAAACAGAAAATTAGAGACACAGCTAGACAAAGCATGAGAAATGTCTGGCCTGAGCTGTAGAGGAGGCTTATTCATTTGCCATGGTTAGATTAACTGTATCTTTCCTTTAGCTCTCATGAGGAGGGAGGAGGGAAAAAATGCCAGTATAAACAAGGTTATACATTGCATTATCTCTTATTTGAGTCTACAGGATCAATGGGGAAAAAATAACAACAATCCCATATTTACAATAAACTTGTTTCTTGCATGTCAAACTAATAGCAAGGAATTTCTAACATGGTTAAATTTCCATCAGGAAGCGACTGGACTCTATTCTAATCATCCCCAATTTATCATTTACTAAAAAGGTGTTGAGGCACAAAGAGTTTGAATCTTTGTGTGGCTGAACCACAGTGACTCCATTTTGTCAGCTCCATCTTGGGCCTGCACTCCTACCCCCTCCCCTTTTGGTGTTACTGAACTTTAGCCCACTCACAAGGAATGCACCCAAGTCAGATAAGTTCCCTAACAACTTCTACCCTTGCCTTCATCTGATATGAAAACTGGAAGAGTACCTTTTGCTGATGCAGATGGTTAATGGTCATGAGATGCCCGGGGGGAGAAAAAAATCCCCTCTTCCAGTTGGTGTGGACTGCTTTTTCACTTGGTAGTCAGATTCTATTTTTAGCTTTGGCCCCTTTAAATTCCTGTGTACCCCTTTCGGTGGTGTGGAGTGCAGCTGCAAATGACTCTGGATCTTCCATCTGCCTGATCCTTCCTGCCTGTAAGTTACCCACAATAAACTTCATAATTGCACTTTACAGAGTTGCCCGCTTCATTTTTCCATCTCAAAGTTCCTTCTCAGTTTGGAGGATATTATTCTATATCTCTACTTCCCAACACTCATTTACTAGAGACCAGAAATTAAAACTGAATTTTCCATTGGCCCAGTTCATGCCTTAGATTTGTTCTAGAAAATACAACCTGTTCAAACAATTCTAAAGGATGCTGTGGGGCATGAGAAGATGGGAAAGATTCTCTACTCTATAAGTCAAGCGTTAGGACAGTTGAGATTCCACAGAATAGTCTATTTTGTTCTAGTTCTATTCAACATGGTGCTGAAAGCATCTCAGCCAATCAGTATGATGCAGATGAAAATAGAAAGGACCCTGTGTTCTTTCCAGGGTATGTGTCCACTAAATACAGTAAACTAAGATGATAACGTGTGTGTCTGTGTACATGTGAATATGCATATGTGTGTGCTGGCATACAATATAGTGAAAATAACCCAGACACAGTAAGCCTAATACTATCTTACACACCAAGAAGCATGCATTGTTTGAACACTGGGAAAGAAAAGGAAACTTCCACCCTGTTAATCCTGTCATTCCTTTTCTACTTTGAGTTGGCAGTTTCTGTGTACTTTTTGGCACTTACAAACAGTATGTAGAGAGAGGGACTGACTCCAACCTCATGACCTCTGAGTTTAGGATTCCTCTTTTCCCATAAGAACAGTTACCCTTAGTACACTCCAGGATACTTATCTTTCTTTTCATATAAATCCTCTACTCCTTCATAATTGCTCCCTCTGATTCCCAATTGGGATAACTGGACAAAATAAGATTTGTATTTCTGAAGAATTTTTGCTCAAAGTCATCAACCCATTATCTATGAGTGTATTACCTCCTGACTTTCAAATTTATTGTATGGACCTCCCTCAGTTTATTTATCCAAAAAGTGGGAATAATAGTTCGTGCTCCACTTACCTTTTAGGATTATTCTGTTAAGAAAAATATCCAGGAAATTTCCTTTTCATTGTCAACTGTAAGACGTCATTTCATCTAAGTTGCTATAGGTTGCCCGATATATTTCAAGATCGTAGGCATTTCTGGCGACCAAAAAGAGGTGGGACTAGGGAATCCTGTTGCCTGTTGGCACAAAGAAGTGAGGAAACCAATGTGTGTATTTCACTTGAGCCCATTTTTTCCCAAATGAAGGAGAGATTGATTTCATCATTAGCTCCTCTGAGCCTCTCTGACTCAGAATGGTTAAAATCCTCCCATATCACTCTTTTTCCAAACTAACCTCTAAGCTCCTTAAAGGCAAGGGCTGTATGTTATGCTTTTCTTTGTCCCTTGCTAATTTCTTAACAAACACCAGCTGCCTCTAGAAAAATTAACACAAGTCATTGGAGGGTGAGATGAAAGAGCTAGATCTTATGATATATCAGTTCAGGCCTGTCCCCCTCCCCCATTTTAGCATGTAAACCTTGATTATTTTTTGCATTAAGGTTTAAATATACAATAAGTTAAATCTCTTAAAGTGACTGTCTTTAAAACCATACAGTTGAGGGAAACCTCTCAATATCTGATATGGTCTTAATCTGAAGAGAAAGGAAATTAAACCAAGAAATGACCCAAAAGAGCATGTTACACATACTCAGAAGTTGCAAATGACCTAGAGGCAGAGCAGTTGATGTGGATGATGTGACTGACTTTAGTCTGTTTGGGGTCTGTTGGGATGTATAAAAGGATACTCAGTGTGTTGAGCCTCCCCTGTATTCACCCCTAAGCACCTGAAGTCCCATTTATCTCATCATTTTCATCTTCTCATATTTTGACAGTTTTTCTCAGTCCTTTAAAAGTCTCATTGATTTCACTAATGAACAGAGTGCTGAAAATTTGCTCATTTGCAAACCTGTGGTTTCATGGCCAAGCTGCTGCTATCTTTTCCCAGATGACATTTCCAGAATTGAAAGAGCCCGCATACAGAGCAGTCCTCATAGGATGCAAATGCATTCATGGATGAGAAATGAGATTGCAAGTTTATGGAGTGTCATTTCATATCTAGGCAGCCACGTTGTGCCTGGGTCTTTGGTTCAAACAACTAGTAGCATTATTGCTCTGATATAGGAAAAAAATAAGTCAAATTTCGTGAATTTTGGGGTCTTTCACGGCAGGCTTTTCTTTTTCCCTGATGATGAAAAATATCTAATGCAGAATTCATAGAACTGTCATCAGGACTTGGGATACAGGATTGGGGAATACTCGCTCATTCAATAACTGTGTACTTAGAAAGAGTAATGAAGCCTGAGGCACATTGCTTTGACATTTATTTCAATTATCTATTGCTGTGTAGCAAACTACCGCAAAACTCAGTAGTTTAAAACAATATTCATTTTCTTTTCTCACAATTCTGTGGCCTGAGCTATGCTCAGCTGGGGGGTTCTTCGGTTAGCCCTCCCAGTGGTCACTAGTGTGTCTAAATTCAGCAGGCTGACCAGCTGGGGGCTCAGCCCAGCCAGGATTCTGGAAGGACTGGACTTTTCTCTCTCCATGTGGCCTCTCCACATGATCTCTCCATGCAGATAGCTGCTCCGGCAGAATAGTCAGACTTTCATGATATCCCAGGCTCCCGAGAGTATAAAGCAGAAGATGGAAGGCCTTCTTAAGGCTTAGGCCCAGGAATGGCACAGCAGCAATCTCACTGTATTCTTTGGCTAATATAAATACAGGCTCAGCCTAGATATAAGGTGGAAGAACGTGCAAAGACATGACTACCAAGTGGTTCATTTGGGACCAGCAGTGCCACAGACAAGCACAACATTAGCACCAGGGTCACACACACACACACACACAGACACATACAGACACAGACACAGACACACACAGACACACACAGAGACACACACACACACACACACACACACACACACACCATGTATAGGTGAATATTTGAGCTCTGCAGGCAACTCGAGATGGTTTCCAATGGCCACTGTGTAATGAATATTAACATCTATGACCTGCAGAGAGAAAGAAAGAAAAACACCTACTCTGAAGACAGGAAAACTGAATTGAAGGTCTGACATTGCCATGTTACATAATCTCTCTGAGCCTCAGTACATTCATGTGAAAAACAGGAATAATGGTGCATATACACTTACTTCAAAGGATTATTATATTAAGAAAACATCTGTGAAATTGTATTTCAAAGGGTAAGGCATCATATAAATGTAAGTTGCTATGAGAGCTGTTGATGAATTTCATGACTGTCATTTTGTGTTTTGCTTTGAGTCCTCTGTGATTTTTGAATTATGTTTGTTTGGATGAGAATTCTTATAGCTAACTTTTAGGAAGACCAGAATATTATTACTGGTTCCACAGCTCTTATTATGTTCAGTTTCTTTTTTCAGCAACCAATTTGGATAATGGCTTTAAAATCATGATAGAATATTTGGTTATTACATTACCCTGCATTGATTTTAGGGATAAACATTGTGTATCTTGTGATGAAATAATTTTTCATGCCATCTCCCTAATAGTGGAAGATTAAGATAGTTTCCTGCCCCAAGTATTAGGGAGCTACTAATAAGTTATTTATAGTGCTCTGACTTATTATTTTTCTACTATTCAAGCTTGTACTATTTAAAAATTGACAGTAAAAGTAAAAATGACAGAATTTTAGTAGGATCCACAGTATCAAACCAGATCTTTCTCTGACAACATTTCAGCCCTCAGACTACTAAAAGTGGGAGTAGGAAGTACAGAGGCTAATTTGGGTCTTTCTCATGTGTAGTGTGGACAGCTTGAAAAATTTGACCACCATCAGAAAGCTCTGTAACTGGGAGACCAAATAAGAGAGGCAGAAAGGGTGTCAGCCTCTGTCTACACTCCTCCTGACAACGAGCTGGGCAGTAGTTCCTGCTGGAATCATGCTAATGCAGTCCCGTTGGGATTCACTGCTGAGAACTGCAGGCCACTCCATTTGATACCTTCTCCTGCTGCAGGTTTCTATAGTGGCTACCAGTGAAGCCTTAGGTGCTGACAAGCTCTATGACTTGCTGGTGTCAGTTTTATCAAAGAGGAAATTTTTCAGCGTAATGTCTTTCCTAAATTTATATTGAATTATATATGTATTTATTTTACGTATTTTTTGAAATATAGTTGATTTACAATATCATATTAGTTTCTGGTGTACAGCACAGCGATTCAGATACATATATATATATATATATGTAGAGAGAGAGAGGGAGAGAGAGTCTTTTACATATTCTTTTCCATTATGGTTTATTATAGGATATTAAATATACTTCCCTGTGCTATACAGTAGGACCTTGTTGTTTATATATTTTATATATAGTAGTTTATAGCGGCTATGTATTTTGAATAGCAACAGCCGGAGGAGTCAAATTTCTAAAAACTATGAAGGTATGGAAAAAATAATTTTTGTTTTGTTTCCTTCCTTCCTTCCTTCCTTCCCTCCCTCTTTTCTCCCTCCCTCCTTCCCTCCCTCTCTTCCTTTCTGCCTTTCTCTCCCTCTCTCTCAAGGCAGATGGAGGGTGGATGATAAGGAGGTGGAGGAAAAAAGAAAATGGGAAAAGATACATTTATTTATCATTTTTTAAAGTCCTTTACTCCTCTTTTTTCTATGACTATGGTTAATATACATTTCTTCTGCAACTAAAAGAACAAGACAACAAAAAACTAGTAAGGGCAAAGATGAATGGAAAAAACCTTGACCTAGTTGACATAGATAGAACATTGCAATCACAACTGCACAATACATATATTTTAAAGACACGTGGAACATTTACAAAAAATGACGAAATTCTGGGCCATAAACCAAGTCACAACAAATTTCACATTATTAAAATCATAAAGGACAGGGGATCAGTAACATTTTTCTTAAAGGACTACACAGTTAATTATTTTAGTCTCATGGACTAAATAGCCTATATCATAACTATTCATTCTGTAAAGTCCTTTACTCCTTAAAATCAATATACTGACTTAAGAATCTAAAATATATAAATTGAAGAAACTTTATTTGCTCATAAAATGAAAAGTTGCTAATTAGCAACAAGATAACATATCAAAGTATAAAACTCACTGGTAAAGGAAAAAATAGTTAAATTCAGAATACTCTAATGTTGTAATGGTGGGTAAATCACATAATTCTAGTATGAAGTTAAAAGACAGAAGTATTGTTAAGTTGCTATAACTATAATAATTCGTTAATGGATATACAATGTAAAAAGATGTAAATTGTGACATCAAAAAACATAAAATAGGGCTTCCCTGGTGGCGCAGTGGTTGGGAGTCCGCCTGCCGATGCAGGGGACACGGGTTTGTGCCCTGGTCCAGGAAGATCCCACATGCCGTGGATTGGCTGGGCCCGTGAGCCATGGCCACTGAGCCTGCGCGTCCGGAGCCTGTGCTCCGCAACGGGAGAGGCCACAACAGTGAGAGGCCCGCATACCACAAAACAAAAAACAAACAAACAAACAAACAAAAAACATAAAATATGGGGAGGTAGTATATAAATGTAGAGCTTTTGTGTACTTTTGAAGTTAAGTGTTATCAGCTTATATATTAAGCTTGCATCAGCTTATATATTAAGCTGATATGTTATCAGCTTAATATAGACTATTATAAATATGTTTTATGTTAAGTGCCATGGTAACCACAAAGCAAAAACCCATAGTAGATACACAAAAGATAAGGAGGACAGAATCAAAACATACCACTGCAGGAAACCATCAAACCACAAAGGAAAAGAACAAGAGAGGAAAAAAGGATCAAGGGAATCATAAAGCAACCAGAAAACAATGAACAAAATGTAAATAGTAAGCCCACACCTATCAATAATTTTTTCAAATGTGAATGGGTTAAATTCTCCAATTAAAAGACATAGAGTTTTGGCTGACTAGATTTTTAAAAATCCAACTATATACTACCTACAGGAGACTCAGTTCAGCTCTAAGAACACAAACACACTGAAAATAAAAGAATAAAAAATGCATATTCTATACAAATGGAAGCCCCAAAAAAGCAGGGGTACTATGCTTATATCAGATAAAACAGACTTAAGCCAAAGACTGTAACAAGAGACAAAGAAGGGCATTACATAATGATAAAAGGAGGAATCCAACAAGAGGATATAACATTTGCATATACTTATGCACCCATCACTGGACAGCCTAAACATATAAAGTAAATATTAACAGATCTGTAGGGAGAAAGAGCAATACAATAATAGTAAGGGACTTCAGTACCCCACATTCAACAATGGAGAGAACATCCAGACAGAAAATCAATAAAGAAATATTGGCCTTAAACTACTCATTAGACTAGATGGACTTAACATGTGGTTACAGAACATTCCATGCAACATCAGCAGAATATGCATTCCTCTCAAGCACACATGGAACATTCTCCAGGATAGATCATATGTTAGAACACAAAACAAGTCTTAATAAATTTAAGAACATTTAAATCATATCAAGTAAATTTTCTGACAACAATGGTATAAAACCAGAAGTCAATCACAAGAAGAAAACTGGAAATTTCACAAATATATGGAACTTAAACACTTTACTGAACAATCAGGGGGTCAAACAAGAAATCGAAAGAAAAAATTTAAAATATCTGGAGACAAAAGAAAATGGAAGCACAACATACCAAAACTTATGGGATGCAACAAAAGCATTTCTAGGAGGGAAGATTATAGTGATAAAGGCCCATATTGAGAAGTAAGAAAGATCTCAAATAAACAACCCAACTTGACACCTCAAGGCACTAGAAAAAGAAGAACAAACTAAGCCCAAAGTTAGCAGAAGGAAGAAAATACCAAAGATCAGAATGGAAATAAATGAATAGAGACTACAAAGATAATAGGAAAGATAAAAAAAGAGATGGTTTTTTGAAAAGATAAACTAAGTAGACAGACCATTAGCTGGACTCACCAAGAAAAAAAGAGAAAGGATGGTAATAAAATTAGCAATAAAAGAGGATACCTTACAAATAATACCACACAAATACAAAGAACCATAAGAAACTACTATGAAAAATTTTACACCAAAAAATTGGATGACCTAGAAGAAATAGGTAAATTCCTAGAAACATACACCTTACCCAGACGGAATCATGAAAAAGTAGAAAATCTGGACAGACCAATTACTAGTAAGGAGATTGAATCAGTAATCAAAAATCTAACAATCAAAAGTTCAGAACAAGATGGCTTCACTGGTGAATTTTACCAAACACTTAAAGAATTAATGCCAATCCACTTCAAACTCTTCTAAAAAGTAGAAGAGGAGGGAACACTTCCAAACTCATTTTACAAAGGCAACATTACCCTGATACCAAAACCAGTCAAGGAAAAGAAAATTTTTAAAAGAAAAGAAAATTACAGGTCAATATCTCTGATAAATATAGATGCAAATGTCCACAGCAAAATATTCCAGGGATGCAATGATAGTTCAATATCCACAAATCAATCAATGTGATACACCACATTAACAAAATGAAGGATAAAAATCATATGATCATCTCAATAGATGCAGAAAAAGGATTTTACATAATTCAACATCTTTTCTGATAAAAACGCTCAACAAACTGGATATAGAAGCAATGTACCTACTATAATAAACTCTATATATGACAAGCTCACAGCTAGCATCATACTCAAGGGTGAGAAGCTGACAGAATTTCCTCTAAGATCAGGAACAAGACAAGGTTGTCCACTCTTACCATTTATATTCAACATAAATATCCAAAGAAATTAGACTAGAAAAAGAAATAAAGTCATCCAAAACAGAAGGAAAGAAGTAAAATTATCTCTATTTGCAGGTGACATGATATTGTATATAGAAAACCCTAACTCCATCAAAAAACTGTTAGAATAAGTGATCTCAGTAAAGTTGCAGGATACAAAATTAATATACAAAAAATCAGTTGCGATTCTATACGCTAACAACAAATTATCAGAAAGAAAAATTAAGAAAATGATACTGTTTATAATAGCATCAAGAGGAGTAAAATACTTAGCAATAAATTTAACCAAGGACATTAAAGACCTTTATACTGAAAACTATAAGACATTTGTGAAAGAAATTGAAGAATACACAAAGAAATGGAAAGATATTCCATACTTGTGGATTGGAAGAATTAATATTGTTAAAATGTCCATATTACCCAAAGTGATCTACAGATTCAATCAATCTGTATCAAAATTCCAATGGTATTTTTCACAAAAATAGAAAAAAAAAATCCGACAATTCATATGGAACCACAAAATACTTGAAATAGCCAAAGCAATCTTGAGAAAAAAGAACAAAGTTGGAGGCATCACACGGTCTGATTTCAAACTATATTACAAAGCTATAGCAATCAAAACTGTATGGTATTGGCATAAAAACAGACACATCGATCAATGGAACAGAACAGATAGCCCAGAAATAAACACATGCACATGTGGTCAATTAATTTATGACTAAGGAGCCAAGAATATAAAATGGAGAAAGTATAGGCTCTTCAATAAACGGTGTTATATAAACTGGAAAGCCACAGGTAAAAGAATGAAACTGGACCTCTCTCTTACACGATACACAAAAACCAGCTCAAAATGGATTAAAGACTTCAATGTACGACCTAAAAGCATAAAACTCCTAGAAGAAAACACAGGGGATAAGCTCCTTGATATTGATGTTGACAATTATTTTTGGATTTGATACCAAAAGCAAAAGCAAGAAAAGCAAAAATAAGCAAGGGTACCACATCAAACTAAAAAGCTTCTGCACAGCAAAAGAAACCACCAACAAAATGAAAAAGCAACCTACAGAATAGGAGAAAATATTTGCAAACTATATTGGATAAAGGGTTAATATACAAAACATATAAAGAACTCATACAACTCAATAGCAAAAAATCAAACAATCTGATTAAAAAATGTGCAAAGGGAGGTTGACATATACACACTACTATATTTAAAATAGGTAACCAACAAGAACCTACTATATAGCACAGGGAACTCTGCTCAATACTCTGTAATAACCTAATTGGGAAAAGAATTTGAAAAAGAATAGATACATGTATATGTAAAACGGAATCACTTTGTAGTACACCTGAAACTAACACAATATTGTTAACCAACTATACTCCAATATAAAATTAAAAAAAAATTTTAAATGTGCAAAGGAACTGAAAGGACGTTTTTTTTTTTCCATAGAAGACATATAAACGGCCATCAGGTACACGAAAAGGTACTCAACATCATCAGGGAAATGCAAATCAAAACCACAATGAGATATCACCTCACACCTGTTAGAATGGCTACCATTACAAAGAGAAAAGATATCAAATGTTGGAGAGGGTGTGGAGAAAAGGGAACCCTCTTGCGCTGTTGGTGGGGATATAAATTGGTGCAGCCACTATAGAAAACAGTATGGAGGCTCCTCAAAAAATTAAAAATAGAACTACCATATGATCCAGCTATTCCACCTCTGCGTATATACCCAAAGGAAATGAAAACAGGATATCAAAAGGTATCTGCACTTCCATGTTCACTGCAGCTTATTCACAATAGCCAAGATATGGAAATAACCTATATTTCCTTCACCTGATGAATAGATTTAAGAGATGTGATATAGATATAGATATAAATATTATTTGGCTTCGAGAAAGAAAGATCATCCTGCCTTTTGTGACAACATGGATGAAACCTGAAGACATTATGCTAAGGAAATAAGTCAGACAGAGAAAGATAAATATTGTATGATATCACTTATATATAAAATCTAAAAAAGCTGAACTCATAGTAACAGAGACTAGAATATTGGTTACTAGGGGCTGGGTGGTGGGGGAAAAGGGAAGATTAAAAAAAAAAGAGTGACATCTGATCCATGTCTATGAAATCCAAAGGAGCTTTCAATAAATATAAAGAAAAATTTGCAGTGCTAAAAACTGAATGCTGGAGTGGGCTTCCCTGGTGGCACAGTGGTTGAGAGCCCGCCTGCCGATGCAGGGGACACGGGTTTGTGCCCCGGTCCGGGAGGATCCCACATGCCGCAGAGTGGCTGGGCCCGTGAGCCATGGCTGCTGAGCCTGCGCGTCTGGAGCCTGTGCTCTGCAATGGGACAGGCCACAACAGTGAGAGGCCCGCGTACCGCAAAAAAAAAAAAAAGAATGCTGGAGAAGCAAGGGCTGTCAAACTTTGTCAGACATATGCACCAAAAATGACCCACAGAAGATCTATTCTGTGTGTCTGGCCCAGCCTTGTGGGATGCTCTTAGCAACAAGCATATTGGGGATCGCACAGGGCCTGAGTCCCACTGTCCACCAAGCCTTTTAGTCCCAGAGACATGAGTTCAAGTGTCAACTTACAAGGTGCACGACTTTGAGGAAGTTAGCTAACCTTCCTAAAGCTGTTTTATCTACAATAAAGTTATTAACATTTTTTTTTCTTTATAGAGTTCTTCTGAGCAGACAACAAGATAATATATAGAAAAACCTTAACCACATGCTTTTTCTTAACTCCTGAAACTTTAATGACTGAATTTTTACGGGATTATTTTTTTCTACTTTAACTATTTTCATATTTTAAGATTGTCCATATAAAATCAAAAAAAAACCAAATCCATCTAAAATCACCTGAAGGCTTTAAATTCCTAAAATGTGCTGCATTTTTTTTAAAAAAAGAGAGTAACCAGGGGCTTCCCTGGTGGCGCCCTGGTTGAAAGTCTGCCTGGCATTGCAGGGGACACGGGTTCGAGCCCTGGTCTGGGAGGATCCCACATGCCGCGGAGCAACTAGGCCCATGAGCCACAACTACTGAGCCTGCGTGTCTGGAGCTTGTGCTCCACAACAAGAGAGGCCGCGACAGTGAGAGGCCCGCACACCGCGATGAAGAGTGGCCCCCGCTTGCCGCAACTGGAGAAAGCCCTCGCACAGAAACGAAGACCCAACACAGCCAAAAATAAATAAATAAATAAAATTTAAAAAAACAAGAGTAACCAAACATGTTGTTACTCCCAACTGTTTCCATATTGCTTTTCATTATCCTTCCTTGATTTTAGGTTAAAGAACACTTGCTCTATTTTTATCAAGTCTTTTTTTTAGTTTCCCAATTTTATTTATATTTGAAAATCAAATTTATCTTATCCACTGACCCAGATATAAATTAAATATTATTTCACAATTTGTTTATTTAAGCAGATTTTCCCCCCTAAATCTCTTTTTTAAAAAAGATTCTAGGTCTCCTGAAATGTCATTCAGTATTAAATCCATCTCTGTCAGCCCTTTTGTTCAGATACCTTGGGCAAAAATGATGTATCCTTAAATATGTATGTCAACTACATTTTCTGCCTCTCAGCTCAAATAATTAGGTCCATTCCCCATTAATTTTTTTTCAGAGTGCAAGATTATCTAGATAGATTTTTTAGTAATGTAATTTTAATACTTACACTTGGCAAATTTCTCAAATGGTCCAATTTATCCTGTCACTCCCTTTTAATGTGACCTTATTAAAAGCCATTATTACATTTCCTCTTAATTTCATTTAGAGGGCACTTATCTACTCTCAGCCTCTAGTTTCACACATGGACCTGTGGAGATGCTTATCCTATTACATACATGGTCATTCCAAATCTTTTGCTTGCTAAGAAATGGAAGTAGAAATTGGCTGTGAAGTAGAAAGTATTTAAAAAACCACATGTAAAGGTGGATTCTTTGTTTGGCAGATCAATGATCAAGCATACACACATACAAGTTTTACTTGGCCTTGAGAACACGCAGACCCAGAGGAGAACTTTAGCAGTGTGTTACTCCCCAGGACTCCCTGGAGATCCCTATCTGAACCCAGCTCTGAGAGCCTTGGCCAAGCCAAGAAGTTGAAATGTCCACAGAGCCCATGTTTGGAATGAAAACCACCCTCAGGATTTGCTCACCATCTCCTGGCCTCTATTCTCTTTCCACACTGTGTGTGGGGCACTAGTGACACTGTAGCAGGACGCTTTGATTACATTCTGTTTATGTGAACTTTCTTGTGCCTTTGGGCCATTGCCCTTTGGAGTCTATGTCTCAGACATCCTTGCCAACGTCATGTTGCACTCAACAACTTCTATCACATACTTGGATGACTTTAACAAGACAAAATCTGGCTTATAGTTAGGAGAATATATATACATTTGGATTTTTCTTTGATCTTTGTCAATAATCAATTTTTACTGTGTTTTAGCTCCAATTCCCTAAAAATCAGAACCAATGATAGAAGCTTAACACTTTAACCCTTTATTAGGGAGTGTAATCCCAGGTTAGCAAGAAGGAGGGGAAAAAATGGAAGTGAGGCAGGGAAGGAAAGAGAGCAAATAGAAGATGGTGCATTATGGGACTAGCCACAGCCTCACAGCAAAATACAACTCACTCACATAGAATGGGTCCAGAGAGGCTGTATGTCTTAGAACAGTCTATTAGGGAAAGAAAGAAGAACAATGGCTTCTTCCCATCTCCGGTTTCTTATTGGTCTACAAGATATTAGCTTACCTACACTTCTGGGTTGAGTTACCTGGGCCTCCTGGGAAACCCCTAGGAAAGCAGGTCTTCTGTGGGCCCAGTCCAGCCCATGTGCTGGCATGGTGGTCTCTCATCAGTCAGCTCTGCAGGTGGGGCAGCCAGGGAGTTAAAGACCCCAGGTAAAGCATGGGCCTTCCTTAGGGCCACTCTTACTGGCAAGCAAGGGATGTGACAAGGACCAGGAAAGACCTGGTAGGTGAGAGGTAACATAAGCTGAGTGCAGTATACTGAGCATCATATTGTATGTGACAATGAGCTAGACACGGCAAGAGGAGCCCACGGGGCCAATGGATCAAGGATAGGCTTATGCTTAGGCAAAATACATCATGCAGTTTGAGGAAAACCAAGAAATCTTCACCTGCCCCAAAATAGCTCCCCAATCAAGCTGCTCAACTAAAAAAGACCACAGTTTGAACCTATTCTTTGCTTGAGGCTCTGAGAGATTCTGTTAAGATGTAAGCATATTAGATAAAGGACATCATTTTGAGTCAATGTTCCTTACTGCTTTATTTGTAAAGAGTAGGGCTCTGGGGGAATGAAATTCAGGAAGGCTAAAGTTTGATTAGGGTAAAAGGAAATGAAGGCTGAGGATGATAGTCAAATCCCACTTGGTACTGCCCAAGAAGGATATATCTGGTTAGGAAACAACTAACTGAGGAGTCCTGAGTAAGTGGAGGGCAGGCTGAGGTCAGAGGGCTTGAAGTTAGGAAGGGAGAGAAGGGAATGAATGGGAAATGTCAAAGACCAATTTTCCCTACCTCAGCTTTGGTCTCGGTTCATCCAATGGCCCTTTTTCCATAAGTCAAATTACAGAGACGTTGAACACTGTGTGGAACTCTGGCTTCAGGCCTCACTCTGCAAGTGCTTCTCTCAAACTTAATTAGCTCGGGATTCCATTAAGGGATCTTCTGCCCTCTGTCACATCTACATTACGTCGGCCTCTCCTACACTCTCCAAAAATCCCTGCCAAAGACTCCCTCTCCCCACACACCTGCCATGCTGGAAAACCAGGCCTCAAGCCTGAAGAGAAGCCAAGCATTCCTAAAATGTGAAATTCCTCTCTGAAGGAAATTCTCTAAAGGAGTCCCTTCAATCAAGCACCCCCTTTTCCATTCCCCAGCACACACACACACACACACACACACACACACACACACACACACACACACAATTTTTTCCATACAACATTTAAGGAGAAAAGCAAATAACTGTTGTTTGCATAGTTCTAGAAATCCTGGTGACCTCATTGTGGCCGAATTATTAATTGTTTGGGGGTGTGAAATTCAAGGTCATGTTAAGTGTGAATCTTTGGGACTATTTCTATTGCTGTCTCAAATGGTTTTCAGACTCTTCTGTTCATAGATTCAAGTCAGGTATTTCCTCCTAAGATCCTGACCCTGATTCACTGCACCACTCACGTTCTGCATTTAGAAGACATTTCCCTATGACACTAAAATGTTTGATGTTATTAAAATCATGCTATTGATATTCATATCAATTATGTCTTGAGTGTGATGCTTAGTATATCTCTTAATAAAACTTGGATTTCCTCTTATTTGGGCTTCTGCAAAAATAATTTATAGAGACACAAATAGTAATATTAAAGCTATCAACCATAAAAGTCAATACTTGACAGCCTCATGTAATTTAAGAGTTACACACATACGAATTCAGATCTCGTGCTTTCTAAATGTACGTACATTAGCTGCACACCAGAAATTTAGAGTTCAAGAAGCAGCGAGCTGTCAAATGATAGAGCGTTGATGTTTTGAAAATGAACTTTTCAGCAAAGCAGGTAAATTGGCAAAGCTGGGTTAGTACAAAAAATACATATGCCTCTTCGTTCCACTAAACTGTCCTTAGGTATATCCATTAACACTGTTTCTTTGTTGAACATTTCTTTTTGAAAAAGGTTTTCATATTAGCTTTGCAGTGGGAATTTCCCAGAAAGGAGAAAAGTTTTGCTTATGATTTTGGAAGCTCATTTGCCAACAATACAAAGCATAATCTTCAATTAAAAAGTTCACAACTATATTAATAAGATGTATAATCATCTTGTCACTATATTTCTCAACTCCAAAATATTTTCACAGTAAAAAAGGATCAACAGAGAAGAATAATTTGCTATTTCAGGAAGTGGGTCTATTCAAAATGATCTGAATTTTTGGACCTATTTGAGAATTTAAGTTCAGTTATTTGTAATGTAAGTTTCCCCACAACTTGCCATCCAATGGATACAAATGTAGGGGGAACAGAGATGTTACTTTGATTGCAATAACACTTGCTTCATTGACTTTTTTTTTTGCTTCTTGTTTTTTTTTTAATTGAAGTATAGTTGATTTATAATGTTGTGTTAGTTTCCGGTGTACTGCAAAGTGATTCAGTTTTATGTATATATGTAAATGTGTTATATGTATGTATTCTTTTTCAGATTCTTTTCCCTTATACATTCTTACGAAATTTTGAGTATAGTTCCCTGTGCTATACAGTAGGTCCTTGATGGTTATCTATTTTATATGTAGTAGTGTGTATATGTTAATCCCAAACTCCTAATTTATTCCTTCCCCCTTTCCCCTTGGGTAACCATAAGTTTGTTTTCTATGTCTGTGGGTCTATTTCTGTTTTGTATATAAGTTTATTTGTATGATTTTTTTTTTAGATTCCACATACAAGTGGTATCATATGGTATTTGTCTTTCTCTGTCTGGCTTATTTTACTTCGTAATGATAATCTCTAGGTCCATCCATATTGCTTCAAGTTTCAGTGACTTTTGCTACCCACTGTACTCAAAGTACAACCCAGTTATTTCTGCTAATCCCTTAGGATGTTTCAAATGAACCATGTCTTGTGTGTTTGTGTGTGGGTGTGTGTGTGTATTCTTCTGGTTTATGTCCACTATCCTCAACAAAACTACACTGTTTTCCACTTAGAAGTGGGGAAATGTCCTGCTTCCCCCAAACTGCATCATATTTCCTCGCTTGGGCAAAAGCTTCAACATCTGCCACATTCCTCTCCCCCAGGACAGGTGAAAATCCCTTTCCTTCCCCTTCAGTGGAAAATCCTCATGATGACTGATAAATGCAAGTGCCTCCTAGCAGCACCATAACAGTTTATTACTCATAATAAGTATGTATTGATTCTTTTTAGGCAAATCTCACTACATATAAATAAATTAAGGACTGTTTAAGGGAAACAAGACCTTTCAATATGGATAAGAAGTGGCAGATAATCTGGCAATATCTACAAAAATTTCAAATGCATGCACCCTTAGTAATTCCACTTTGAGGAATACATATGAATATTTGTATTAGGATGTTTACTGCAGCATTGTTGAAAGAGGCTAAAAGCTGAAAGCAAATTGAATGTCCATCAATAAAGTAACGGTTGAATAAATTACAGTATATCCAAAGGACAATATTCCGCAACTATTAAAATAAATGAATTAGATCTATTTTGACCCAGGGGTGTCTATGACATATTATTAAGTAAATGGGCAAGTGGCAAAGGATGGTGCATAGCATAATCATTGCTTCATAAAGACAAAACCATAGCATGGGTACATGTGTATGTATATATATTTGTAAGGAAATGGAAAATACTGGAAAGCTAATGGTATGGTATTAACACTGGCTGCCTCAAAAGGTAAACGTGGAGGTAGGTAAGGAGATACTTACATTAAAAACAAAATATTTGGGGCTTCCCTGGTGACGCAGTGGTAGAGTCCACCCCTGCCGATGCAGGGGACCCGGGTTCGTGCCCCGGTCCCGGAAGTTCCCATATGCCACAGAGCAGCTGGGCCCGTGAGCCATGGCCGCTGAGCCTGCGCGTCACATCTGGAGCCTGTGCTCCACAATGGGAGAGGCCACAACAGTGAGAGGCCCACGTACTGCAAAAAAACCCCCAAAAAACAAAAAACAAAATCGTTGGATTATTTCCCTAGTTGTGATGATCCCTTGTTAATGTGTAATGAAAATATTTTAATGAACGAAAATATGGAAAAAATTGATTGAAAAGAAGCAAGTTCAGTAGAGTGCTACCTTCAAGGGTAAGAAATAGACATTACGTAATTATGGTAATCAATTCAAAAATATAGATATATATTGAGTGCCTATAATATGTTTAACCTGTTGCTCAGTATTGTGAGAAATATAAAAGAAAAGTCAGTCATGTTTCTTGCTCTTAAAACCCCAGCGGATCTACTAAGGGAAAAAATACACACATTATTCTTATCTTAAAGCCACTCCTTTGCTCGAGACTGGTGCATATAATATATGTGTGCTGGTTAACAGGAAGGAGGTGAACTGGGACTGGATTAGCTAGAATAGAGTTTGTGGGTGTAGCTGAGGTTGCCGATGCCCCGCCCCCATCTCCTGGTTTTACCGCAGCAGTGCAAGCCAGCTCAACTTCCAAATGCCAGGATCTGCATCCCTTGGTCTGAGAACTTTCTCTGACTCCCAGAACTTGCTCTGCCCACACACAAGGCAGACCAGAAGTACCAGGGAGTTAACACCCAAGGACTGATGGCAGTTGGTGTATAAATTCTCCAGCTCCTTTGCCCCTCAGGCCACCTACAACTCAGCCTTCACATTCTGCTTGTGCAGAGCCCAAGGATCAGCCAGAGGTGCAAGCCTAAGATTATCTCAGGTCTTTTGTGAGCATGCATCCTGACCCTGGGCATGCAAGTTGCATTCTGAATTCCCCAGTATACACAGTAGCCATTCAAATCCTTGTTTCCCCGAGAATCTTCTTTCTCAGTCTTCTTCCCAGAGGTTTTGGTCTGTTTTCTGCTTGTCCCATCTTCTGTCCCTTGCCCTTGCCCTGGGCAGCTATAGGCAGTATATCTTTAAATGCTTTCAATAGATGACACTTAGCTGCTCTAGCCCAAGGATGCGGGGGCAAACAAAGATCTGTCTCTCAGGGAAACACTGGACTGGTCAAAACACACAACCAAAATTGTTTGAGAACAAGATCTATATCACACCAGAAAATCACACCAGGAACATGGGCCACTGTCCCCACAGCCAATGCTGAGCTGGGGAAAGGGGGATGGTAGGCAAGTAAGAAAAAATACCATAATATTTTCTTACCAAAATCTAGCAGCATCTGTCTTCATTAAGCACTTCCCTAGTTGCTGTAAGATTCTGATTAGATTTCAGAATTCCAACATAATTGATTCTGCTGGGTTTTGCCAGTTTAATGGTTGCTTCAGCAGAGGAACCAATTCTTGGAAATCCCTAATCTACCATTTCTGTGACATCATCTCTGCAACTCTTGTTTTTAATATATATATATCAGGTTCTTATTAGTAATCAATTTTATACACATCAGTGTATACATGTCAACTCTTTCTTGCACAAATTAAGACATTCATTTCCTCCCCAAAGGAAATTCAAGGTCCTATTAGTCGCTATATCCCTTTCTGGTGATGTTAGTTTCTCTTCTAGATCAGTAAAAAGTCCACTGGGGTATTTAATATCTTAAGACTAAATTGCAAAAGTTAACTATTACTACCATTTTTTATCTAAAATAGTAGAAGGGGAGAGAATGATAAAAACACACAAGTATATAAATCAAGCAAGAAACAAAATATACACAGTGCACAAAATATGCTACAGTTCTTCTTTCTATAATTGGACACTAAGCTCTAGCAGAAATTGAAGTTCCTTTGTCCACTACTTATTCCACGTTCCTTTACCCTTAGCCTTTACCTCAGATGGTCTAATTTCTTTAGCTGGCTGAATGACTCAAACGTTCATTGTAAGGAATCTGAGCCCTTAGTGGTTCAACCCATAGTGATTCTGCATTAATTGGGTCATCTTCAATTAACTTTATTTTATTTTCCTTACATGTGAATAGTTCTTTTATTACTCAAATATTTCCATACAATTATGATTATTAAAACAAATAATTATGTAAAAACATTACTGAATTACTAACAGATTTCTGTCAATATGTATTTTCTCAATCAATGAATACCGAGAATGCAACTAATATTGTTTGTACTCTGTGAAATTTCGAATATTTAAGTGAGCCCCTGTGAACTTCCTGGAGTTATGAAAATGTTCGCTATCATGATTTGGGTGTTAGCTATATGGGTGTACACATTTCAATTAACTTTATGACTGGGAATGGAGGCACATGGAATCCCCTGAGTTCTACACATAGTTCTCTCTGCCCGCATTATGTAGAGTAATCCGGTTTGTTAATCAGAATTGAGCACCCTGTCTAGTAGCGTAACCCCCTTCTTTGCCTGTGGTAAGTTTACTGACCTGAGGAACCCAACAAGATCAGGTAGCAGTCTCAGCTTCCCATTCAGCAGAACTATTGCTATGTCCCCTGGTGGAAACGTTTACCCCTTTGGGAATCAATACGTCTTAACAAGCAGAGGACATAGTTTGAGGGATTTTTAACAAACTTCGGGGAATGGATTATAGGTAGAATAGTGAGAGAGGTCACTCTCAACTTCACCCCTATACATTTTGGCTATGGGAAAATGGTACCAATACTGGTCATTGGTAGAAGGCATATGTCACATCCTTGAGGACAGTTCCCCAGCCTCATAGATATAATCTCCCACTGTAATAGGCACTATGGTCATATCTTCAATAGGCTATTCAACCTTCTATGAGAGCAACTGCTTTTTGAGTAGGGGAGCACATGGCAAGAGGAGTGAATTTCATGGCCAAGAGGCCAAGCCACATTTCTTTTCCCCCCAATTAGATATTTGATAGAAAGCAATTTTACGTGAAATAATTTGATAGTGAATAATTCATTATATAAATCTATGAATGATGGTGGTACTGGCAATAGTATCACAGGCAGGGATGGCAATCTATATTCAGAATACATATATATTCCAAGAAGGACAAATTGCTGCTCTCTCCATGATGAAAGAGGTTGAAGGTAATCAATCTCCTACCAGGCAGCTGGCTGATCTCCCTTGCCTGCCCCCTCCACCTCGGAGGAATGATGTCATCAGGGCTCAGCATTGTTTCTAGTGTTGGCAGACAGGCCAATCAATAGTGATGGCAGTCAGAACAGCCTGAGTGAGACAAAGTCAATGCAGTGGAGCCCATGCCTAACCCCCATCCCTGCTGCCACAGCCACTTTGCACAATCTGTTACAAGGTAGCTTGGGAAAGAAGCTGACTAACATCCACAGGATGGCTATTTGGAGTGACCGGCTTTGCCTGAGAAAGTGAGAAAACTGATCAGATTTGCATGAGCAGATGGAAAGGAAGAGATGTTAGTTTAAGCAAAAGAATAATGACAGGGATAATCATAGTGTTTGGCAAAGCATGGAAAGCCCAGCCTGAGTGGGGACAAGTTTGTGCTATGATGAAGTTTTTGAGAGAAAAACGAAAAGGTTAGAAAGGAAGGGTGTGGTAAAGTTCTATTAATAACACCAACACATAGTAGTACTAACATACATTTACCAAGTCCTTACTGTGCTGAGCACTCTATATGTATTATGTTATTTAATCCTCAAAAATTTATGTGAGGTAAATACAATTTGCAATGGACTGAATGTTTGTGTCCCCCCGTCCCAGGTTCATATGTTGAAACCCTAATTCCAATGTGATGGGGGTTTGTAATTACTTTGGTAAGTAATTAGGTCAGGGTGGTGGAGCCTTCATGTATGGAATTAGTGCCCTTATAAGAAGAGGCCATAGAGCTACCTAGTGCTCTTTCTACCCTGTGAGTATACAAGAAGTTGGCACTTTGTAACTGGGAAGAGGACCCTTTCTAGAACGCAACCATGCTGGCAATCTGATCTTGTTACTTCTAGCCTCCAGAACTGTGAGAAATAAATTTCTGCTGTACATCAGCCACCCAGTTTATGGCATTTTCTTATAGCATCCCAAACTGACTAAGACACTATTATTATGCCCATTTTAGAGAACAGTTTCACGAGGTTAAGTAAAAAGTTACAGAGCCCCCATCGGCAATGACACACAGAAGCCCACAGAAATTGATTACCACTGGGCTATACTGCCTTGCTATTCAAGCTGAGTAGTATGGACTCTAATGTTAGATGAAGGGGCATGATTGGGGAGGTGTGAGCAAAAAGAAAGCTTTGAGAAAATTAATCTAGCAACATTATGCAGAATAGACTAGTTTCTTTCTCTATTGGGGAATGATTAAGAGGAAGTAAGATGGGAAAGATTTGGGCCTTGAAGATAGTCCCAGGTTTGTATCTCAGGTCTGTCTCATAATAACCTATGGCCTGCAAAATTCTTAACTTTATGTTCCTCTATTTCCTCATAATAAGACTGTGCATTATGCTCGGTACCTGATGCAGAGTTAATACTCCCTAAATGTTGATCCTCTTCTTTCCATCCCCTTTTTTCTCCCCAGTAGTGAATATTGGAATAGGTTTCCAGAAGCTTTTCAAAATGGGACTCTCATTGTTCTAGAATTTGTTAAATGGGAGTCTTTCAGAGAGTGGATAGCAGCTTGGACACAAATTCATTCAACAAGCATTTATTACTAGTTTTGTGCCTTTCTCAATACTGGGCTCTAGAGGAATAAACACGAATGCGGTATGGTCTTTGGACAGTGTACATAGATAAGTCTAAGCCAGTGAGATAAGGGCCACAGGAGAGTTTGTAGCAGGAAACAAAGGAAAACAGTTAGGGGAGTGTAGGAGTCTATGATCAGTTCCCACAGTGGAAATCAGTTTCCACTGATTATTTAAAGTTCAGAAAAATGACAGTATCACACCTATAGAGCCTTACATTATCCTATTTTTTAAAAAAAGTTAACAAATAATCTCTCCTCTCCTCCTCATAATGGAGAGGATGATTGGAGAAATGAAGATCATTGGCTGAAAAGGTGGCAATCTCAAGTTTCTCTACTGGCAGCTAAGAAAGTAGCTGGTACAAGACAAAAAGCTCAACAAGGGGCCTATTTATTTTTCCCAACAGTTCCAATGGTGAATAACTGGGGAGGAGGGGATGAAGAATAAAAAAGAGAACTTCAACACTCTTTGAATGTTAATGGAAAAAAATATTTCGGTTGAGAAGGAGAGAACTTAACACTTAGAGAGAAAATAGGAAGATACTTCCTTTTCTCCTTTTGAGAGCATAAATGGGGAACAAGGATGGAGCTGATAACTTCCCTGTGAGAGGTTCAACTTCCCAGGTTTTCTCCAAAAAAACTGTTGAAAAAATCATGGTATAGCACTGAATTTTAAGTTGTCCCCATCTTAAATCAATCCGGCCCCCCCCCGCATTCCTTCAGGAAAATTTATCCCACCCTTCTTGCCTTGTGTGGAGACATAGTAACAAACAGAAGCACAGGGTGTCAAAGGGAAGTGTGGCTGGTCCCATTGCAAACTGGCCCTGGCTTTCCTGAAGAAACAGCTCTGAGAAAATGAGCTTAGGGAGTTCAGACGCTGAGCCAGCAGTCACAGAGCCTCCAGGGAGGAGCGATGAGGTTTGCACTGTGGGCTGGCCAACTGGAACGGAAATGACATGAAACTTCCTCTTACCCCAGAAGAAGATGAACTTTGAAAGTTGAAGAGGCAACTCTGAAGAGGGTATTAAATCTTATGCTTCATCTTTGATATTATATTTATAATGAGATTCATCCATCGTTTTGTTTTTCTCTGTAAAAAGAATGTCTGTACACTGTCACTGTTTCATTAACTTCCCTCAGAAGAATGTCATTTCTACTTCTATGACAATCCGGGTGACCAAGTCTAGCTCCTACACAAGGACTCTATATACTCAGCGTTCCACGTACTCACACGACACAGAATACTCTATGCCAAGTTGTGCAAACCAGAAATGAAGATGTTTTAAATAAACCTCACCTGTTCACAGTTGACAGCTTTGCGCCCCACGGGAAATTCGAGCTAAGAACAGCGGTGACGTGGTGTAGCTATTACTCAGCTTCCCAAAAGCTTCAGGGACTCACAGGGGTATATTATCAGAGGTGACAGCTGTCTGTCCAGAATTAAGCATTTTCAAACAAGGGCAAATTGTAATGCACATTCCCAACCTACTGATAACCTACCTTGTTAAAAATTTCAATATTTTCTAAGGTTCAAATGAAACCTCACATGGGTATAATTGGCGGGGTACAAATGCATCTGGTGAAGTAGATGATACAATTTGATATTTCTCCTCACTCCTACACACAAGTAAAAGGAAAATTCACATGAACCATCTTCACTCCTGTGATGTGTAGCTCCTCTTCATTATTTTAGATCTCGGTTTAAGGCCTGTGAACACTTGCCCAATATTAAACTAGAAAAAGTAATATATATAATATATAATGTATACACAATTTATTTGAATATATTCATTGTTAATGTACAATATATATTTATTATTGAAATAATCGGTTATTACACAGCCATATACAACTCTCCTTTCCCTCCCTCATCCACCCTCAACCCCTATCCCCGCACACTACAACCTATGCCCCAACCACTGGGTTATGTGTTTTTTCTTGAACCCATCTGTCACATTTTCAAGTCTTGTATCAGTAGTTCTTAACCTTTTCCTCAAAGCAACACATATAAGGAATGGCATCCCCATGTGCAAAAACACAACTCACATAGCCATGTCTAGATGTTGACAAACCCCAAAATTCTGCCAGAGAAGTAAAACAGTGTCATAAGTCAAAGCAACCCAGATATTAACTAGAGGAAACAGGATGCTAGTGAGGCACGATTCCCTCTGAGCAAACTCTTGGGAGCTAAGTTCTCTCCCACTCAAAGCAAGGGAGTGAGAATGAATATTTATAGGGATAACCTTGGATTTTCTCTAATTTTAAAAATGTGAATCATTTTCAAACTTTGGTGCTTTATTATATTTTCCATGGACCACATAAATGCTGCCTTAGTCCTTCCTACTCTTGTATGCTAAAATGCTTACCCCCATATCACGACATCATCTAAGGTTCAATTTAAATACCACCTCCTCCAGGGAAGCAGATGCTATGTGCCTCAGCCAAATTCTGTGTCCATGCACCACTCAAGTTTATAACTCTTTGTCTGAGGCCTTTCAATGGCTGCACAGGAATGGACTCAGCCCATATGTGGGACAGCTCGAAAGTACTGGAAACACCCCTGGCAGAGCCCTCAAACAGTGATGGACAGGATTCGGTAAATAAATATCTCATCTTCCTTCCTTCTTAAGTAGAACAGCACTGAGATGTGTTCTTCACCATCTCCCAGGGGTCTCCAGTGTGACTGAGCCCCAATTGCCCATAACAAGTGACCTGCTTAGCACCCTCTTTGGCTTCCTGAGATCACCTCCCAAATAAACCTTGTGCTCAAATACTACTCTCAGTCTCTACTTCTCAGGGAATCTAACCCAAGATTTCTTGGAAATCCTTTTCCAGTGACCCCATAGAAAGTAACTCCTTCCCCTTCTGGGCTCCCTTAAGGCTTTGTTATAGGAGGGAAAGTGGCAAATGGAATATAAAAAAAGATACAGTGAATCACAGATATATCTGTCCCTCCCACTAGGCACTTGAAGATGAGAATTATGATTTCTCTATATATCCTCAAATCACTGAACACTGCACTTTGCACATTCTTAGTGCTTCATAAATATTTGTTAATTTGAATTAATATCAATAGAACTACAGCATCAAAGACAGCAATTCTTTTTTCTTTTTTGTTTAGTAGGAGATATCTGAAACTTCTGAAGGACTTTATTAAAGACAACAAAGAGGGACTTCCCTGGTGGCCCAGTGGTTAAGACTCCACGCTTCCAATGCAGCGCGTGCGGGTTCAATCCCTGGTCGGGGAACTAAGATCCCACATGCTGCACAGCATGCATGGCCAGAAAATAAACAAACAAAAAAAGACAACAAAGAAAAAAATAGGCATTAGGCACAAATCTCATCTATAAAATAGAGGGATTCCAAAACTTACCATATCAAGCTTGCTCCCTAGATATATAAGGGCCACCCAAATTCAACTTACTCTCGAGATCAAACATTTCTATGGTAAGCTTGCAGTTGTGACATGAACTTAGAGTTCTCTTGCTCAGATTCTGTCCAAATCTGAGCCTACTTTCACATCTAGTATGTTATCCTGACGTGTACTAATTAGGATTTACATCTTAGCTGAAAGATAGCAATTCTTAACATTTTTTTCCTACAATATTATGAAAGAACGATCATTGAGAAGGTGAAGGTTTAGCATCAAAATGATAGTTAGCTGAAGTATTTGATGCAACTTCTTCTCAGATTCCTTTTAAAAATGTATAACAACTTAGTAAAACGGAAACATTATGGTTTCATGATAAACTAATTATGAGAATAAGTTAGCACAATAAACCAGGGAGGAGTTTCCAACAGTGTGGAAGTAGGGAGAAACTTTCATCAATTTCATTACAGATATGTGAGGATTAAGAAACGCAACCAAGGGCTTCCCTGGTGGCACAGTGGTTAAGAATCCACCTGCCAATACACACGGGTTCGAGGAGTTTCCAACAGTGTGGAAGTAGGGAGAAACTTTCATCAATTTCATTACAGATATGTGAGGATTAAGAAACGCAACCAAGGGCTTCCCTGGTGGCACAGTGGTTAAGAATCCACCTGCCAATACAGGGGACACGGGTTCGAGCCCTGGCCCCGGAAGATCCCACATGCCGCAGAGCAACTAGGCCTGTGTGCCACAGCTACTGAGCCCATGTGCCACAGTTACTGAAGCCCGCATGCCTAGAGCATGCGGGCTTCAGTAACTCCACAACAAAAGAAGCCACCGCAGTGAGAAGCCCGTACACCGCAGTGAGGAGTGGTCCCACTCGCCACAACTGGAGAAAGCCCACGTGCAGCAAAGAAGACCCAACACAGCCAAAAATAAATAAATTAATTAATTTTTTTAAAAAGAAACACAATCAATAACCAAGGCATGGTCAAACTCTGAACAGAACTGCAGAGCTTGGAAGTGAATGGAAGGAGGTTAGGGCCACCATGCTTTCTGCCTTTAGCTCAAAGCACAAAGCTGCAGTAGGACAAAAGGCAGTGTCACTGTCTTAACTATATAGGGACTATCTTTGGGTTTGGGGGAGGCATCATCCTCCCAACACCTTCTCCAGCCTCCTTTTATAGAGTTCCTTGTGCAATATGATGAGTGGTTCAAAGCAGTGAGGAGGATGAAAAAAGGACCAAGGAATCCTGGAATACCCTCTAGGGCAAAGCATGCTATGTGCAGACAGAGGACGGGGTAGATTGGCATGAACCATCCTGGTCAAAAATAACTTCTATGGAATAAAGCATTGCATGACGGTCAAGAATGTAGACTGAAATCAGACAGACCTGAGGTAGAATCCTACATCCTCTTACTATTCTTCCCGATTTTGAGTTACTTAATTTAGCCAAACGTTAGTGTCCTTATAAGTAACATGGGATAAGAATAGTAGCTCTCTCATAGAGTCCTTATGAGGAATAAATTAGATACTTAATGTAAAGATCTTAGAGAAGTGACCAGTAGAGTAGCCAAGATTATTTCCTCCTACTTCTCCTCTTCCTACTCCCCTCCTCCTCCTTCAACCCCATCATCACTGCCACATTCTGCAGAGTCAAAGAATGAGGCAGTTGAAGAGGAAAAGTTTCCATTCCAGTTCAGCAGATCTATAGGAAATTAATGCTTACAGAGCAATGAATCTGGGGCTCAGGGTTATGCAAATCAAACTAGCATCTGGCTTTATAGCTGAGAAGGGAATTCTCTCAGCCTCCTAGTAGATAGTCAAAGTGAATGAGGGTGATAAAGCCCCTACCTGTTACAAACATGGGACCAGTATAGATTTCTCCTCATTTGGTATGATTGGAAATAAAACAATTGAAAATGCAGAGCCTAGGAAATGTTCTGTCCTACTTATAAGAGAAGGGACAATTCAGAAAAAGGAACAAACTCAGTGAAATGTAATAAGCAAAAATTGAAAGAAAATTTTAGAAAATTTCTGCTCTGATCTCAATAAAATTCATAAAATTCTTTTTAATGTTAATCTAGAAGAGATTTATGATAAGAAAAATGTAGGATGAAATAAAAAGGAAACAAGTGTTGCATATAAAAAGTTTACAAGCTACTCAAAAGGAGTAATAGAATTAAAATCTACAATGGAGACAATAACTAGCAAAGTTGGCTCAACAGAAAATTGAATCCACAATATAATGGAAAAATTCAGATATTCTGGCAGAACACAAAGGGAAAGATATAGAGATAAACAAATATGGTTGGAAGAAATAAGTACAGACATCAAGAAATAAAAGCCAAGGTCCAACATATAAATAAAAACTGCTCAGAACTGACAAGGTAATTCCCAGACTGGTAATGGGGATTTAATGGGCTTAGGAATATAGAGCTCACAGAGCATTGGACATTGTCTACTTCCCACTGCATATAACCGCCTCTGTTCTTTCTCCTGCCACATGCTCTCTATTGCTGTGTTACAATGGTTAAATACGTATATAAAAAATACATAAAGTGTCTCACACATAGGAATATAAAAAATCATAATGCTTATTCTTCAGGTCCTACCTAAAATTATAAAGTTACCCCAGGTTACAATACACAGTCCCCTCCACAGAGCTGGGGGCCCGGCTCAGAGTTCCTAACCCTTCACCTACTCTGCATGGGTGAGAAGACTGAGAAGAGAAGAAAGACCTACAGGCCTGTGGGGTTGCCCTGGCTGCTGCCTCTAGCCCTGGGCTGAAGCAGATTTCCTGTGTTACTGCTGCAGATCCTACCTGTGGCTGGCATGCTCAGTCCGCACCACCCAGCTCAAATATGGCAGATGTAGTGGCTGCATCCAACCTTTGTTATGTCTGGCTTTCTCTTTGATTGTATTACTATTTGGAGCAGTGATGATCAAACTTGAGTATGTACCTGCATCACCTGGAGGGCTTGTAAAAACAAAGGTCATTGAGTCAGAGGGTCTGGGATAGGGCCTGAGAATCTGCATTTCTAAACATGTCCCAGGGAATGTTAATGCTGCTAATCTGGGTGCTGCACTTTGATAACCACTGGTTCTAGAGGAGGGGTTGGCAAATGTTTTCTGTACAGGGCCAAATAGTAAATACTACAGGCTTACAGGCCATACATTCCCTGTCACTCTACTACTGTAGCTTAAAAACAACCATAAACAATACATAAACAAATGGGCACAGTTCCAATAGAACTTTATTTACAAAAACAGGTGGTTGGACTGTGGGTTCTAATTTGCCACCCGCTGAGCCACTGCTTGATCTAGAATACAACAAGAGATTCTGAGACCCTTCTTGGAACTCAATATGTAATGACCAGGTAGAGGAGGATGATCTGCAAAGGAAACAAGAAAGGGCCAAAGATGTAAGAAGAAAATCAGGAGTATTGTATCACGGAAGCCAAAGAAAAAGGGATTGGTCAACATAGCAAATGCTCCTGCAATCAGTAAGCTGAGACTGAAAACTTCTATTGGATGCTGTGAGTCAGAATAAAGCTTTAACATCACTGGGAGGGCTGTTTTAGGGAAGGGATTGGGCAGAACTCAAACTAGAGAGGCTGGAGGAGTTAGTTGGAATAAGAAAAACGTGAGGTAGGATAACGTTGTCCCATCTCCAATCTCTGAAGTATGAGACATATGGTAGATTACAAATGGCCACAATTTCTTTGCTACTCCTCCCATTGACAGGTGGAGTCTAATTTCTCTGCCTTTGAATCTGGGTGCGCTTTAGTGACTTGCTTGGCCAACAGAATATAGTTTGTTATGTTCTGGGCTGAACCGTAAGAAGCCTTGTGGCTCCTGCCTCAATCTCATGGAATACTCACTCTGGAGAAAGTTACGGACTATGTAACAAAACTGTCTACTCTGAGACTACCATGCTGTGAGGATGTGATAGAATTTGAGGAGCTAGAGAGGCCAAGAAACACTGAGACACCAGAAATGTGAGTGAAGTAACCATCTTGGAAGTGGAGGCTCCAGCCTTAGATGCCCCAGCTGATGCCACGTAGATTAGAGAAAAAAAATTCCCAACTAAGCCCTTCCTGAACTCCAGATCTACAATATCTTGAGCAAAATAAAATGGTGTCTTAGAGTTGAAGGTTCAAGATGGCAGAGTAGAAGGACATGCTCTCACTCCCTCTTGCGAGAGCACCGGAATCAACTAACTGCTCTTGCTTGGCCAACAGAATATAGTTTGTTATGTTCTGGGCTGAACCGTAAGAAGCCTTGTGGCTCCTGCCTCAATCTCATGGAATACTCACTCTGGAGAAAGTTACGGACTATGTAACAAAACTGTCTACTCTGAGACTACCATGCTGTGAGGATGTGATAGAATTTGAGGAGCTAGAGAGGCCAAGAAACACTGAGACACCAGAAATGTGAGTGAAGTAACCATCTTGGAAGTGGAGGCTCCAGCCTTAGATGCCCCAGCTGATGCCACGTAGATTAGAGAAAAAAAATTCCCAACTAAGCCCTTCCTGAACTCCAGATCTACAATATCTTGAGCAAAATAAAATGGTGTCTTAGAGTTGAAGGTTCAAGATGGCAGAGTAGAAGGACATGCTCTCACTCCCTCTTGCGAGAGCACCGGAATCACAACTAACTGCTGAACAATCATCAACAGGAAGACACTGGAACTCACCAAAAAAGATACCCCACATCCAAAGACAAGGGAGAAGCTGCAATGAGACAGTAGGAGGGGCGCGATCACAATAAAATCAAATCCCATAACCGCTGGGGGGTGACTCACAAACGAGAACAATTATAACACAGAAGTCCACCCACTGAAGTGAAGGTTCTGAGCCCCACGTCAGGCTTCCCAACCTGGGGGTCCGGCAACGGGAGGAGGAATTCCCAGAGGATCAGACTTTGAAGCCTAGTGGGATTTGACTACAGGACTTCAACAGGACAGGGGGAAACAGAGACTCCACTCTTGGAGGGCACACATAAAGTAGTGTGTGCATCGGGACCCAGGGGGAAGGAGCAGTGACCCCATAGGAGACGGAACCAGACACACCAGCTAGTGCTGGAGGATCTCCTGCAGAAGTGGCAGGTGGCTGTGGCTCACCAAAGGGAAAAGGACACAGGCAGCAGAAGCTCTGGGAAGTACTCCTTGGCATGAGCCCTCCCGGAGTCCACCATTAGCCCTACCAAAGAGCCTGTAGCCTCCAGTGCTGGGTCTCCTCAGGCCAAACAACCAACAGGGAGGGAACTCAGCCCCACCTATCAGCAGACAAGCAGATTAAGTTTCACTGAGCTCTGCCCGGCCAGAGCAACAACCAGATCTACACACCACCAGTCCCTCCCATCAGGAAGCTTGCACAAGCCTCTTAGATAGCCTCATCCACCAGAGGGCAGACAGCAGAAGCAAGAAGAACTACAATCCTGCAGCCTGTGGAACAAAAACCACATTCATAGAAAGATAGACAAGATGAAAAGGCAGAGGGCTATGTACCAGATGAAGGAACAAGATAAAACCCCAGAAAAACAACTAAATGAAGTGGAGAGAGGAAACCTTCTAGAAAAAGAATTCAGAATAATGATAGGGAAGATGACCCAGGACCTCAGAAAAAGAATGGAGGCAAAGATCGAGAAGATGCAAAAAATGTTTAACAAAGACCTAGAAGAATTAAAGAATGAGCACCTAGAAGAATTAAAGAATAAACAAACATAGATGAACAATTCAATAACTGAAATGAAAAATACACTAGAAGGAATCAATAGCAGAGTAACTGAGGCAGAAGAACGGATATGTGACCTGGAACACGGAATGGTGGAAATCACTGCTGTGGAACAGAATAAAGAAAAAAGAATGAAAAGAAATGAAGACAGTATAAGAGACTTCTGGGACAACATTAAATGCACCAACACTTGCATCATAGGGGTCCCAGAAGGAGGAGAGAGAGAAAGTACCCAAGACAATATTTGAAGAAATTATAGTCGAAAACTTCCCTAACACGTGGGAAAGGAAACAGCCACCCAAGTCCAGGAAGCGCAGAGTCCCAGGCAGGATAAACCCAAGGAGGAACATGCCAAAACACATAGTAATCAAATTGACAAAAATTAAAGAAGAAGTATTAAAAGCAACAAGGAAAAAATGACAAATAACATACAAGGGAATTCTCTAAGGTTAACAGCTGATTTCTCAGCAGAAACTCTACAAGCCAGAAGGGAGGGGCACGATATATTTAAAGTGATGAAAGGGAAGAACCTAAAACCAAGATTACTCTACCCAGCAAGGATCTCATTCAGATTCTACAGAGAAATCAAAAGCTTTACAGACAAGCAAAAGCTGAGAGAATTCAGCACCACCAAACCAGCTCTACAACAAATGCTAAAGGAACTTCTCTAAGTGGGAAACACAAGAGAAGAAAAGGACCTACAAAAGCAAAACCCAAAACAATTAAGAAAATGGTAATAGGAACATACATATCGACAATTACCTTAAATTCAAATGGATTAAATACTCCAACCAGAAGACACAGACTGGCTGAATGGGTACAAAAACAAGACCCGTATATATGCTGTCTACAAGAGACCCACTTCAGACCTAGGGACACATACAGACTGAAAGTGAGGGGATGGAAAAAGATACTCCATGCAAATGGAAACCAAAAGAAGGCTGGAGTAGCAATTCTGATATCAGACAAACTAGACTTTCAAATAAAGACTATTACAAGAGACAAAGGACACTACATAATGATTAAGGGATCAAACCAGGAGGAAGATATAACAATTGTAAATATTTATGAACCCAACATAGGAGCACCTCAATACATAAAGCAAATGCTAACAGCCATAAAAGGGGAAATTGACAGTAACACAATCAGAGTAAGGAACTTTAACACCCCACTTTCACCAATGGAGAGATCAACCAAAATGAAAATAAATAAGGAAACACAAGCTTTAAAAGATACATTAAACAAGATGGATTTAATTGACAATTATAGGACATCCCATCCAAAAACAACAGAATATACTTTCTTCTCAAGTGCTCATGGAACATTCTCCAGGATAGATCGTATCTTGGGTCACAAATCAAGCCTTGGTAAATTTAAGAAAATTGAAATGGTATCAAGTATCTTTTTTGAGCACACCTCTGTGAGACTTGATATCAATTACAGGAAAAAAAACTGTAAAAAATACAAACACATGGAGGCTAAACGATATGCTACTAAATAAGCAAGAGATCACTGACGAAACCAAAGAGGAAATCAAAAAAATACCTAGAGACAAATGACAAAGAAAACATGACGATCCAAAACCTATGGGATGCAGCAAAAGCAGTTCTAAGAGGGAAGTTTATAGCAATACAATCCCAACTCAAGAAACAAGAAAAATCTCAAATAAACAATCTAACCTTACACCTAAAGGAATTAGAGAAAGAAGAACAAACAAAACGCAAAGTAAGAAGGAAAGAAATCATAAAGATCAGAGCAGAAATAAATGAAGTAGAAACAAAGAAAACAACAGCAAAGATCAATAAAACTAAAAGCTGGTTCTTTGAGAAGATGAAACAAAATTGATAAACCTTTAGCCAGACTCATCAAGAAAAAGAGGGAAAAGACTCAAATCAATAAAATTAGAAATGAAAAAGGAGAAGTAACAGTGGACACTGCAGAAATACAAAGCATCCTAAGAGACTACTACAAGCAACTCTACGCCAATAAAATGGACAAACTAGAAGAAATGGACAAATTCTTAGAAAGGTATAACCTTTCAAGACTGAACCAGGAAGAAATAGAAAATATGAACAAACCAATCACAAGTAATGACATTGAAACTGTGATTAAAAATCTTCCAACAAATAAAAGCCCAGGACCAAATGGCTTCACAAGTGAATTCTATCAAACATTTAGAGAAGAGCTAACTCCCATCCTTCTCAAACTCTTCCAAAAAATGGCAGAGGAAGGAACACTCCCAAACTCATTCTACGAGGCCACCATCACCCTGATATCAAAACCAGACAATGACACTACAAAAAAAGAAACTTACAGACCAATATCACTGATGAATATAGATGCAAAAATCCTCAACAAAATACTAGCCGACAGAATCCAACAACACACCAAAAGCATTATACACCACGATCAAGTGGGATTTATCCCAGGGATACAAGGATTCTTCAATATATGCAGATAAATCAATGTGATACACCATATTAACAAACTGAAGAATAAAAGCCATATGCTCATCTCAGTAGATGCAGAAAAAGCTTTTGACAAAATTCAACACACATTTATGATAAAAACTCTCCAGAAAGTGGGCATAGAGGGAACCTACCTCAAATAATAAAGGCCATATAAGACAAACCCACAGCAAACATCATTCTCAATGGTGAAAAACTGAAACCATTTCCTCTAAGATCAGGAACAAGACAAGGATGTCCACTCTCACCACTATTATTCAACATAGTTTTGGAAGACTTAGCCATGGCAATCAGAGAAGAAAAAGAAATAAAAGGAATCCAAATTGGAAAAGAAGTACAACTGTCACTATTTGCAGATGACATGATACTATACATAGAGAATCCTAAAGATGCTACCAGAAAACTACTAGAGCTAATCAATGAATTTGGTAAATTTGCAGGATACAAAATTAATGCACAGAAATTTTCATTCCTATACACTAACAATGAACGATCAGAAAGAGAAATTAAGGAAACAATCCCATTTACCATTGCAACAAAAAGAATAAAATGCCTAGGAATAAACCTACCTAAGGAGGTAAAAGACCTGTACTCAGAAAACTATAAGACACTGATGAAAGAAATCAAAGATGACACAACCAAATGGAGAGATATACCATGTTCTTGGATTGGAAGAATCAATACTGTGAAAATGACTATACTACCCAAAGCAATCTACAGATTCAATGCAATCCCTATCAAATTACCATTGGCATTTTTTACAGAACTAGAACAAAAAAATCTTAAAATTTGTATGGAGACACAAAAGACCCCAAATAGCCAATGCAATCTTGAGGGGAAAAAATGGAGCTGGTGGAATCAGACTCCTTGATTTCAGACTATACTACAAAGCTACAGTAATCAACACAATATGGTACGGGCACAAAAACAGAAATATAGATCAATGGAACAGGATAGAAAGCCCAGAGATAAACTCACATATCTATGGTCAACTAATCTATGACAAAGGAAGCAAGGATATACAATGGAGAAAAGACAGTGTCTTCAATAAGTGGTGCTGGGGAAACTGGACAGCTACATGTAAAAGAATGAAATTAGAACACTCCCTAACACCATACACAAAAATAAACTCAAAATAGATTAAGGATCTAAATATAAGACCAGACACTATAAAACTCTTAGAGGAAAACATCGGAAGAACACACTTTGACATAAATCACAGCAAGATCTTTTCTGAACCACTTCCTAGAGTAATGGAAATAAAAACAAAAATAAGGAAATGGGACCTAATGAAGCTTTAAAAGCTTTTGCACAAGCAAAGGAAACTATAAACAAGATGAAAAGACAAGCCTCAGAATGGGAGAAAATATTTGCAAACAAATCAACAGACAAAGGATTAATCTCCAAAATATATAAACAGTTCATGCAGCTCAATATTAAAACATCAAAAAACCCAATCCAAAAATGGGCAGAAGACCTAAATATACATTTCTCCAAAGACATACAGATGGCCAAGAGGCACATGAAAAGCTGCTCAACATCACTAATTATTAGAGAAATGCAAATCAAAACTACAATGAGATATCACCTCACACCGGTTAGAATGGGCATCACCAGAAAATCTACAAACAACAAATGCTGGAGAGGGTGTGGAGAAAAGGGAACCCTCTTGCACTGTTGGTGGGAATGTAAATTGATACAGCCACTATGGAGAACAGTATGGAGGTTCCTTAAAAAACTAAAAATAGAACTACCATATGACCCAGTAATCCCACTACTGGGCATATACCAAGAGAAAACCATAATTCAAAAAGACACATGCACCCCAATGTTCATTGCATCACTATTTACAATAGCTAGGTCATGGAAGCGACCTAAATTCCCATCAACAGACGAATGGATAAAGAAGATGTGGTACATACATACAATGGAATATTACTCAGCCATAAAAAGGAATGAAATTGATTCATTTGTAGAGACGTGGATGGACCTAGAGACTGTCATACAGAGTGAAGTATGTCAGAAAGAGAAAAACAAATATCATATATTAACGCATATATGTGGAATCTAGAAAAATGTTACAGATGAACCGGATTGCAAGGCAAAAATAGAGACACAGATGTAGAGAACAAACGTATGGACACCAAGAGGGGAAAGCTGGCGGGAGGGGGTGGTGGGATGAATTGGGAGATTGGGATTGACATATATACACTAATATGTATAAAATAGATAACTAATAAAAACCTGCTGTATAAAATAATAATAAAATAAAATTCAAAAGTAAATGGTGTTTTACAGTCTTAAGTTTTGATAGTTTGTGATGCTGTAAGAAATAACTGGAAAAGAAATATGGAAGAACAACCACCACCATTCAGGAAGGCTGCAGGAGAGCCCTTAGGAGATAACCATTTTTCAGCTGGACTCAGGAGGTAAGGAATTCTGTGACAAGGCTGAAGATAGAATGGATCTCTACAACAGTGAAACAGGAGTTCTGTGCTCGGAGGGAAAAGTTGGGTGTAAGGAGGGCAGCAGCAAATAAAGGGTCATGAGAGAGGAATACATTGGAATAAGAATACATGGGCAGACAGGGTACCAGAAGAGTTTACTTTTTAGGTGGTGGCTTGGGATGACTAGATGGGGTACTTGGTCAATTTAACTGACCTCAACAGCCCAGTCATAGGTGAAAACTTTGGGATATGGCCCTGTCAAAGTTCTAAGTTGCTTGTGCATTGATATAGCACAAAAAGTCTTACGTGAGACACTATTAGGATCTTAACTCTCAAGAATGGGGCAGCACATGGTTGGTAGATAACAAAAACAAACAAACAAAAAAAGAGGTCAACTCAGAGTAATAGAAAACTCCTCCCAAATCCTGCATCTCAAATTTCAAATCTTCCCTCTGTCACTGGCTGATCTATAGTGTTCTCTCCAGAGGTGTTTGGGATTTGTGTGAAAGTACACCACAGTATTTTTTCTTCCTTTCTTTTTTTTTTGAGTCAGCAAAAGGATCCAGAGACTACAGGACAAAGCGTGCTGCATTATTAATAGAAAAAGCATTTCCTATTTTATTAAGAGCACGTGCACTCTTAAAGCTCCACCGAATGCTGTTTCGCCAGGTGAAAGACTGAATAAACCACCCAGCTTTTCACCACTGCTGTGGGCTGGATTTCCAGACTAGTCTTGCTAAATGTGAAATTAACAGGAACACGGTTTCCAGAGCCATTCCAACTTGTGTCCAGATTGCACAAAGGACGTCTCAGGAACTCTGTGGTGATGAAGAACATATCTAATAGCAGGGTAGTCCCTGGTTCCACTTGAGGAACACAATATACAAAAGTGTGGAATCAGAATGCAGAGTCTTTCAACTCTCTCATTTGTCATGAAAGTATAAACTAGAGAACTGAGTCAATAACCAATGATACCAGGCTTCCCTGGTGGCACAGTGTTTGGGAGTCCGCCTGCCAATGCAGGGGACATGGGTTCGAGCCCTGGTCCGGGAAGATCCCACATGCCGTGGAGCAACTAAGCCCATGCGCCACAACTACTGAGTCTGCGCTCTCGAGCCTCCAAGCCACAACTACTGAAGCCCGCGCGCCTAGAGCCCGTGCTGCACATCAAGAGAAGCCACCGCAACAAGAAGCCTGCGCACCGCAACTAAGAGTATCCCCTGCTCACCGCAACTAGAGAAAGTCCGCATGCAGCAACAAAGACCCAACTTAGCCAAAAATAAATAAATAAATAAATAAATAAATTTATTAAAAAAAAAAAAAATAACACCATTAGAACCATTTTATAGTTAGGATAAACAAGACAGCTCTACGGGAGCAGATATTGCAAGTAGGGAGGTTGGAAATCAAACCAAATTCCAGGTGTTGTTTGTTTGCCATGGGGGGAAAAATCTTGTGACTAGAGGAAGTTCCAAAGAAAAGGGCCAAGAACAATTTCTTCCTAACTCCTGGCTTTGAAAGCAGATGAATTTAACAATTAAATGCCAACTGACTCACCCAAGTTAATAAATACACTGGTATTTAATTTCTAGGAATATTCCCCCATGAAAAGGTCTCTGCTCACTGAAATCTTAACCTTTTGTTATGAGATATCGGACAGAAATTTTGTCTTTTGCTCTTCTTCTGAACATTACTTTAAGATTCTACACTCTAATTCCATCAGTCGGTTTAACAAGCCGAGGCTTTGGAAAGAACTGGAGACAACATAACAGCAAAGAATAGGGTTCAAATTAGACCACATTTTCAGGTAGCTCACATACTTACAGTGTCAAACACAAGCACAGTCTGAGGCCCGGTTGCTAATTTATTTCTAACTGTAAGTTGAAAAAAATCATCATTGTCCTAGATGGAATATGCTAGGTTGCTATAGAAACGGACCCCTCTCCTACCACGTATTTTACTCTTCACAGCTTTCCATGTGAAGCTGCACTATGTCGCTTCTTTGACTGATGAAAGAGGCAGTTTCTACAATTTTTTTCCACCACTCATATTACCCCTTGCAAAGTCTATAGAGGTTGATATTTTCTCTTCCTTCTGGGTAAAAGGGAGATAATTCAAGAGAGTAATTATAATAAACTATTTATCCCATTCAGGTTTACTGTCTCATCCTTGCTTTCTTTTCCTAGAGCATTAGAAATGCATCACTGTTTTGAGATCTCTTTAAAAATGCATGAAGGGAAGAGAACTGGCAGCACAGTTAAATGAATTTAATTCAGCCAGATTTTACATTATTAACTCACTTCCGAAGAGCTGAATGAGGGGAATGATGGAAGAAGAAAGTAGAACTAAAATTGGACCATTGATCCTGGCAGTCTTGGTGCCAAGCATACGTGGGAAACAAGCTAGGAAAACTGTAAATGTCTTTTGACACCAGTTAGAGATACAGAGCATTCATTTATTTTAATCAGTGTGAGATATGTATTAGGTGGATTGTCCCTCCCGACTCACTACCCAATGCACCCTGATCCTGACTTAACTGATGCCTGAGTTGGCAGCCTCACAGTCCAGCACTGTTTGAAATAACATATTAAAGCAACAGGATTTCCCTCTCCTCTGTTGTTAAAAAGTAACAGTGGATGCCTAAAAACTAATAGAAGAGGACACTCAGCATTCAAGTGATTACACTCATGCTCTGAGATTGAGATTCTGTCTTTGGAAGGAAGGAGAAGTCAATGTACATAATAAAGTATTCAGGCAATGAAAAAAGTTCTGAATGCATGTGCTTTACAGTTGTTCCATGGATAAAACAGCAGAGACGTTTATCCCCTTCAATCTCCATCTGAATACCAAATGCCGAAATATAGACCTTCCAGTATCAAAGACATAACTTCTATTTTATTTGGTCTTTGCCTTTAAAAATAGATTGCTTTTCTACAAGGATTAACACCTTTCTGGCTTCTAATGCACTACTCACTTGCTAAGTGATTCAGTCTATTTATTGTAAATGATTAAGAAGCCAGGTGCCCAACATTTTTAAAAAGTCACTGAAATGAGACTTTTAAAATGTGAATGTGTGCTAGTCATTCGGGACATTCACAAACAGCTTGCTCTCCTTCTGGCATATGATGGGATTATACTTCCCTCCCCCGTTTGAAATCAGGTAAGGCCGTATGACTTGCTTTGGTCAATGAAAGGGTGTTAGAGTGATATTTCTGTGTGGAAGCTTTAAGAGTCAGAATGTGATTCACCACATTTCTTTTCCCTGCTGCAGTGATAATGCAAGCAGTGATGAGACAGAATCTCCTCAAGCCTACAACAATGAGATTCCTCGAGATGACTTGTATTGGACAAACAATAAGAATGAAAAATAAACTTGTCTTGTATAAATCTCTTGAAATCTGGGAATTGATTGTTACTGCAGCAGTACTTAGCCTGTCCTGACCCATGTTTCCATTAAAATGCTCGTAAAAGAGCAAAATAAGATACAGAGCCGTAACAATGAAATACCTAATTATTGGCTGAATCCTACAAGGAATTTCCACGAAATGCAGTGGAGATGATACTAAATTTAGAAAAACATTATGGATCGCTCCTCTGAAATAACAGCAGAGTTTGAAGGACAGAATATTGGTTGGGCCTTTGACCCACCCTCACTGTCTTCCCCCAGAGATTACAAGGTCTGTGGGAAAAGTACACCTAGGCAGCCACTGCAATTCTGCACTTCAACTTCTTCCTAAAGCAGATGGGGGTGAGTCTCTCCAACTCAGTTTCCATCAAAACCCTTCTTTTCACAGTCAGTCAGAGATGACCATCATGGCCACAGTAGAAGTAGTTTGATGCCAGGTTGTATGGTGGTTGATGACTAGAGCAGCCATCAAGAATAACTTTACTCAAGACAATGTGAACAATGCATATGAAGAGACTGACTAAACTTTACTGATAGATTTTTAAATGACTCATGTAAATGAAGGAATGCATCATTTTGGATATAAATTCTAAATATCTTCAAGATTCTGCTTATTCCCAGGTGATTGTGTTGTTTCAACATAATTGCCAGTCAAATTCCAAATGGAATTTTTTTTTTTTTTTTTGGCGGTACGCGGGCCTCTCACTGTTGTGGCCTCTCCCGTTGCGGAGCACAGGCTCCGGACGCGCAGGCTCAGTGGCCATAGCTCACGGGCCCAGCCGCTCTGCAGCATGTGGGATCTTCCTGGACTGGGGCACGAACCCGTGTCCCCTGCATCAGCAGGCGGACCCTCAACCACTGCGCCACCAGGGAAGCCCTGGAATTTAATTTTGAAACCTAAAATAATTCTGAAGTTCAATTGGAAAGAAGTGAATAGATAAGAATATGGTTTTGAAAAAGGGAATTGCTTACCAGATATTAAAATATATTGTAAACCTGTAATAATGATAACATTTTAATTCTGGCACAAGGATGGACAAATCGATTAAAGCCACAGTAGAGACAGAAACAAGTGTACGTGTGTGTACATGTATGTGTGAATTAATTCATCATAAAGGAAGAATTGATAATTAATAGAAAAATTAAGGACTATTCCATGACAGGGGCTGACAAAATTAACAGACATCCCTCTCATACTGTATAAAAAAATAAGTTCCTGGTTTGATCAAAGAATAAAATTTTAAAAATTATAAATACACTCACAGATACAAAGACAAGAGACAGAAATAGGTGGGTAAAGACATTCTAAGCTTAGAGATTATTGTGGAAAATCAGAAAAGAATGAAGTTTTGACTATGTATAAAAAATAATTCTACAAAACTTTGGCATAAGTTAAATGAAAAGAAGCATGACAAAGATTTAATGATATTCATATATAGAGAAAATATACAATTGATTTTTAACAAGAATCCTATAGAATAATAAACGATTCACAAAAGAGAAAATAAAAATCACTAAAAAACATAAGAAATAAAACTACTCATAATCAAATAACTGCAAACTGAAATGAGATGCCATTAATACCTGTAAACTAAGCAAAGATTATGAAAGATAAGCTACTTAATTCTGACAATAGTGAAATCTGCATATAGCATGATTGCAAAAAATTATACATATGCACATATATTTGCATATATATATGCATGTTTAATATTAATACTTACATAGACATATTTAGAAAAAGACTGGAAGTAAATATATACAAACACTAACTGTAATTATTTCTGGGTGGTGAGATTATAGTGGAGATTACTTTCTTCTTGATTCTTTTTAAAATTATTTTTTCTTGACCTTTTTCCTGTATTTTCTAAATGTTCCACAATGAATATGAATTATTTTCATAATCAAGGAAAAATTTAAGTCACTTGAATCAAGGTGCAGAATCAAAGATTACCAAATGAGCTCTCGTGAAATTTCTTGATAGAAATGTGTAGCATATTAGTAATCCACACCTGGTAGTCTGACTTAAAAGTATACGTCCAGATAGAAATATAGACAGGACAAAATAATCTAATTCCAGGAAGAATGAAAAATAATCAGAACTCTCAGAGATGCCAGAAGCTTTGAACCGAGTTTACTAGTTTCATTATGATCTTTGGATTTCAGGTGCAGAAAGTTACATTCATCATACCTTTCAGTTCATGGTATAATCTTTGGTTTGTGCAAGGCTTCTCTTATTTTATTTACTTATTTATTCCCTATTCATCTCTTACTCATTTCCAGTACCCTGTCCTTCAGCAACTATTCTCTCGATGGTTCATTTAAGCTCTTATAAAATGTGGATCATTATTTTGTACTGATGAGATTGTAATTTATGAAACTGATACTTTGTTATCTATCTCTTTTGTTCTCACTTTTTTGACTTTGCACTCCTTTTAGGATTCATACATGTTCTGAATTCTTGCTTCTACTTGCTGTATCATACTCCATGATGAATATCCACTACATTTCTTTTCTCCAGTCTCCCAGTTAATGGACGTCCAAGTAGTGTCAACTCATTATGACTGCAATAAAGTAATTAACAACCTCATGTATTTCCCTTTATGGAGTTGTGTGAGGACTTATTACAGATTACTCCCAGATGAAGAACTGACAGGTCACAGTGTATTCATATTGCTGCTTAGCCTAAGGAGTACCAAATTGTTCTCCAACAGAGTGGCTGCTCTGGTCCTCACTCCCATCAGCAATATATCCCCACATTCCCAACAATACTTGACATTACCAAATTTCCTCAATTTTTTTCCCAGTCAGGTGTAAAGTGGATTCTCATTATTGTTTTAATATTCATTTCTCTGATTACTCTTGATTTTGAGTACCTTCACATATGCTTGTTGGCTTTTTGAGTTTATCCTGTACATCTCTTATTCATATTTTTTCCCAATTTTCTATGAAGAGTATCATCTCTTCTTGCTTATTTGCTGGAATTGCTTATATATTCTAGATACTAATCCCATGTCAGTTTCAGGCAAATGCCATCTCTCATTTTTAACCTGCTATCAACTTTGTCCATAATGTCTCTAATTTTGGTGTCATTTTCCACGTGTTTGTGTTTTATAAGAAGTCCATTCCTGTCCCTAAGTCACAAAGATATTTGTGGCCAATATTTTCGTCACCCTCATCTAGCCCATATACCTCAAAGAACTAATAAAACTCCAAATGTCAGTAAATTCAATGAGGCTCAATTAAAATATGGTACAGTAGCTCATGAATCACTTTTCTGCCTGGTTTCCCAATCTCTGAACTAGATTCCATAGAGGTGGAGATGTCTCTTATGCAAAGCACCACTAGAGCTTCCAGGATGATCGCTGCTTCCTAGTTCTCTCTACATTCCATCTGTTCCAAGTATCTACTGCTGTGTAACAAACTACCCCAAACTTAGTGGTGTGAAACAAGCATTTTCTATGCTCATGGATTCTGTGGATCAGGGATTTGAAGAGGGCAGAGTGGGGATGAATTGTATCTGCTTAATGATATATGTGGCCTCAGCAGAAAAGACTTGAAGGCTGGGGATGATTTAACAGCTGGAGGCTGGAATCATATGAAGACTTGTTTACTCACGAGCCTGGCACCTGGGCTAGAATAACTCGAATACTGGGTGGAGTTGGAACTGTTGGTCAGAGAGCCCACAAGTAGCCTCTTTTTGTGGCTTGAGTTTTCTCAAAAATTGGCAGCCTGAGGATTGGATTTCTCAGATGGTATTTCAAAGATCCAAGAAAAACAGTGGAGGAAGCTATATGGCCTTTTCTGACCTAGTCTTACCAATTTTGTTGTACTCTCTTGGATAATTCAAGGGACGTAGACTCCACTTCTTGGTTGGAAGAATGTCACTGATTTTGTGAACATGTTTTTAAAACCACTAAACCATTCGCTTTACACCTAGTCCTGAAGTAATTCATTAAAGTTCAGCTTAGGTAATATTACCTTTCTCAACAAACTTCCAATGGCTTATTGCCTTATTGACTCATTGCTATCAGTTAAGGAGATATGCCCAAACTCCTCAAACCAAAGCCCTTTACAACTGGACCTCAATTCATCTTTCAGCCATTCTTCCTCACTACTTTCTAGTATGTAGTCTTTAAACCCCAACTAAACTAGACTTCTAAATGCTGACTTCCTTATTCAATCCATACTTTCCAACCTCCCTACATATTTATTCCTCTGCCTGGAATATTCTCTCCACATAATTCTCAAACTCCTCCCTCTTTTTTCATGTCTATTTCAAAATTCAGACTTCATGAGGATTTTTTCATTACACCACTCACTCATCACTTCCCTACTCTCCATACACTCATATGCATGACACATTGGATTTCTCCAATACTGTGCCTGTCTTAGTTCAGGCTGCTATAACAGAATACCATAGATTGGGTAGCTTATAAACAACAGAAATTTATTTCTTATAGTTCTGGAGGTTGGGAAATTCAAGATCAAGGTGCTGGCCAATTCAGTGTCCAGTAAGGGCCTGCTTTCTGATATGTAGATGGTTATCTTGTCCAGAAACCTGGCATGGCAGAAGAGGTAAGGGAGTCTCTGAGACCTCTTTTTTTTTGCCAATTATAACACTTTATTCATGCCATCATTTGCAGACTTCATCTAATTAGAATTTTACTTTTAGATCCTATACTTTTTTAAATTTGTTTTTTATTGAAGTATAGTTAATTTACAATGTTGTGTTAGTTTCTGGTGTACAGCAAAGTGATTCAGTTATACACACACACACACACACACATATGTGTGTGTGTGTGTGTATGTATAACTGAATCACTTTGCTGTACACCAGAAACTAACACAACATTGTAAATTAACTATACTTCAATAAAAAACAAATTTAAAAAATATATATATATATATATATATATATATATATATATATTCTTTTTCATTATGGTTTATCATAGGATATTGAATATAGTTAGTTCCCTGTGCTATAGAGTAGGACCTTGTTGTTTACTCATTCTATATATAATAGTTTGCATCTGCTAATCCCAAACTCCCAATCCATCCTTCCCCCACCTCCTCTCCACCTTGACAACCACAAGTCTGTTCTCTAGGTCTGAGTCTGTTTCTGTTTCATAAATAAGTTCATTTATGTCATATTTTAGATTCCACATATAAGTGATATCAATGGTATTTGTCTTTCTGTTTCTGAATTACTTCACTTAGTGTGATAATCTCTAGGTCCATCCATGTTGTTGCAAATGGCATTTTTTCATTCTTTTTTATGGATGAGTAATATCCCATTGTGTATATATATCACATCTTCTTTATCCATTCATCTGTCGATGGACACTGAGGTTGATTCTGTGTCTTGGCTATTGTAAATAGTGCTGCTACCAGCGTAGGGGTGCATGTATCTTTTTGAATTAGAGTTTTGTCCAAAAATATGTCCAGGAGTGGGATTGCTGGATCACATGGCAGCTCTATTTTTAGTTTTGTGAGGAACCTCCATAACTGTTTTACAGAGTGGCTGTACCAATTTACATTCTCAGGACCTCTTTTATAAGGGCATTAATCCCATTCATGAGCACTCCATCCTCATGAACTGATGATCATGAAGAGGCCCTCCACCTCCTAATACCATTATACTGGGGATTAAGTTTCAACATACGAATTTTGAGGGGGACACAATCAGTCTACAGCAGCCCCTCAGATCAGGCCTCAAATCTGTGTCCTGATTTTATTCCATTGCATTAGTTTTTTTGAATTCTTGATGGCAGCAACTGTACCTTATTCAGCTTGCACTGTTTTAAGTAATGGTTTCCAGACTTGCCTCTCTTAGGACAGCAGAATTAAGAAAAAAGGCATGCATGGGACCAAAAATAGAGCTACAGGTTTTTTATTTTGCCAGTTAAGAGTATTTTAAAAGAACTGCCTTGTCACAGCTTACCCTTCCCCCTCCCCATATCCTCAAGTCCATTCTCTAGTAGGTCTGTGTCTTTACTCCTGTCTTACCCCTAGGCATGGACATATATACACTACCAAACATAAGGTAGATAGCTAGTGGGAAGCAGCCGCATAGCACAGGGAGATCAGCTCGGTGCTTTGTGACCGCCTGGAAGGGTGGGATAGGGAGGGTGGGAGGGAGGCAGATGCAAGAGGGAAGAGATATGGGAACATAGGTATATATATAACTGATTCATTTTGTTGTAAAGCAGAAACTAACACACCATTGTAAAGCAATTATACTCCAATAAAGATGTTAAAAAAAAAAGAACTGCCATTCACTATCACTGTTTTTATATTTAATGGGGACATTTTACCATACGCATGGATATAATATCAAAATAAAGGTCAGTCGGGGCTTCCCTGGTGGTGCAGTGGTTGAGAGTCCGCCTGCCGATGCAGGGGACACGGGTTCGTGCCCCGGTCCGGGAAGATCCCACATGCCGCGGAGCGGCTGGGCCCATGAGCCATGGCCACTGAGCCTGCGCGTCCGGAGCCTGTGCTCCACAATGGGAGAGGCCACAACAGTGAGAGGCCTGCGTACCGCAAAAAATAAATAAATAAAAAATAAAGGTCAGTCCTTTCTAAGAAAGTAGTTTTTACTTAAAGTAGAGTCTTATATCTAAACACTACATTGTCTTTTCTCATTTGGTCACAAATTCATGACGGTATCTTCTCTGACCAACACTAGCCCAAATTTTAGAGATTTTCTGCCCTATAACATCTGTCTCAGGAATGAGCATCTCTAAAGGACAAGAGCTTGCACTAAACACTGTGTACAGAGTGGTAAATAAAACAGTTATAATCTCTGCCATCATCGAGTTTACAGTCTAGAAAGGGAAACAAGTAAATATATAGTAAAGTAGATAGTATCAAATAGTGATCCAGATCAAGGAAAATTAGAACAGGGTGATGAGCAGAGATTGTTTCAAATTTTGTTTCCAAATACAGAGATGTTTATTGCATTTTTAAAGAATCCGCAATCTTAAATATCCTGTTGCAAATTCCTCCAAAATCCCTTTACAGCACACAACATCAAATATTGAAATAGTGTTCTCACAATATTACACTTGAAAATACCAATTAGGAACAATATTTTAGGAAATAGAGAGTTTAAGGCAAGACATTCATTTGAAAAAGTTGATTTCTCTCTATCACCCAGATTGGCCCAATTAATTTTCCACCTTTTCAATGTCTTGGGTTACACAACATACATTCAGCAACAAGGCATGCCTGAATAGAGTCAGACAAAGAAGACTTCTCTGAGGAGGAGGCTATTGAAGTTGAAAAGAAGGAGCAAAGTTTGGAGGTGGGAAGTAGCTGGGCAAATTTAAGCAAATGAAAAAAGTCCCATGTGGCTTGGACCACAGACGGCAAGTGGGATGGTCAAAAAAGATGAGATGGGAGAGGAGTCTACAGCCAACTCATGCAGGGTCTGTTAGGCCATTACAAAGATTTTTCATTTTTTCCTAAGAGAAGTGGAAAACAATTGAAGGGTTTTAAGCAGAAGAATGAACTAATCATATTTGCCATTGTAGACGGTTTCTTCTAGCTGAGATATAGAGAATGAATAGGGAGTGGGCAGGAACAGAAGCATGAAAGCTAGTTAGGAAGCTATGACCCTGGTTCAGGTTAATAAATGATGGTGACTTGGATCCGGGCAATGGCAATGGGGATGAAGACAAGTGGAGGGTTTTTCAAAGATATGTTGGAGGTAAAAACAACATTTATAGTTGAATTAGATGTATGGAGGTGATGAAGTAGGAGGAATCAAGAATAATAATTTGGAGAGGGTGTGGAGAAAAGGGAACCCTCTTGCACTGTTGGTGGGAATGGAAATTGATACAGCCACTATGGAGAACAGTATGGGGGTTCCTTAAAAAATTAAAAATAGAACTACCATATGACCCAGCAATCCCACTACTGGGCATATACCCTGAGAAAACCATAATTCAAAAAGAGTCATGTACCACAATGTTAATTGCAGCTCTATTTTTAATAGCCAGGACATGGAAGCAACCTAAGTGTCCATCGACAGATGAATGGATAAGGAAGATGTGGCACATATATATATATATACAATGGAATATTACTCAGCCATAAAAAGAAACGAAACTGAGTTATTTGTAGCAAGGTGGATGGACCTAGAGTCTGTCATACAGAGTGAAGTAAGTCAGAAAGAGAAAAACAAATAGTGCATGCTAACACATATATATGGAATCTAAAAAAAAAAAAGGTTCTGATGAACCTAGGAGCAGGACAGGAATAAAGATACAGACATAGAGAATGGACTTGAGGACATAGGGAGGGGGAAGGGTAAGCTGGGATGCAGTGAGAGAATAGAATTGACATATATACACTACCAAACGTAAAACAGCTAGCTAGTGGGAAGCAGCCGCATAGCACAGGGAGATCAGCTCGGTGCTTTGTGACCCCCTAGAGGGGTGGGATAGGGAGGGTGGGAGGGAGACGCAAGAGGGAGGGGATATGGAGATATATGTATATGTATAGCTGATTCACTTTGTTACACAGCAGCAGCTAACACAACAATGTAAAGCAATTATACCTCAATAAAGATGTTAAAAAAAAAAAAAAAGAAGAAGAAGAATGCTAAAATTCCTGACTTGAGAACCTGGTAGAACATGGCAATGATTACTGAAATGGGGCAACCTGGGGAAGAGGAGGTTTGAGTCAAGGGATCGAAGTTGCATTTTGCACATTAAAGTGTTACATTTGAAGAATATATGACATCCAAGTGAGGATTTCGGGTAATCAGTTGGATATATGAGCCTATACTCAGGAGAAAGGTTTTTTTTCTTTGTGGGGGGGTGTGTGTGTGTGTGTTATTTTCCTGGTTACTTTACACACACCTGAAATCTGCTCAATCCCCAGCTTCACCACTTCAGTACATATAAACTCCATTTATTCAGGCCAACAACCTTGGAGTCATCATGCCTCCTCTCTTTCTGTCATATTCCATAGGCATTCCATCAGCAAATCTCTTTCTTCAAAATTTATCCAATGTATTAATCACTTTTTCTCCACCTTCATCACTACTATCTTGGGTCAGGCCATCATTATCTCTACCCTGAGTTATTGCAAAATCCTCCTAATAGGTCTCCTCACTTCTGCCCTCGTCCCCCACTGTCTATTTTACACAGAGCATCCAGATTCATTTAAACTGAAATAAGTCACATCTTTTCTCCATTCAAAACCTTCTAATGGTGTTCTAGCTTATTCTGACTTAAAAGCCAATGTCCTTATAACAGAATACAAGACCCTAAATGATCTGATGCCCACCCCACCTCACACACACACACACACACACACACGCACACGCACACACACACACACACACACAGACGCACATACACACAACTTCTCTGATCTCATCTCCTTCCACCTTTTCCCTTATTCACCTTTCTCCAGCCCCTCTGACACCTTACTATTTTCGTTCATGCCAAGAACACTCCCACCTTGGATCTTGTTCTGAAGTGATCTTTTCCCTCCTCATAGGGAACCTCATCCTCATTCTCCATCTCTGCCTATCCCTCTTACCCCATGTCTTAGTCCATTTGGGCTGCCATAAAAAAATACCACAGACAAGGTGACTTAAAAATAAGACATTGGGCTTCCCTGGTGGTGCAGTGGTTAAGAGTCCGCCTGCCGATGCAGGGGACATGGGTTCGTGCCCCGGTCTGGGAGGATCCCATGTGCCACGGGAGCGGCTGGGCCCGTGAGCCATGGCTGCTGAGCCTGTGCGTCTGGAGCCTGTGCTCCGCAACGGGAGAGGCCACAACAGTGAGAGGCCCACGTACCACAAAAAGAAAAAAAAAGACATTTATTTCTCATAGTTCTGGAGGCTGGAAGTCCAAGATCTAGGTGCCAGCAGATTAGGTGCCTGGTAAGGATCCACTTTCTGATTCTCAGATGGCCATATTTTCCCTGTGTCCTCACATGGCAGAAGGGGTGAGGAAGCTCTTTGGGGGGTCCCTGTTACAAGGGCACTAATCTCATTCATGAGGGCTCCACCCTCATAACCTAATCACCTCTCAAAATCCCATCTCCTAATACCATCACATTGGGGTTTAGGCTTTAACATGTGAATTTGGGGAATTCCCTGGAAGGCCAGTGGTTAGGCCTCCATGCTTCCACTGCCGGGGCCTGGGTTCAATCCCTGGCCAGGGAACTATGATCCCACAAGCCGCATGGTGTGGCCAATATATATATATATATATATATATATATATATGAATTTGGGGGGCCGGACACAAACATTCATACCATAGCACCCTGCTTCATTTTTCTCCTTGGCATTTGACACCATCTGATATGCTTAAACTTTACTTACATTTCTGTTTATTGTTTGCCTCCTTCCACTAATGTAAACTTCTTGGGATTAGGGACTTTGCTTTATCCACTACCGTAGCTTCAGCATCTAAAACACTGCTTGGCACATGGTAAGCATTTAATAAATATTTGTCAAATAAGTTAATGAATAAGATATATATTGGGGAGTTATCAGAATATTGACTGTTTCCAACTGTTTTTACCAGGCTAGGAATCTCTTTGACCCAAAAAGGAATGGTAACAAATGGAAGTTAAATTCTATTGTCTCTCTTCCAGAAGCATAACTCAGGGTCAATTATCATCATAAATTTCTTTACATTTTAGTTCCCCATACCACAGCCTTCTCTACACTATACTTCAGTCCCAAAGGGGAAGATGCAAGAAGGGGCAATGAAGCACTTGGAAATCTTCTAGCTTTCTGAGCAAGAACTGTGTGGAAAGTGTCAACTCTCATTGACTCTTAGTCTTTCTTCCTATATTGGGGGATCTCTCTCCCTCTCTCTCTCTCTCTGGAACAGGGAACGTTCAAAACAGCTTTAGACAAAGCATGCTCACACAAAATTACTGCCTTTGTCCAAAACACTTCAGGGTTTAATAAATTCTGTTCTAGCTTTGAAGATAATCATTTTAGGTGGATTTGATGAAATCTCTAAAAATGCTGCAAAAAGGCAGGGACAGTGGGACAGACATACGTCTTTATCTACAAATACAAAAAGAAAGGGTGTCTCCTCTCTCGACTTTAAATAAATAAATCGGCAGGGTTGGTCCTATTTCTGAGTTTAATTTGGTTTTAATGTTTTATGAAGCTTACATGAAGGAATATTAATGCCGTATGCCAGAACAAGTCACTTGAGCCTTTCACACACAGGCAAAATTTTTCATCTGATCTGAGAGATAATTTTTCTAAACAATATCAACATAGTCAATAGAAGTTATAATTAATTCATACATTGAGAATGTAATTAGCATTCAAATGAGAGAAATGATTGCTTTACAGCATTATATGACCAAAAAACCCCCCACCTCATTATTATATTTGATACAAATACAAAATGCTGAAAATTTTTCCTTATTAGCTATTGGCACAACATGATCGTTCTTTTTTCCAGACTCCCTTCAGTTTAAAAACAATAGATCAAATGAAGCAAATGGTATGGCTTTGATCGCAAGCTTGTCCTTTAATATTTAGTGTTGAAGTGCAACCTGCCCTCCCTGCCTTCATGTCTTTCTAAGCAATCAAGTTCATATTACATCTTTCACTGATTTATGGGTAGGAAATGTGAATAGCTGAAAGAGACTAACAGGAACACCTTTATTTATATCAATTAATATGTCATCGACTAAGGCAGGATTGTCCTCCAGTGATAAGAATGTTTGTTTAGGAAAAAGAAGCAATATCCTGAAGCTTAGTGTCACCCCATTCCCTGTGAAATATTTCTGCAATAAGCATCGGGAGAAAACGGAAAGCTACCCAGAGACCATGTTTGGGAAAAAGCAAAATCAGACACTCAAGGCCAAAGAGTTTATTGATTCACCAACCACTTATTTGCTGCTTGATAAAAACAAAAAGGCAATCACTGATGTGCTATAAAACTGGAAAGAGAGGGAAAAAATATGAGGGACATAAAATTGCAAATATCGTGTGAGCCACCGTATTTTTAAGTGAATATTTCTTACATTATCATTCTTTCAGAACCTCTGAAAACATTTCACAATTTCATACAGGTGTTTATTTCTTTTAATTTTAAAAACACTTTCATATGCATTATTCCACTCACCCCTCCCAATAACTCTACAAAGTAGATTGACCTGATAGCACTGATCTTAATTATCAGATGAAGGAACTGAAGAATAGAATATATATGACTTGCTTAAGCTCACTCAAATAATTTGTACCCAAATCAGGATTAAAATCCATTTTCCCATCTTCCTAGAGCAAAAGTTTTCAAAGTATGGTCCTTGAAGAAACAGCCTCAGCATCACTTGGAACTTGTTAGAAATGCAAATTCCTTGCCCCACCTTAGACCTACAGAATCAGAAACTCTGCGGATGGGGCCCAGCACTTTGTGTGTTAACAAATCCTCCAGGGTATTTCTGATACACGCTCAAGTTTGAGAACCACTCATCTAGAGATACATTCTCTACTTACATGAGAAAGACAAAGCATTCATGTGTTGTAAATTTCAGGTGAATTATAAAACACAAAACTGTTATGACATTACTTTTCACACCCTACTTTGTGAACATGGGTTATGAATCACCCTAAACTGAGAAGTAAAAACTCACTCAACTTAAAACAAAGAGACAGAAGGAAAAAGAAAACAAAGGCCAAAATATTTATTGCCAAATTGTAAAACTGAGGGACTAATTTTATAGTAAGTCTGATTTCAAACTACATAAGTGGCTAATAAAATTAATCATAAGTAGGCATTCCCAAATCTCAGAGAAATGAAAGGCTGTGGAAATATCTATCAACTGAAACTATTCATCAGCAAATATAGCCTTGGAAACCCAAAATGGTACAGAAGTGTGTGCACACAAGCATACACACACACACCCCTCTCAGGCAGTTTAGCATTATACTGGCAGAACTAATTCTAAGCTGAGTGTTAAAAAGAAAAATGTGGTTTGAATAAAGACTTCAGGGCATTTTAGTAATCATTTCCAGTGGATGACCTAATACACCACAAGAACAGGCAGAAGCTTGGTAAGAGACAGTGAGGATAAGAGCTGCTCCTTACTGTCACTTGGTTCTTATGAGCCCTAACAATGTTGTGCTCATAAGCCATGGATTTTTCTGGAGTGTTTTAATTTCAAATATTCTATTCTAGCAAATCCATAAGCCATCTAAATGTGTCAGACATTCAAAATTTTGATCTCCAAATAATTCATCTATACTGGCTTTTCACATCCAGAAACAGTCCAAATTCTTTTGTCAAATCCTATGTTCTAGAAAATTCTGGGAAAAGTAATCCGTAATAATGAATAGGTATATTGGCTTTACACATTAGATATGCTGCTGAAAAGACTGAAAATTGATTTGCCCCTCTTAATATTATAAAATAAAAACATTAAATTTAAGTGTACTAGAAAACTTACTAAAGGAACTCAATCCTTTTGGAAAATGAATAATTTCCTCTAATTTATCCTCACCGAATTTGGGTGTTCAGGTATCAGTGCATTTAAAACTGGGTAGAAAAATTACATGATAATATCAATTGACACAGAAAAGGATTTGACAAAATCTAATAGCCATTCATGACAAATATTCTCAGCAAACTAGAAATAAGGGGAACTTCCTAAACTTGATAAAGAGTTTCTACAAAAGCTCCTACCAAAAACATCAGTCTTAATGATTAAAGACTGAATGCCTTTAACAAGGAACAAGGCAAAGATACCCACTTTCACCACTCTTATATAACATAGTATTGGAAGTTCAAGCCAGCTCAACAAGGCAAGAAAAGGAAATAAAGGGCATTCAAATCGGAAAGAAAGAAATAAAACCATCCCTCTTCACAGATGACATGATGGTCTCTATGGAAAATCCCGAGGACTATACCAAAACCCAAGAAACAAACAAACAAAAAAACCTCCTACAACTAATAAGTGGACTCAGCAAGATCAAAGGACCAAGATAAACATACAAAACTCAAATGTATTTCTATACACTAGCAATGAACACAAAGAAACAAAAATTTTCAACACAGTATCATTTACATTAACTCAAAAACTGAAACAGGTATAAATCTTACAAAAAGTATATAGGACTTGTGTGCTGAAAACTACAAAATGCCAATGAAAGAAATCAAAGAAGATCTAATAAAACAGTGAGACATACTGTGCTCATGGATTGGAACACTGAACATAGTAAAGATGTCACTTCTCCCCAAGTGATCTATAGACAATGCAATTTCTATCAAAATCCTAGCAAGACACTTTGCACATATATAAAAGGTTATTTTAAAGCATAAAAATTAAATTTAAACCACTTGAACTAAAACCTGGCAGGTAGTATAAGACATATAAATGTTAGATATTAGTACTAAATATTATTAATAGTAGTAACAGTACTACACTTACATGAAAGTTGCTACGATAGTTCATAGACTATAAGTTACAGATTGAATTAATGAAATGAGAAGAGAGAAAGAGATATAACAAAGATACCTTCTCAAAATGAATTTACAAAACAAAATTCCAAGATCAATAAAACTTTTGGCAGTAAAGAAAACCAACACACTCAACAATTAGCAAATGAATATCACATTACAGGACATTTCAACAAATACTTTTACATGAGTATGATAAAAAAAGGTAAATTAGGTTCTCTTTTTCACATGGCAATCTAATCCCAATAACAGACCATCTCTCCTGCTGATTACAACTGAAAACAGGACAACACACACACACACACACACACACACACACACACACACACACACACCTGAAGACTCCAAAGAATAAAGAATAGCAGGCAAATTATGGAGGGAAGTCAAAACTTGGAGAAATGACCTGCAGGGAGAAGAGTTTCTGAATTTTTAAAATCTCTTTTCTTACATGGATTTGCCCCCAAAGTAGGTCTAATTTCCTGAATTGCCCGACTGAATTTTACTGGCCAGAGAAATCAAGAAAGAGAACTTTGTGGGCCACAGAGTAAAGAAAACCCTGGAAATAAGAGAGGCAAAGAAAGGGATCCCCCTAATTCTGTGTATGAACCCAAATAATCTCAGGCTCACTCTTGGGCTATGCATGTGTGGACTGCACATCCAAACCAGCAGAGCAAAGGTCCAGGAAATAGAACTCAGACTGAAACCACCACCAACAGCAAGTAATGTAGACATTGTGGTTTAAACCTAACTGGGTTGAACAACTCCTACAGAACACCTACTGAACCCTGGCGGAAGACCACAGACCTCCCAAAAGGCAAGAAACCCGCCCCCACGTACCTGGGTAGGGCAAAAGAAAAAAGAATAAACAGAGACAAAAGAATAGGGACGGTACCTGCACCGGTGGGAGGGAGCTGTGAAGGAGGAAAGGATTCCACACACTAGGAAGCCCCTTCGCGGGCGGAGACTGCGGGTGGCGGAGGGGGAAAGCTTAGCCGGAGCCGGAGCCGGAGCCGGAGCCGCAGCCGGAGCCGCAGCCGGAGCCGCAGCCGGAGCCGCGGTGGAGAGCGCAGCCACAGAAGTGCGCAGAGCAAAGCGGAGCGATTCCCGCACAGAGGATCGGTGCCAACCGGCACTCACCAGCCCGAGAGGCTTGTCTGCTCACCCGCCAGGGCGGGCGGGGCTGGGAGCTGAGGCTTCGGCTTCAGTCGGAGCGCAGGGAGAGGACTGGGGTTGGCGGCGTGAACACAGCCTGAAGGGGTTAGTGCACCACGGCTAGCCGGGAGGGAGTCCGGGGACAAGTCTGGACTTGCCGAAGAGGGAAGAGACTTTTTCTTCCCTCTTTGTTTCCTGGTGCGCGAGGAGAGGGGATTCAGAGCGCTGCTTAAAGGAGCTCCAGAGACGGGTGCGAGCCGCGGCTAAAAGCGCGGACCCCAGAGATGGGCACGAGACGCTAAGGCTGCTCCTGCCGCCACCAAGAAGCCTGTGTGCGAGCACAGCTCACTCTCCACACCCCCCTTCGGGGGAGCCTGTGCAGGCCGCCACTGTCAAGGTCCGGGAATCCAGGGACAACTTCCCCGGGAAAACGCACAGCGCGCCTCAGGCTGGTGCAACGTCACGCCGGCTTCTGCCGACGCAGCCCCGCCCTGCATTCTGTGCCCCTCCCTCCCCCCCACCCCTCGCCCCGGCCTGAGTGAGCCAGAGCCCGCGAATCAGCGGCTCCTTTAACCCCGTCCTGTCTGAGCAAAGAACAGACGCCCTCCGGCTACCTACACGCAGAGGCGGGGCCAAATCCAAAGCCGAACCCCGGGAGCTGTGAGAACAAAGAAGAGAAAAGAAAATCTCTCCCAGCAGCCTCAGGAGCAGCAGATTAAAGCTCCACAATCAACTTGATGTACCCTGCATCTGTGGAATACCTGAATAGACAACGAATCGTCCCAAATTAAGGAGGTGGACTTTCAGAGCAAGATTTATGATTTTTTCCCCTTTTCCTCTTTTTGTGAGTGTGTATGTCTATGCCTCTGTGTGAGATTTTGTCTGTACAGCTTTGCTTCCACCATTTGTCCTAGGGTTCTGTCCGTCCGTTTTTTTAAAATTTTTTTCTTAATAATTAGTTTTTTATTTTAATAACTTTACTATATTTTATCTTACTTTATTTTATTTTACTTTATCTTGTTTCTTTCTTTTTTCCTTCCTTCCCTCCTTCCTTCCTTCCTTCCTCCCTCCCTCCCTCCTCTCTGTCTTTCTTTCTTTCTTTCTTTCTTTCTTTCTTTCTTTCTTTCTTTCTTTCTTTCTTTCTTTCTTTCTTCTTCTACTAAGTCTTCCTTTCTACCTTTCCTCCCTTTTATTCTGAGCCTTGTGCATGAAAGGCTCTTGGTGCTACAGCCAAGAGTCAGTGCTGTGCCTCTGAGGTGGGAGAGCCAACTTCAAGACAGTGGTCCACAAGAGACCTCCCAGCTCCACATAATATCAAACAGCGAGAATCTCCCAGAGATCTCCATCTCAACACCAGCACCCAGCTTCACTCAACGACCAGCAAGCTACACTGCTGGACATCCTATGCCAAACAACTAGCAAGACAGAAACACAACCCCACCCATTAGCAGAGAGGCTGCCTAAAATCATAATAAGTCCACAGACACCCCAAAACACACCACCAGACGTGGACCTGCCCACTAGAGAGACAAGATCTAGCCTCATACACCACAACACAGCCACTAGTCCCCTCCACCAGGAAGCCTACACAACGCACTGAACCAACCTTAGCCACTGGAGACAGACATCAAAAACAACGGGAGCTACGAACTTGCAGCCTGCAAAAAGGTGAACCCAATCACAGTAAGATAAGCAAAATGAGAAGACAGAAAAACACACAGCAGATGAAGGAGCAGGATAAAAACCCACCAGACCTAACAAATGAAGAGGAAATAGGCAGTCTACCTGAAAAAGAGTTCAGAATAATGATAGTAAAGATGATCCAAAATCTTGGAAATAGAATGGACAAAATGCAAGAAGCAGTTAACAAGGACCTAGAAGAAATAAAGATGAAACAGACAATGATGAACAACACAATAAATGAAATGAAAAATACTCTAGATGGGATCAATAGCAGAATAAATGAGGCAGAAGAACGGATAAGTGACCTGGAAGATAAAATAGTGGAAATAACTACTGCAGAGCAGAATAAAGAAAAAAGAATGAAAAGAACTGAGGACAGTCTCAGAGACCTCTGGGACAACATTAAACGCACCAACATTCGAATTATAGGGGTTCCAGAAGAAGAAGAGAAAAAGAAAGGGACTGAGAAAATATTTGAAGAGATTATAGTTGAAAACTTCCCTAATATGGGAAAGGAAATCGTTAATCAAGTCCAGGAAGCACAGAGAGTCCCATACAGGATAAATTCAAGGAGAAATACGCCAAGACACATATTAATCAAACTGTCAAAAACTAAATACAAAGAAAGCATATTAAAAGCAGCAAGGGAAAAACAACAAATAACACACAAGGGAATCCCCATAAGGTTAACAGCTGATCTCTCAGCAGAAACTCTACAAGCCAGAAGGGAGTGGCAGGACATACTGAAAGTGATGAAGGAGAAAAACCTGCAACCAAGATTACTCTACCCAGCAAGGATCTCATTCAGATTTGATGGAGAAATTAAAACCTTTACAGACAAGCAAAAGCTGAGAGAGTTCAGCACCACCAAACCAGCTTTACAACAAATGCTAAAGGAACTTCTCTAGACAAAAACACAAGAGAAGGAAAAGTCCTATAATAACGAACCCAAAACAATTTAGAAAATGGGAATAGGAACATACATATCGATAATTACCTTAAATGTAAATGGACTAAATGCTCCCACCAAAAGACACAGATTGGCTGAATGGATACAAAAACAAGACCCATATATATGCTGTCTACAAGAGACCCACTTCAGACCTAGAGACACATACAGACTGAAAGTAAGGGGATGGAAAAAGATATTCCATGCAAATGGAAACCAAAAGAAAGCTGGAGTAGCAATTCTCATATCAGACAAAATAGACTTTAAAATAAGGACTATCAGAAGAGACAAAGAAGGACACTACATAATGATTAAGGGATCGATCCAAGAAGAAGATATAACAATTGTAAATATTTATGCACCCAACATAGGAGCACCTCAATACATAAGGCAAAAACTAGCAGCCATAAAAGGGGAAATCGACAGTAACACATTCATAGTAGGGGACTTCAACACCCCACTTTCACCAATGGACAGATCATCCAAAATGAAAATAAATAAGGAAACACAAGCTTTAAATGATACATTAAACAGGATGGACTTAATTGATATTTATAGGACACTCCATCCAAAAACAACAGAATACACATTTTTCTCAAGTGCTCATGGAACATTCTCCAGGATAGATCATATCTTGGGTCACAAATCAAGCCTTGGTAAATTTAAGAAAATTGAAATTATATCAAGTATCTTTTCCGACCACAACGCCATGAGATTAGATATCAATTATAGGAAAAGAGCAGTAAAAAATACAAACACATGGAGGCTAAACAATACACTACTTAATAACGAAGTGATCACTGAAGAAATCAAAGAGGAAATTAAAAAATACCTAGAAACAAATGACAATGGAGATACAACGACCCAAAACCTATGGGATGCAGCAAAAGCAGTTCTAAGAGGGAAGTTTATAGCAATACAAGCCCACCTTAAGAAGCAGGAAACATCTCGAATAAACAACCTAACCTTGCACCTCAAGCAATTAGAGAAAGAAGAACAAAAAAACCCCAGAGTTAGCAGAAGGAAAGAAATCATAAAAATCAGATCAGAAATAAATGAAAAAGAAATGAAGGAAACAATAGCAAAGATCAATAAAACTAAAAGCTGGTTCTTTGAGAAGATAAACAAAATAGATAAACCATTAGCCAGACTCATCAAGAAAAAAAGGGAGAAGACTCAAATCAATAGAATTAGAAATGAAAAAGGAGAAGTAACAACTGACACTGCAGAAATAAAAAAAATCATGAGGGATTACTACAAGCAACTCTATGCCAATAAAATGGACAATCTGGAAGAAATGGACAAATTCTTAGAAATGCACAAACTGCCAAGACTGAATCAGGAAGAAATAGAAAATATGAACAGACCAATCACAAACACTGAAATTGAAACTGTGATTAAAAATCTTCCAACAAACAAAAGCCCAGGACCAGATGGCTTCACAGGCGAATTCTATCAAACATTTAGAGAAGAGCTAACACCTATTCTTCTCAAACTCTTCCAAAATATAGCAGAGGGAGGAACACTCCCAAACTCATTCTACGAGGCCACCATCACCTTGATACCAAAACCAGACAAGGATGTCACAAAGAAAGAAAACTACAGGCCAATATCACTGATGAACATAGATGCAAAAATCCTCAACAAAATACTAGCAAACAGAATCCAACAGCACATTAAAAGGATCATACACCATGATCAAGTGGGGTTTATTCCAGGAATGCAAGGATTCTTCAATATACGCAAATCAATCAACGTGATACACCATATTAACAAACTGAAGGAGAAAAACCATATGATCATCTTGATAGATGCAGAGAAAGCTTTCGACAAAATTCAACACCCATTTATTATAAAAACCCTGCAGAAAGTAGGTGTAGAGGGAACTTTCCTCAATATAATAAAGGCCGTATATGACAAGCCCACAGCCAACATCATCCTCAATGGCGAAAAACTGAAAGCATTTCCACTAAGGTCAGGAACAAGACAAGGTTGCCCACTCTCACCACTCTTATTCAACATAGTTTTGGAAGTTTTAGCCACAGCAATCAGAGAAGAAAAGGAAATAAAAGGAATCCAAATCGGAAAAGAAGAAGTAAAGCTGTCACTGTTTGCAGATGACATGATACTATACATAGAGAATCCTAAAGATGCTACCAGAAAACTACTAGAGCTAATCAATGAATTTGGTAAAGTAGCAGGATACAAAATTAATGCACAGAAATCTCTGGCATTCCTATATACTAATGATGAAAAATCTGAAAGTGAAATCAAGAAAACACTCCCATTTACCATTGCAACAAAAAGAATAAAATATCTAGGAATAAACCTACCTAAGGAGACAAAAGACCTGTATGCAGAAAATTATAAGACACTGATGAAAGAAATTAAAGATGATACAAACAGATGGAGAGATATACCATGTTCTTGGATTGGAAGAATCAACATTGTGAAAATGACTCTACTTCCCAAAGCAATCTACAGATTCAATGCAATCCCTATCAAACTACCACTGTCATTTTTCACAGAACGAGAACAAAACATTTCACAATTTGTATGGAAACACTAAAGACCCCGAATAGCCAAAGCAATCTTGAGATCGAACAACGAAGCTGGAGGAATCAGGCTCCCTGACTTCAGACTATACTACAAAGCTACAGTAATCAAGACAGTATGGTACTGGCACAAAAACAGAAAGACAGATCAATGGAACAGGATAGAAAGCCCAGAGATAAACCCATGCACATATGGTCACCTTATCTTTGATAAAGGTGGCAGGAATATACAGTGGAGAAAGGACAGCCCCTTCAATAAGTGGTGCTGGGAAAACTGGACAGGTACATGTAAAAGTATGAGATTAGATCACTCCTTAACAACATACACAAAAATAAGCTCAAAATGGATTAAAGACCTAAATGTAAGGCCAGAAACTATCAAACTCTTAGAGGGAAACATAGGCAGAACACTCTATGATATAAATCACAGCAAGATCCTTTTTGACCCACCTCCTAGAGAAATGGAAATAAAAACAAAAATAAACAAATGAGACCTAATGAAACTTCAAAGCTTTTGCACAGCAAAGGAAACCATAAACAAGACCAAGAGACGGCCCTCAGAATGGGAGAAAATATTTGCAAATGAAGCAACTGACAAAGGATTAATCTCCAAAATTTATAAGCAGCTCATGCAGCTCAATAACAAAAAAACAAACAACCCAATCCAAAAGTGGGCAGAAGACCTAAATAGACATTTCTCCAAAGAAGACATGCAGACTGCCAACAAACACATGAAAGAATGCTCAACATCATTAATCATTAAAGAAATGCAAATCAAAACTACAATGAGATATCATCTCACACCAGTCAGAATGGCCATCATCAAAAAATCTAGAAACAATAAATGCTGGAGAGGGTGTGGAGAAAAGGGAACACTCTTGCACTGCTGGTGCGAATGTAAATTGATACAGCCACTGTGGAGAACAGTATGGAGGTTCCTTAAAAAACTACAAATAGAACTCCCATATGACCCAGCAATCCCACTACTGGGCATATACCCTGAGAAAACCATATTTCAAAAAGAGTCATGTACCAAAATGTTCATTGCAGCTCTACTTACAATAGCCCGGAGATGGAAACAACCTAAGTGTCCGTCGTCGGATGAATGGATAAAGAAGACGTGGCACATATATACAATGGAATATTACTCAGCCATAAAAATAAACGACATTAAGCTATTTGTAATGAGGTGGATAGACCTAGAGTCTGTCATACAGAGTGAAGTAAGTCAGAAAGAGAAAGACAAATACCATATGCTAACACATATATATGGAATTTAAGAAAAAACAATGTCATGAAGAACCTAGGGGTAAGACAAGAATAAAGACACAGACCTACTAGAGAATGGACTTAGGATGGGTGGGAGTTAGGGAGACGCAAGAGGGAAGAGATATGGGAACATATGTATATGTATAACTGATTCACTTTGTTATAAAGCAGAAACTAACACACCATTGTAAAGCAATTGTACTCCAATAAAGATGTAAAAAGAAAAGAAAAAAAATAAACCTAACTGGGTTGATACCCTACTAAAACAAACGAAAATAAAATTAAAAATCTCTAAAGGATTATAACAGGACCCAGAGTCTGTATACCAGAACACTCACAATGCCCATGATACAATCCCAAATTACTCAGTATAAAAAGTCAGAGAAATCGTAGTCAATTCTTAAGAGAAATGAAAATCATGAAATAATCCCCGAATAACCTAAATGTTGGAAGTATCAACAACAACAACAGACTTCAAAGCAGATATTTTAACTATGTTTCATGAGGTAAAGATAAACATGCTTGAAGTAAATGAAAAGATTAAGTTCTTAAAAGAGAAGTATAAGTTGTAAAATGTAACCAAATGGACCTCCTAGAACTGAAAACTACAATATCTGAAATTTTAAAATCATTAGATGGATTCAATAGTACAATGGAGATGACAGAAGGAAGAATCAATGAACTTGATGATATAGAGATCAATAGAAAATATACAATCTAAGTAACAGAGAGAAAGAATAATGAAATTTGAACAAAGCTTTGGGGATTTGTGGGACAATAACCAATTGTATCACGTGGGTCGTTGGAAGTCCTGGAATGAAAGCAGAAAACAATTGATAAACAAAATGTACTTGAAGAAATAATGAGGAAAATTTCCAAAGATTTAGTAGAAGACATACATTTATAAATTTAAGAAACTCATCAGGCCCCAAACAGAAAATTCAAATAGAAATATGCCTAGACACATCATACTCAAACTGCTGAAAACCAAAGAAAAAGAAAAACTCTTGAAAGTGGATAGGGTTACATGACATATAGGACAATAAAGATTTAAATGACTTCAGATTTTCCATCAAAAACCATGGAGGCCAAGACAGTAGAACATCTTTAATGTGCTGAGAGAAAAGAACTGCCAACCCCAACTTCTATATCCAGAAAAAATACCTGTCAGGAATGAAGGCAAAATAAAGACATTCTCAGATGAAGGACAACTAATAGAATTTGTCACCAGAAAACTGCTTTACAATAAATGCTGAAGGAAGTTCTTCAGGATGAAGAGAAACGATACCAGAGGGAAACTTGGATCTTCTGAAATGAAGCAATAGATATGGTAAATATCTGGGTAAATATAAAAGACAAATGTTTCCTCTTACGTTCTTTAAAATATATGACACATGCACCCCAATGTTCATAGCAGCACTATTTACAATAGCCAAGACATGGAAGCAACCTAAATGTCCATCGACAGATGAATGGATAAAGATGTGGGGTGTGTGTGTGTGTGTGTGTGTGTGTGTGTGTGTGTGTGTGTGTATAATGGAATATTACTCAGCCATAAAAAAGAATGAAATAATGCCATTTGCAGCAACAGGGATGACCTAGAGATTATCATACTAAGTGAAGTAAGTCAGGCAGAAAAAGACATCATATGACATCATGTGTGGAATCTAAAATAATGATACAAATGAACTTATTTACAAAACAGAAACAGACTCACAGATATAGAAAACAAACTTATGGTTACCAAAGAGGAAAGGCGGGGAGTGATAAATTTGGAATTGGGGATTAACAGATACACACTACTATATATAAAATAGATAAAGAACAAGGACCTACTGTATAGCACAGGGAACTATATTTAATATCTTATAATAATGTATAAGGGAAAAGAATCTGAAAAAGAATATACATATATATATATATATATATATATATACAAATAACTGAATCACTTTGCTATATACCTGAAACACTGCAAATCAACTATACTTCAATTTTACATATATATGGTTATTATATATATATATATTATATATATATATATATATATGGCTATGAAGCATGTGTATATGTATATATGGCTACTGCCATGAGAAATAATAATGTTTTTGGCAGGATTTGTAATATACTCTATACAATTCTTAGTATGATCTACCTCCTCTCACTTTTACCTGGTTCTCCTTACTGTTTTATGACACATGAGTCACTGGATTTTGCAGCAAGTACCGTGCTTTTAATTATTGGTTTGAACCTACTATTCAGACTCTGCTTGCCTTCTCCTCTCCTTTTGCCACATCCTCAGTTAAAGCCTCCTAGTCCTCCCGCTACAATAAATGCTCAACTCTGTCATCCTGGGTTAATCATAACTATTTAAAATCCTTCTATAATCCTCTTGATCAACAGAATTACCCAAATACCAGAGCAAAGCAACCAAGTTCTTCCACAATCTTACCCAAACTCCCTCTCCCTGCCACTTCTTTACTCAGCCAAAAGTAGGTCATCAAATTTCCCATTGTGTTTTGCCCCAGTTTGCATTCCAACATGCAGGTATACTGTTTGTACAGCTTACAACACCTTTCCTATCCTTATGAAAAAAGCTCAACTAAGATATTTCCTAACAAATCTCTCACTGAACATTCCCAGAGTTAATCACCAGTGCTGTTTTTCTTTCACTTTCTCAGTGTTATTAAGAAGAATAGCTTAAAAAAAGAAGAATAGCTACCATGTTTAGAGGGCTTGCTTTGCACCAGGTTCAGTACTAAGATTGTATATTTTCTATTGATCTATATATCTTCAAGTTCATTGACTCTTCCTTCTGTCATCTCCATTGTACTACTGAATCCATCTAATGCTTTTAAAATTTCAGATATTGTAGTTTTCGGTTCTAGGAGGTCCATTTGGTTACATTTTACATTTTATACTTCTCTTTTAAGAACTTAACCTTCTTGGTACAAGGCTTTCATCAACTTCAAAGGACACTCTAGGCATTAAAAAGAGCTGAAGGAGTGTGTAATGGAGATGAATAGAACATAATATATTTAGGTTACAAGACAATTCTTCCAGGTCATGAGGTCTTCAAACTTTCATGTTAGTGTATCTTTAAAAAGTTTTATTAAACTAAATGCTCTTTCACAAAATTTTAAGTTGATCTTTCAATTTTTTCATTAAAATGTTAAATATGTGCAAAGGAGATATTTTAAGTTTTGTCATTTTTAAACAAACTATTACATCACTCTTAAATGTACCCAAAGCAATCTCTTACTACAGTGCTACTCACCAACATCTATTTTTTAAAAATTATGTGAACAAGCTCTTCTTTAACTGTCAGAAGTTTTACACTAGTTCTTTTTCTTTTTGACTTTATATTTCCAGTCCCTTCTCCCTCAGAATTTTTACGTACTGTAAAACATTTTCCCCTGAAAACCTTTTACAAATTAACCTACTTTTCTTCTATTCAATAAATATTGTATTGAAATTGAAATCAAATTTTTAAAAATTTCCTTTGATCAGATGGCATTACATATGAAAATTTTCTCCAGGATTGAAATGTCATTACAATTATTATTTAAAAACTGATCAGAGAGAGACCTTCAAGATGGCGAAGGAGTAAGATGTGGAGATAACCTTCCTCCCCACAAATACATCAGAAATACATCTACATGTGGAACAACACCTACAGAACACCTACTGAACGCTGGCAGAAGACCTCAGCCTTCCCAAAAGCCGTATGGCTGACAGGGTCTTGGTGTTCCGGCTGGGTGTCAGGCCTGTGCCTCTGAGGTGGAAGAGCTGAGTTCAGGACATCGGTCCACCACAGACCTCCTGGCTCCACGTAATATCAAACGGCGAAAGCTCTCCCAGAGATCTCCATCTCAATGCTAAGACGCAGCTCCACTCAACGACCAGCAAACTACAGTGCTGGACACCCTCTGCCAAAGAACTAGCAAGACAGGAACACAACCCCATCCATTAGCACAGAGGCTGCCTAAAATCATAATAAGGTCACAGGCACCCCAAAACACACCATCGGACGTGGTCCTGCCCACCAGAAAGACAAGATCCAGTCTCATCCACCAGAACACAGGCACTAGTACCCTCCACCAGGAAGCCTACAAAACCCACTGAACCAACCTTAGCCTCTAGGGGCAGACACCAAAAACAACAGGAAAAATGAACCGGCAGCCTGCAAAAAGGAGATCCCAAACACAGTAAGATAAGCAAAATAAGAAGACAGAGAAACACACAGCAGATGAAGGAGCAAGGTAAAACCCCACCAGACCAAACAAATGAAGAGGAAACAGGCAGTCTATCTGAAAAATGATTCAGAGTAACGATAGTAAAGATGATCCAAAATCTTGGAAAAAGAACGGAGAAAATACAAGAAACATTTAACAAGGACCGAGAAAAACTAAAGAGCAAACAAACAATGATGAACAACACAATAAATGAAAATTAAATTCTCTAGAAGGAATCAGTAGCAGAATAACTGAGGCAGAAGAATGGATAAGTGACCTGGAAGATAAAATAGTGGAAATAAATATCGCAGAGCACGACAAAGAAATAAGAATGAAAAGAAAATTGAGGACAGTCTCAGAGACCTCTGGGATAATATTAAATGCACCAACATTCGAATTATAGGGGACCCAGAAAAAGAGGAGAAAAAGAAAGGGACTGAGAAAATATTTGAAGAGATTATAGTTGAAAACTTCGCTAATATGGGAAAGGAAATAGTTAATCAAGTCCAGGAAGCACAGAGAGTCCCATACAGGAAAAATCCAAGGAGAAACACGCCAAGACACATATTAATCAAACTACCAAAAAATAAATACAAAGAAAAAAATATTAAAAGCAGCAAGGGAACAGCAACAAATAATAAACCAGGGAATCCCCATAAGGTTAACAGCTGATCTTTCAGCAGAAACTCTGCAAGCCAGAAGGGACTGGCAGGACATATTTAAAGTGATGAAAGGGAAAAACCTACAACCAAGATTACTCTACCCAGCAAAGATCTCATTCAGATTCTACAGAGAAATTAAAACCTTTACAGACAAGCAAAAGCTAAGATAATTCAGCACCACCAAACCAGCTTTACAACAAATGCTAAAGGAACTTCTCTAGGCAGGAAACGCAAGAGAAGGAAAAGATCCAAAATAACAAACCCGAAACAATTAAGAAAATGGTAATAGGAACTTATATATCGATAATCACCTTAAATGCAAATGGATTAAATGCTCCTAACAAAAGACATAGACTGGCTGAATGGATACAAAAACAAGACCCGTATATACGCTGCCTGCAAGAGACCCACTTCAGACCTAGGGACACATACAGACTGAAAGTGAGGGGGTGGAAAAAGATATTCCACGCAAATGGAAATCAAAAGAAAGCTGGAGTAGCAATTCTCATATCAGACAAAATGGACTTTAAAATAAAGACTATTACAGGAGACAAGGAAGGACACTACATAATGATCAAGGGATTAATCCAAGAAGAAGATATAATAATTTAAATATTTATGCACCCAACACAGGAGCACCTCAATACATAAGGCAAATACTAACAGCCATAAAACGGGAAATCGACAGTAGCGCAATCATAGTAGGGGACTTCAACACCCTACTTTCACCAATGGACAGATCATCCAAAATGAAAATAAATAAGGAAACACAAGCTTTAAATGATACATTAGTGGTTGAGAGTCCTCCTGACATTGCAGGGGACACGGGTTCGTGCCCCAGTCCGGGAAGATCCCACATGTCACAGAGCAGCTAGGTCCGTGAGCCATGGCCGCTGAGCCTGCGCGTCCGGAGCCTGTGTTCCGCAGTGGGAGAGGCCACAATAGTGAGAGGCCCATGTACCACAAAAAAAAAAAAAAAAAAAAAGATACATTAAACAAGATGGACTTAAATGATATTTATAGGACATTCCATCCAAAAACGACAGAATACACTTTCTTCTCAAGTGCTCATGGAACATAGCATAGCACAGGGAGATCACCTCAGTGGTCTGTGACCGCCTGGAGGGGTGGGATAGGGAGGGCGGGAGGGAGGGAGATGCAAGAGGAAGGATATATGTATATGTATAGCTTATTCACTTTGTTATAAAGCAGAAACTAACACACCATCGTAAAGCAATTATACTCCAATAAAGATGTTAAAAAATGTGATCAGAAACAACAAATATAGCTTTGATAAAAAATTATTAAACATAAAAATATAATCTTAATGGAAATGCACTTCTTAATAAGATAGGTAAAATTATTTTTACAGAATCAGTTTATGTATGCATGAATGAATGGTCCTTATCCTTAGGATGAAACAGGATGCAACATAAATTCACTTCCTCTGTTCTATTTGTATTCTAAGAATACTTGTCAGTTAAATAAGAGGGGAATAGAAGTAGCTTTGTTATAAAACTGCCACCCAATTCTTAGAACACTTTCTAAGTTATATGACAAAATCCAAATAGTGGTCTATTGTCAAAAATTATTTTTAATAGTCTATCACTTGGTAATGTGTTTAGGTCCTCCTTCACTTATATCAATAGCAAAAATTAGAAACCCCTGAAATATAAAGAATATTGTTGCCCAGTCTTAAAAGTTATTCACTTTCTCCACACTTTTACCAATACTTTAGTCTTTGGTTGGCACTCTGGAGTGTGTTAGACCCCAGGGCAATGAGCCATAATAAGATTCAGTATGAGGGCCTTTCTTCTGTAAAAAGAGAAAAGGGCTATTGCAAAGGGAACCAGCCCCAATTACAGGTTTGCTCGAGGCAGTCCACTTTTAGGAAAGAGAGCTCAGTGAAGCTGAGAGTCTGGAAATTAGTCCCCTAAAACTTTGCTTGAATTTTCAGTACCTCCCATCTGCCATAGTACACATGTGTAAATTTGAAGACCACTGCTCAAAATCACTATTGCCCAAAACTTTGGGGAAGTTTCTATAGTGCAGCATAATGGGGACTATCTTAGCTCAAATCCTGGCTCATCCACTTTCTAGCTGTTCGATTTTGGGCAAATTACTTAACCTCTATGTAAAATGGAGATTAAAATGGTATATATCTCAGTTACTGTGAAGAGTAACTGAATTAACACGTGTAAAGTGCTTAGAATAAAGTTCACTACCGTCATTATCATCATCATCACTATCCTAGAAATGACTGGTGATCTGGAAAGAAGAGGGAAAGATATGATTAAAATAGGAAGAAAGGAAAATGGCAGATGTGAATGTGTGTTTGTGCACATGTACTGTGATGTAGGTGCATATCAGAACGTAGAAATAACTAGAAAAGTTCCATTATTCAAATGCAAGCTCCTTGAAGGTAGCTGATACTGTCCCCACAGCCTAACCCCACTTTGTCCTCCTTCATATTTCTTAGCTGATTGCTGTATCCACAATAGACTCTCAATAAATATTCAATACATTGGTAACGGGATGAGGAGAGAAAATCAATGCTGGTTAAGTCACAAGTTATGAAAACAAATTGTTAAAAGTAGTGCAAGTCTATCCGTTGATAGTCATGGTCCTGGAAGACTGGTGTTTTCTCCTAAAACTGGTTTTCAGGATCCTGCCCCACTCCATCCATTTATTCTTGCCAATCCATTTCTCTGACCTAAGCCTCACTGCATAATTTGCAGGCCCCAGTGCAAAATGAAAATGCAGAGCCCCCTGTTCAAAACACAGGAAAAAATGCTTGTGCTAAACAGTAAAGCTTTTTCCTTTCTTCTGCAGTTTCTCTCTAGGCTTGACATGATTTTTTTTATCAGTCATTTAATGTCATTCTAAGCAAAGAAAAATTAAAATTTTAAACTATTAGCATAAATGTTACTGTTCATGTTTATATTGTGCAATGTTAGTATTAAATGCAAATATAAGAGCAGTTAACTCATGTAGAATCACTGAAATCGCAATTTGTATTTCATAGTCTGTACATTCATGTATATTTCTGTTCTTACCAGAAAAATGGAAACACTGTAAAAACTAACTCAACTGTTTTCATTTCATTTCTTGATACACATACATTCTACCAACACTCTCCCTTCTGCTTACTGATGAGTTTGGAAGGTCTGAGAGAAAAGAACAGATAACTATGGGTTGTCTCATCTTTCCCTTTCTATGTCATCAATTTCAGCATAAGTGGTTGGCTAATGCAGGGAAATAACGTGAGTAAAAACGGATATGGTAGAGTTCCTTGGTCATTTGTATTTCTTAGGATGCCATTGCATCAATAGTCTCTACAGGCATCTGCAAGATACTCCCGGGCTCTTCCAGTCCTGCTTTGTTGTTCAATTTCTCCCTTTGCCTAATCCTGCTCCCTTCTCTTTTTAAACAAATACCTCCCATGCCAACTCCTATCTCAAAGTCTGCTTCTAGAGAATCCAATGTATATCAACATTGATATCTAAACCTTGACAAAGGCATCTTGTGATCTCTTGAGAAGGTTGCTCAGTCAAATCTGAGCACAAATACAGGATCATTCACCACCTACTGGTGTCTAGCAGCTCCTGGGACAGATATTGAAGCTACCCAGAAGAAAGGCTTCAGAACAAAGATAACAGGTTTCACAATTGGATTTTATGACTTTCACATCACTATGAATACTTATTTACACACACACACACACACGTCCATTTGTAACAGAAGTTAGCAAAAGATGTTTAAATAAAGTTTTAGCCTAAAGCAATTGATAGTTGTACCTTTCCTGATTTCTCAAGGTTTTAAAAAAATTAGGCAGGAAGTATAAATAAATGAAGACACATTACCTTAAAAAGCAGATATATGAACCTTTACATTTCTATGTGTTTTTGGTTAGGAATCAATAAATGATCATGATTAAGAATTTGGCTTCTGAAGTTAGATGGAGATGAATATATCCTGAGTTTGACACTTACTAGCTGTAAGACTTCCGGCAAGTTATAACTTTTCTGAGCCTCATTTGTTTTTGTTTTTGTTTTTTTGCAGTACGCGGGCCTCTCACTGTTGTGGCCTCTCCCGTTGCGGAGCAACAGGCTCCGGACGCGCAGGCTCAGCGGCCATGGCTCATGGGCGCAGCCGCTCCGCGGCATGTGGGATCTTCCCGGACCGGGGCACAAACCCGTGTCCCCTGCATCGGCAGGGGGACTCTCAACCACTGCGCCACCAGAGAAGGCCTCTGAGCCTCATTTGCAAAATGGTGATAATAATCATACTCACTCCAGAAGGTTGTCATGTGTTTTAAAAGAAATAAAGCATGTAAAACACTTAGCTCAGGGCTTTTCCCATAATATTTTTATTAATAATATTTTTTATTGTTAAAAGAAAGGGAGAGTCTTTCTTAGTGCTGGGTTCCTAACTGGCAATAACCATGAGGGGGCCAAGTATATTTTCTTGGCTATATTAATATTTCATTTAACCTCTTTATTTTACAGAAGTCTTATTATATTAATACAAATCCCCTGCCTCTAGCAGAAATGCTCCAACACATATTGAGTTGAAAAGGTTATTTATGTTACAATGGTTATTAATATAGGGACAAGAGTTATTTTTATTTTCTTCTCAATATAACTGTAGGAGCATTTTTTAAAGACAGGATGCTAGTCTAACCAAGAAAATAAGCCTAATTAAAATAAGCCTGATTAATGCCTAATAGCAACCAGGTAGCAGACTCAATTCTTCCTTTCCTTTAAAGCAAAGACACATTTCTTTCCACGTTTTAGTATTTCTTTTTTCTTTACTTGATATATGTATATATTGTGAAAACATTTCCCCCATAAAGTTAATTAACACATCCATCACCTCACAGATTTACTTTTTGTGTGTGTGTGAGAACATTTAAGTTCTACTATCTCAGCAAATTTCAATTATATAATACAGTGTTATCAACTATAGTCACCGTGTTATGCATTAGATCTTTAGAACTTATTCACTTTATAACTAAAATTTGTACCCTTTTACTGGTCCCCATCTCCTCCACCCCCCAGCTGCTGGCAACCACCATTCTACTCTGTTTCTATGAGTTTGACTATTTTTTGTTGTTGTTCCACATATAAGTGAGATCACACAGTATTTGTCTTTCTTTGTCTGGCTTATTTCACTTAGCATAATGCCTTCCAGGTTCATCCATGTTGTACCAAATGACAGGATTTCCTTCCTTTTTAAGGTTGAAAGACATTCCATTGTGTGTACATACCAACTTTTCTTGATCCATTCATTCAACGACAGACACTAAGCTTGTTTTCATACCCTGGCTATTGTGAATAATGCCGCAATGAATATGGGAGTACAGTTATCTCTTCAAGATAATGGTTTCCTTTCTTTTGGATATATACCCAGAAGTGGATTGCTAGATCACATGGTAGTTCAGTTTTTCATTTCTAGAGCCAATATTTCTTAACTGCACAAATATGGTAGCTCGTTTCCAGGGAAATAGTAACAGACAAGGCAGGTTGGGAGCTCTTGGTTAGTGTGGGTTGGTCACAATGAAAGGTCACCTGAGAGAGTTGCTAAAAAGTATTTGTAAAACTGTGAATTAGTGCCTTTTAAGTAGAAGCATTGCAATCTTAATGGATTTGTTATTGTCTTCAGGATAGAGTCTGCATAAAATGTGAAGGTTTGAGAATTAAAACTCTTATAATTTTCATAGAAATCCTTTGATGGGGTCTGGAGAGATACTGATATCCCTATATTAAATAGGAAAAAAACAGAAGCTAGGGGAGATTGCTATGTGGACAAAGAATGCTGCCTGCCATTTCAGGAAACAAAGGATATTGCAGCCATCAAGCCCTCAGCCACTGCAGCTGACCCTGACAGTGCACCCTGAAGGGAATTCAGGATAGAGAAAAACAGGTTGCCAGCCCTCAAGCCCTCAGCTCCTGCAGCCGCCCCCCTACCCAGTGGTGCACCCTGAAGGGATTCAAATGGAGAAAAGCAGGATACTGGCCCTAGATAGTTAAGGTGCATATCAAAGGAATAATTTCAGTAAGCCCAGACTCTTGCATCTTCCCATATATAGAAGGGCACTAAAATCGTTAACTTAAGATGTCTGGGTTTGTTCATTTGTTTGTTTTTTATAATTAGCAGTAATCTTTTGATGTTCAACTACCTGTTCTTTTGGGGGGGTGTGCTTTGCGGGGGGCAGTTTTCAAAAACTCCTGTATATCCTGGATTCTCCCTTATCTCTTTGGAGCAGTCCCTCAGAGCTATCTGAGAGGCTGTATCCCAGGCTTAAGTCCTCAGTAAGTCCACAGAGTAAAACATAATTCTCAACTTTTAGGTTGTGATTTTTTTTTCAGTCAACTGCTACCTCAGGTAAGCTCCATCAGTCTTCTGATAATTAAGATTACAGTCATCCCCTATCCCAGTCTTTGCCCAGTCTGCTTGGTTAGAAGAAGCACTCGGTGTACTGCCTTCGGAGATTCTCAGATGATGGCTAGGAATTTACATTTTTAACATGTGTGTCAGGTGATTCTTATATGAGACAAGTTTGGGGAACCACTACCCTCCTTCATACTTCATTTTGTTTTAATAAATAGCTCCCTTTGGCTCAAATTTAAGCTACCTCACAATCACGCAAAAAAGTTTTATACCTCATAGAGACTACCTCTTGTCAGATGGAATAAATTGAAAAAAGGAATAGAAAGGCAGTTGAATTTAACAATAAAGAGAATCCAGTGTTAAAGACATAGGCCTTTAAACAAGTCTACAAATCCAAGAAAACATTTGTACTGGGAAGGGAAGTAGAGCTACCTTCACAAGGGTTTACAGTGGGTAACTCTCTATGTTGTCATGATTTTATTTGTTCACGCTTTCATTCGTTTCATTCGTTCATTGCTCATTCGTTCAACAAACATTCACTGGGCATTTACTCCACACCAACTGTTATACTGAGAATTGGGGAACAAGACCAGGTGTATTAAAAGATACTTCTGGGCTTCCCTGGTGGCGCAGTTGTTGAGAGTCCGCCTGCCGATGCA
>NW_006797778.1:271491-276375 GCF_000442215.2 Lipotes vexillifer | reverse complement strand
CCGCAACGGGAGAGGCCACAACAGTGAGAGGCCCGCGTACCGCAAAAAAAAAAAAAAAAGATACTTCTACTTCAAAACATTGCCAGTGGCCAGACCCATAAGATGAACTAGGTCCATGTATTCCTAGAGTTTTTTCGCTAAAGTGCTCTTTAATTCTCAACTGTGATACCCAGAAAAAAATGGAATTTATCATAACACATGCATTGAAAAGAATCTCTAGCTATTTATCCCAGTTTGTTTTTTTTAAAAAATAGAATAGGGCTTCCAAGAAATTTATTGGCTAAAGTAATATCTCTATTGTACTATAAAGGTATTGTTTTTCCAAGAAAATCAATCAAATGCTTTCATAACTTGTTACTAATAACATTAATATAGAATAATGGCTAAACTAGCTTGGGTAACATCCCCAAATAATTGGGTTTTCCAGGAACATTCCAGAAGATAAACAGCAAGATCAATAAGTCCTGAGGTTGCAGGAGTCATTATTAATCTATGACCTTGCTTACTTCCCAGCAAAATAATTGCTATAGAGAAGTTGACTCATGTTTACAAATCATGATAAACTTGTGAGAAAGTCTTTCTTAGCCCAAAGTTTAAACACTAGAAAGAACAGTGATTTAAAAAATCGCTTATCATTGTGCTGAAATTCATAGTTAGTAATACCTACCATTCATTAAGTACTTAGTTTATGGCACATGCTTTATGTGAGTATAACATTTCTTTAAATTATCAAAACAATCCTGCAACAAGAGCTATTATTATCCTTCATTCATAGGTTAGAAAAATTGAAATTCAAAAAGTCAAGTAACTTGTCCAAGGTCACATATACCACCCAGAAAGCTGCAGAGCCAGGATTCAAACTCAGTATTCTTTTTTCATGCTTTGATGTTTCTAAAGATCATACAGGTTTGGCCTAGAATTAGCAGACTTTAAGATACTCAAGAGGCTTGGCAGACACAATCAATTATTTGCATATTTATGTCATCACTGCAGCTATTACCTGACAGTGGAATTCCCATCACCATTTCCAGAATACCAACATTCCTGGGAAGGTATATCTGAACAGGGACGATGATCAAGCAGTTAAAGATTCATGAGAATAGACCACGTGTGGTTTGATCAGTGAGAGTATCGATGCTAGCATTGATTCAATATTAATTCAAATCTCTTCCTGACCAAGGATTTCCTTTTTAATTCATTCCTTTTTAGTTATGCACAACTTCGTATGGTTATCCTTTCTTTAGAGCCCACTGAGTTCTGCTTAACTTCTCCCAACCATAGGCAAGCATGCTAGAAATCCCACTGACTCACAGCTTTAATACTTAGATCAGTTTGTATTCCAATAAGATAAGTAATGAATTTGTGTGGTTGACCTTGTTTCACTGATATACATCTGATATGCTAAGGAATTAGATGGCTTTCTGAAAGTCTGAGGCAAGGGTGAACATAAAGTGAAGTCTTCATCTTCCTCTCCATTCAATAACGAGAGCCTTTACATGGCCTGCAAATGCTTTGCAGCCATCGTGATAGGAATGATATGAGTCTAAAAGAGAAGAAGCTTCATTCACATGGTACCTATTCCCTTATCACTCATCACTCATCACTGATGACTGGCTGAGTACAGGAGACTACACCTCTTCTACATTATCCACAGTCCAAAGGAGCACAAGACTGGACATTTCAAAAGAAAGAACAAAGACTTGGAGATGGGTTGATTTCTGTGTCTACATTCTCCACTCCTTGCAATTCTTGCCTTCCTTTCCTCTCATTTTTCAGGGACAAGAAGAGACCAGAGATACCAGGGCCATGAATGGGACTTTAGAGAACTATGTACCAAGAATCACCAGTGCTTTGTGCCAAGGTAAGGACAGGATGGTAGATGAGTTACTCTGCCTTTTCATACACTTGTTTTACATAAAGATGTAAGTTGCCTGTCCTCCATTAGACTTTAATATCACTGAATACGGAAACTGCATCTGTTGTACTTACCATTTTATCCCTATCATCTCAAATAGTGCCTGACACATAATGGGCAATCAGCAAATACCTGTTTAATGAATGAATACAAGAGAAAGTTATCATAGCCATTATCTACAAGCATTCCCCCCACTCCCTAAGCCAAGCAAGGCTGAGTGGTAAATGGGAAGGACTCAGAACTTGAATTTCCAGATTCCACCATCATTCTATGGGAGAAGCAGCAGAATGAACTTGGCCTTGGATCCTCTTCTTATAACCTCCACGGGAGGAGGGTGAGGCACTGTGCAGTTTATTTCAATTACCTAAATGTGGATTTATCATGAAGCTAATAAGGTTTACAGAGTTCCCTTCCAAGGCCATAGAAGAGTCCTGAGCAATATATTCACATCATGTATCTTTGTAAAAGTTACAAAATGAGATATTTTAATCATAGTTGGTTAAGATCACTGACACCTTTTATGACAATTTTCCTTCTGTCATATTTCCACTAGGGTCAGGTAGCAATGGAACGGCCACAGACATTTTTGGGGATTCTGTTAGAGGGAACCTGAGTTGGACTTAATTTTAATGTAGAGTTAGTGAAGTATATTTATGTGGGAAACAGTCACTTCTGTGTAGAGTTATTGTTAGCCAATCAAGGGTAAGAATGGCTTCCAGAAATACTCCGGTCACTCTTTATGCCAGCTAACCCAGCATCACTATGCCAGTGCAGGGCCAGAGATTGTAATGGAACAAGGACATAATAATCTTCAGACCCCACAGATCCTAGATCTGTCTCTGGCTAATAGCCCTTACACAAAGGTAAGCACCCATGTCAGGATATACTCCATAGTGAAAGAAATGTAGCACTCTACTTTAAACACATTCTGTTTCTTATCACTTTCCTTCCTTCCCAGCTATCTGTCCTGCCCTCATCTGGTCACTATCCAGGATTCCTTCTCCATCTAAATATACTTAGAATAATTTTATTAACATTATCAATAATTATAGATATTAACTATGAAAATTAAATACTAGAGTCAAGACAGACATAGGGAACAGACTTGTGGTTGCCCAGGGGTGGGGGTGCAGGAGGGATGGATTGGGAGTTTGGCGTTAGCAGATGTAAACTATTATACATAGGATGGATACACAACGAAGTCCTGCGTTAGCAGATGTAAACTATTATACATAGGATGGCTACACAACAAAGTCCTACTGTATAGCACAGGGAACTATAATCAGTATCCTGTGATAAACCATAATGGAAAAGAATATGAAAAAGAATATATAAATGTATAACTGAATCACTTTGCTGTACAGCAGAAATTAACCCAACACTGCAAATCAGCTATACTTTAATTTTTTTAAGTGTAAAAATAAATAAATAAATACTAGAGTCAACAGTAATCAAGTAAATAATACTCTACTTGTATTTCATAAAGAATAACCCTTAGCAAAATTAAATGATATATACTTCTATGGTTAAAAGGCAAATATAGTGTTTCAGGTAGGCTGTGAACGGATGGGTAGAAAAAGCACACAACCATACAAATATATACTTAGGAAAGAAATTCTCAATTATTTTACCAAGGTTATAGAAAAAGGTAACTACACAGGGCATGCTTTCCTATGGGTTATGGAACTGCCTGCCACTTTCCACACAGGTAGAGGCCTTCTAGAAGTGAGAAATAAGCAAGAGCTTGCTATACTACTTTCTCCTGAATTTATGTACTCACCTTACTATTCCAGAAGTACTTACACCAATTACTTCATTTAAGGAATTTTTTTTTTTACAAACATGAGGTTTCATGATGTGCTGGACATTTTCCATTGCCCAACCCAGCTCCACTCTTACCTTCTCCACCTACTCTGTGCCCAAGGAAACTGGCTTGTGTGAACTGTATCAGTGGGCTTCATTGCCCTCTGGTTTCTGGTTGGGTTCTGCCAATGGGAGACACTGGCTGAAATGGAAATATGGGAGAAGAATGAGGCTGGGATATTATCCTTCTCTCTGAAGGCCACAACTTTTAAAACAAACTCAGCACTAGCAAGGGCACATGGAGGCTGAGAAAAAGAACAAAGAACAAGAAAGAGCTTCATGAAATAAATGAATAGAATGACTTCTGAAATTTAAAAAATATGTGTAAGATGGAAGGTAAAGTCAAGAAAATCTTCCAGAAATCATATTAAAAAGAGAAAGAGATGGAAAAGGCAAGAGTATTTACATGTATTTTTTCTTTTAATATAATGTTTCTTTCCTAAAATCATAGCTACCTAAAAATATAGGTATCAGAGTGTGAAACCTCAACTGCATTTCCTGAATCTGCATTTTATAATATGACAGACTCACACTTTCTCTCTAATTACGTGCTTCTCTGGCTTATATCCATCTGGTCACATGGTCCGGTTCAAAATTCTCTAAGATTTTTTTTCTTTTGATCTAGTGACTTTTACCCAGACACAGAGCAAAGGGAGGTAACTGCCTTTTGACTGATAGAAAGAGTGACCTGTATCTCAAATGCTTGAGCAGCCTCCTTTCCAGCTCCTGGGACCACTCTCATGGTGGAAACACCCAAGTATCAATATTCAGCCCTGAGATTTCTATAAAACTCTAATCTCATATTATTATGTATATTATTACTGTACATTCCAGTTTTCCATAAGAGTCTTACAAATACTTAAAAAACAGAAAACAATGGGGCTATGAGAGTTTTCTTTTTGAAAGTCATAATCTTCAATTTTTACCCACTTGGATGAAGTTGAAGAGCTTCTCTTAAAGACTCTGAAATCAATCCTGTGGGGGGAAAAGTGAAGGACTCTGGGGTTCAGGGATGTTTCCATCCCTTTTTACTTTCTTGTTTGGGTAGCAGCCAGTAACTTTGATAAGTCTTGAAAGATTCTGTAAGAAGGCAGTGCAATATGCCA
>NW_006797778.1:255992-271481 GCF_000442215.2 Lipotes vexillifer | reverse complement strand
AAGAGCGGTGCCACTTCCTCATTAACTCCTTTGTTGAACTAATATGTGTTGAATGTTTACTATGTATAAAATTCTATTCTAGGCATAGGTTAATCAGAGGGGAGCAAAGAGGACATAATCCCCAACTTCTGGAAGCTTGTTGTCCTTTTGGATGGCCACTGGATGACTCACATTTGCTGCTGCCTATGCATCTTCTTTCCAGATTTCAGAACCCCTTACTGTTGTGTCGGGAAAAAAGAAATTTTCCTCTATCCTTCTAGGTTCTTCTGTCTGGTCTGAGAACTAAACTAATATGAGACAGTAACAGGAGGAAATCAAAGTTTAATAACATGTATACATGGGAGAGACCCAGGAGAACTGAGTAACTCGCCCAAATGGCTGAAACCCTCACCTTAAATACCATCTTCAGCTAAAAACAAAAGATGATGTTGCGGGTAGGGGTTTGGGACTTCAAAGGGGAGGAAAGCAATGTATAATACATGGAGATGGAAAAGCAAATGTTGGGTAAACAAATGTTTGCTGGGCCATACTGAGACAGTGGGACACAGGGTATACTCAGACCTCTGAGAGTTCCCCCCACCAGGCTTAGCCCCTATTATTTTTGCAGATATCTCTGATGAAAGCTCTATTCCTGTAACAGGCCCTCTATCTAAATTCTTTAACAGCTCAGGGGGAAGGTCAATTTTTTTTCCTGAGTCTTTTGGGCCTTGATTGTTTTCAGCTTGAAATAATCCACATGCCAAAGAGATATTTTAGGATGACAAATTTTGTTCCCCTATAGTAGGATATCTCCAAGGATTCTTACCCTTTTTCCTGTTGTCCCTCCTTTCATCCTTCCATTCTCCAGTTTCCTATCCTCTAGCCTGAGTATCCCTGTACCTGCTCATGTCTATTTTTCTTCTTTAATATTTCTTCTGTATCATTGAGGAACCCTTTATTCTTTCACAATACTTGACATATAGTTAGTGCTGTATATAATTTTAGAGAATGATTGGATAAATAAATGGACTAAGGTCATATATGTGAGTTTTAAGACTGTGAGAACAGAGGCCTATACGTGAAGAATGAATATAAGAGGTCAACTTCAGCCCTCTGTGCATGTGCGATGTGCTGGGCTGGCTGTCTAGCAACACAAACTTGCCCATGTCACTTCTTCCTACCAACCTCCCCTCCCCTCCCTCCCTCTCTCTCTCCCCCCCCCCATCTCTCTCTCTCTCTCTCTCTCTCTCTCTCACACACACACACACACACACTTTTTAAAAACTCAAGCAAAATTCCATCTTTCTATGATCCTTGAGATATAAAATCCTTTGCCTCAGTAGGCATTCAATAAATATCTGACTGTTTGATGCCCTAAAATTCACACGACTGCTACAAAAGCATTGACTGACTGAATTTATGTAGATTTAATATTCACTTCAAAAATGTTTTAAGATGGATTCTTAATGCACTTTGCATTAGTTTTAAAATCTAAGTGGTCACTGTAGCTTTGAGGTTTTTAAATCAAGTCTATTTGTTACTCCTCATGAAGTGATTTTATAGTTTGTTGACTATTTTATGGGACATTCTTGCTGTTATTCTCTGAATTGCATGCTGATCCCTGCTGGGGGAGGGTGGCAGTGAAATAAGTATATGTTATTCTATTGTCGTGTACTTTTATGTCATAGACAGGCCTAAGCAAAACAGATTAGTCTAATATATTTATAAGCTGAACAAGTCCCAGGGCCCATGGCAATGACCAGGCTTCTGGGGATGAAAACAGAGGTTGCAGCTTTCTCTGATGCCTCTTTCTCTCGCTAAGAGGGCCCACCTCAGTAACTGCATCATCTCTCCCTGTTTTCTGCCTGATGTCCAGCTTGAAAAATCTTCTGCTAATGTGATCTGGCCTCTATACTTGCCTCCTGAGCTCCGTTGGACATGGGCAGATCATTCCGCTTCATGATATTCATGACAAATTAGAATTTTCTAAATAACCTTACCAAGAATCTAAGGGAAATGAAGAACTTACAAAAGTATAATAAATGTCTCAGCATACAGATTCCTGATCCTGACACTACAAGCCTGGCAAGAGATCAGCTGCTTTGACAACAGTAACTCAGGACCTAAGCATCTTTCTTTCCTCTCTTCCTAAACTGAAATATTAGAAACCATACATCCAGGAACCTACAAGGTTAAGGTTAATAGACAGCTTCTGACAAGAACTTCTCTGAGATCTTCTGCAATTCTTACTCCTGCCCAAAGCCTATTTCTAGATCTTCTCTCTGACTGCAGCCGACAAGCCATTCCTTAGGACCTGGCACTCTCATTTATTCATTTGTTCATTCCACAAATATTTTTCTTTGTTTTGAGAAACTGTCAAATACCTCACAAATATGGCCCTGGAGGATCTCACAGCCCACTGTGGGTCTTCTCTGCATCCTAGTACTTAGAGAAAGAAATAGAAAGAAATTTTCTCCCCCAACTATCTCCGGGTTTCCTTCCCTGAGTTTCAAGTTAACCTGCATAAATTCTTTCTTGAGTTATCTCTGGCTCTGAGCACTAGTGAGTTCTAGAGGTGCTACTCTCATCCCCAGCTCCATTCCCTCTCTCACTGTCTAATGCCAGTTATTAAGCCTATTTAAAAAAAATTTATTGTGAAACAAATGTAGATTCACAGGAAGTTGTAAAGGTGGTACAGAGAATTTCCACATGCCCTCATCCAGTTTCCCACAGTGGTTACAGCTAATGCAACTGTAGCACAATCTCAAAACCAGAAATTGACACTGGTACAACTTGTGCATAGTTCTCTGTCATTTTATCACATATGTAGATTTGTGTAACCACCACTGCAATCAAGTGAACTGTTCCATCACCACAATGATCTCCTCATGCTACCCCTTTACAGTCTCACCAATCCCCTCCCCCCCCCAACCATCGCTAAAGTCTGGCAACCACTAATCTGTTCTTTATAATTTTGTCACACAAATAACGTTATATAAATTAGATCATGCAGTATGTGACCTTTCAAGGTTGCTTTTTTCACTCAGCATAATACTCTTGATATCTATCCAAGTTGTTGCATGTGTCAGTAGTTCATTTCTATTTATTGCTGAGTAGTATTCCATGGTATGAAATGTACCACCTTTAGTTTAACTACTCACCGATTGGGGGACATTTTGGTTGTTTCTAGTTCTTGTCTATTACAAATAAAGCTGCTATGAACATTCTGTGATTCACAGTTCTTCTTCTTCAGCACCTGAAAAATATGGCTTCACTGCCTTCTGGTTTCCATGGCTTTGATGACAAATTTGCTGTCATTCTAATTGTAAGTAAGGTAGGTTTTTCTGTCTATTTTCAAGATTTTCTCTTTGTCTTTAATTTTCAGAAATTTAATTATGCTGTGTCTTGGTATGGATTTCTTTGGGTTTATCCTCGTCAGTGTTTACTCAGCTTCTTGACTCTGTAGGTTTATGTTTCTTGCCAAATTTAGGAAGTTTTCACCCACTATTTCTTCCAGGACTTTTCAGCCCAAACTTATTTCTCCTCTCCCAGGATTCTGATGACACAAATTTTAGATCTTCTGTTATAGCTCTACATGTCCCTGGAGCTCTATTATTTATTTTAGTCTATTTCTTTGTCTTGTTCTGTTTGTAATTTCTACTGTTCTATATTCCAGTTCATTGATTCTTTCCTCTTGCTATTGAAAATCAAGCTCTGTTTTCAGTATCAGGGATAAGTTGTAACTCCTGCCTTCCGAGAGTTGACCACAGTAAGAAGGAAGATCTTACCTTGTCATATAACTGTCAAGAGGCTTATGTGATTACTGTGATGTGAGGTGCACAGTATGCAAAAGGAGGTAGCAGAAAAGCACCACTTCAACCCCAAGGGAAGAAAAGGTGCATCTTAGGGTATGGAGATGCTTCCTTGGAGTAACGTATAAAGAGTAAGAACTGGCTACCAAGGGGGCTTGAGGGCTTTTTTCTATGGTAGAAAAAAGAAGAGGAATTTCAGATAGAGGGTATAGTCCACCCAAAGGCAAGTAGATGTGAGGCATTGTGGCAGAATAAACATTCTAAAACTATGAAGACTATATCCTAGACAGGTGCTTCCTACATTTAAGCATACTGAAGATTCTTCTGGAATATTTGTTAAAAAAAAGATTACTGGTCCTCCATCTCACCCAAGGATTGCGATTCAGAAGATCTGGTTAAGGGCTCTAGAATTTTGAACAAGTTCCGAAGTGATATTAATGCTGATGGTCTGGATACCATAATTTGAGTCAGTTTGGGTAGCAAGGACCTAGACCACAGTGAAATGCCATCCAGTCTGAGTTCCAACCACATCTCCAGGGGATACACTGAGAGACCTAATGCACACTCCAAATTATCACATCAGGCATCTCCATGTTCTCAGTATAATAAAATGCAATCTGAGTAAAATACAATACAGAAACTCTGGAGAAAGCTTAAGGGTCACTTTATAAAGCAGGGGAAAAGGAACTTGTTGAACAAATGAATGTGTTAAAGGAGATTAGAGAAGAAACTATTCATTTATCCATTAAGGGAATGGATTGCTTTTTAGTGTGGTCTCATTAAAAAAGCATGTATGTGCACTAATTATAAATCATTTTTATTTGCTCATTAAAGGAGACCTTCCACCAGATGATACTTTGTTAGCTTGTTCCTGATTCTAGGTGAACATCAAAGGACTAAAACCGTCCTCCCCAAGGTGGACAGCAATCATGAAGCTTGACCATCACACTAACTCCTTCCCAAAGGGGAAGGGGTGACTCAGTCGAAGTCCTTGACCTATACTGTTCCTTTTCCTGGTTAATTATTGTTAAGGATATTTTCAAAGAGATATGCACACAATTTTTTTAATTTGGTATATTGATTGAGAATTCATGGCCTCCTGATGTTTCTCTGCAGTCTGAAGATTTTTCTCTCAGCTGATGTTATCAGGTGAATGTTGTGAAAATATGTTTAGGGCACTGTAAACGATGTCCCAGTGGGAAAACACAGCCTGAACTGATGAGTACAAACGGCTGTTAATGAGATAAACTGTTAAAGGAATCTTTATGAGACATATGCAAACTGGGTGTTTTGAAGCCCCAAATCATGTGTATCTTTCGAAGATGTTTCCATTTCCAAAGGCAGAATTTAGCATTTAGAGGTATTAAAGATGATATACCCCCTAAACTATTCTTCCTTCAGTATTACTAAATATTATGGGAACTGGGAAGACATAAGTTCCATTTAAAGAGTAAGTTCATGAAGGAAAGAAAAGACACACTTCATAGAACCCACATTATACTGACAGGGCCAATGCTATATATACAAAGGACATGACCAAGTGGCATTTGATAAGTAAATGTTAAGTGATTGAGTGAAACAAGACACAAAATACAATTTCATGCATTGTAACTGTCCACATGTGCATGGTCTGATCATCCTAAACATCTAATTTATAATCATTGATCATTAAGAGAAAAAAAAAACAGATTAGGAGAACGATACAAAAGTCCAAGTACTATTTCAAAATTTAGGATTGTTTTTCAAAGTTTCCCATGAACCATGAAATAATGTTTAATCTGTTAAACAGTTTTACCTCTCCACTGTTTCACAAAACCATAAGCTTTCTTCAGAAGGAACTATATTTTAATGCCATCTAATTTTGCTGATATACTTCAAAGCATTAACTAGATACACTCCTAATTATAGTATGTTGTTTAAAGCAAGCAAAAATACTTATTATGCAAAGACTCCCAGATTCAAAGTAATGCTTTGCATTATGAAACATAATGGAAATTACCACAACTCTAAATGAAACTCCCAGCATGATAGAGTCTCTGCTTGATTTTCTTCTTCAACCACTCCCATGAGACTTGATAACAGCTAAAGAAGCTACAGTGTATGAAATATGCCTGTTCTTCACTGAGTCTGAGAGGGATTTGCCTGAGACATAAAAAAAAGGACAAAGAAGGGCATAGACTTGCATCAAACTGCTTCTGGCCCATTTTAGAGAACATCGTACTTGAGTTTTTACTTTTCATATTGATTACTTGGGTGTCACAAAGAGGCTCTTGGTCTGTTGTCTTATTTGCTCCACACTAAGCAATCTCTTTCAATGAATGTATTTTCTTTGAATAGACTGAAGATTTTCAAAAATTTTTCAGTTGGGATTTTCTTCTCATTGGCAGACACATGGGGCAAAACAATCTGTTGTAGAAGTCTGTATTATTTCCATTGAAAAAAAGAATCTGGGTTTTTCATTTGTAAAGGATCATTTACTTCGAGAACCCCACACCCCTCACCAACTGAAATTGGTTTAGAATGAGTTGCAATGTGATTTTTAAAAAAACTTGCTTCTAATAAAGCTCAGATGAATGAAGAGGACCTATGTTTCTGAATGAGATCATTAAAAAGCAATGTGCATGATGTAGAGCAACTGGAACTCTCATATACTGCTGGTGGAAATGCAAATTGGTACAGTCACTTTGGAAAATGGTTTAGTTGTACCTACTAAGACTAAATATATGCGTGCCATATGACACAGCAGTTCTATTCCAATAAGAATGTGTGCTTTTTTCTACAAAAATATGTATAAGAATGTTCATAGAGCAGTACTCAAAATTGTAAAAAACTAGAAATCAAGCCAAATGTCCATCAGCAGTAGATTGGATAAATAATTTGGGCTATGTTCACACAATGGAATATAACACAACAATGGAAAATAAACTATTGCTACATGCAACAATAGAGATATTGTGGAATAAAAGGATCTACACACAAAAGAGCAAATATGGTATGATTCCATTTACACAAAGTTCAAAAACAGGCAAGATTAATCTATGTTGTAAGAGGTCAAGAAAGAAGTTGCCTTTGGGCAAGGGTTTTGACTGAGAGGGGACATGAGGGAGTCTAATGATACTTTGTGATGTTCTACATTTTGATGTAGGTAAAAATTCATCAAGTTGTATACACTTAAGATCTGTACACTTTACTATTTGTAAATTATATCTAGTTAAAAAAATCAAAAAGCAACGTGCTTAAACCATGGCAAGACATGTCTATAACCAGTTAATATATAATACAGCAGACTCAGTTTTTATAAGGGGCTGATAGAAGAAATCTTTCCTTTAATAAAGGACATTTAGTAACACACTAGACAGTGTATTTGATCATGATTTTGCAAAAGACGCAAATGTTATTAACTTAAATGCCAACATGTTGCATCATATTTCCACTTAATTTTTAAGGAAAAAAATTTTTCATTCACTGTTCATTCATTCTTTCATGGAACATTATTTCCCAAGAATTTATTTCTTCAGAGAAATGTATGTTTTTCTTTTTTATTTAGCTATAAGAAACAAATAACTACTAGTAGTATTTAAATCTTTTAAGTATTTCCTGCTAGGTACCTCTTAATAAATTCCTATCCCTTTTTAATGTTCCATTCTCTTACTGTATAGAGCTTTTAGCCTGAGGAGTAAATATAGAATGTACACATATTCAAACATACCTACATCTCTCTCTCTCTCTTTCTCATGCATACACACACATACATACACATAAAAATGGTAAAGAAATGTGAACAAAATCACTATAAAAAGCAGTTTAGATGTACTTGTGTCACATGGGCTTGTCTTGAGATTCTCAATGTAAATTTGTCTTAAAGAACTAAGTAAGGGACTTCACGTTTTTAGGTAAGCTGCATGGGCCAGATTTCCTGCTTAATAATTTTGTTGTTTATCTCACTGTGGCAGATGCCAGTCCTTGATTTCCAGTGGCCTTGTCAGGTTCTACAAAATGCAAAACCTGGGTAATAACAGAGTTATTGAGAGTCAAACTAGCCATCATATGCTAGTTTGACTCCCAGCAAAATTAGTATTTATTGAATGCCCACAAGGAGGCATGAAATTGTATTAGAACATGTATCGCATACCAAAATTTAATTTTGGCTCTTTTTGGTATATAATTCAGGTTGACACGTCAATAAAATATTTAAAAAGGTGATTATATTCATGGATTTTTGGAGAAACTTCCAGCTATGAAGGATACAAAATTTCTAGTCTAGGTTTGAGAGAGACAGACAGAGACAGAGAGAGAGAGAGACAGAGAGAGAGAGAAAGAGAAAGAGAGAATAAAAGAAATCCACTTATTTTATGTTTTGTACTATTAATAAATAGGCATTTATTGAACACCTGTTATGTGCAGGGGATTCAATGAGATGGGTCACACACAAATCACCTGGTCTATGGAGCAAACAATTAATTGGACAGGGGAGGGAATTATTAAATTGAGTCAAAGATTATGGGGGCAGGGGTAAGTTTGGTGTTAATCTTACTGTGAGTCAAATTTCTAAATTTTCAACTTCTAATCTTTTTATTCCTTTCACACCCAGCAGTGCCAGATTAAAACAGATAATTAAAATTAGATTCTACTATCATTCTAATAACTTCTCCACCTGCTTTGCCAGCTTAATTTTCTCTGGCCTTGAAGTGACGCTTTTAACAGGGACATGGGAAGATGGAGCAAATTTGTGGGAAGAAACTATTAATTCTATTTAAAACATATTGAATTTTAGGTAAGTAACGAGGGCAATTCAGGTGAAGGTCAAGTAAATGGGAATACAGATGTAGCAATCAATATTAGACTAACATTGGCGACACCAACAGGAAAGACAGGACAAGGACCTCTACAAAGCCAGTCCCCCCCCCCATAAAAGCAGTGAGATTGTTGGCAAAAATATGTCAAAATCAACATTTTCAGAACTCTGAAAATTAACCAAAGGTTTGTAACAATTTGAGGAGCATTTATTAAAGAAAAATGACTAAATTTCATGAAGAACAGTGAGGTATTTCCCATTGTAACTTTCACTATTCCCATTCCAACAGCCCCACAGACACTAAAAGTGGCAGAATAAGTTAGGAGCCACTTTAAAACACTATTCTCAGAGAATTGTCATTAGTTTATCTGTCTGGCACATACATGGAAATCCCCATTCTCAGGGCTTGTCTTTATTTGACCTGACTCAGACCTCACTAAGTGCAGACAGCCTTTTCCCTGGAGGCATTTTTGAAAATAATCATCAGCAATTGTTGAATGATGCAGCTCCTTGAGACTGATGACAATTGCAGCAAATAAGAACTGGCCAAAAAACAGAAAAGGAAAAGTTAGAGAATGAGATGTCCACAGGGGATCTCAAAAAGCTCCAACACACTCCTGAGAATCTAGAAGGCCATACACATGCACAGGACAGTGTACAATCCCACGGCTGTGCTCGTGTCCAGGAAGGACCTGAGAAGGCTCCAAGCACTCACTTTTAGTTGACAGTGACGACCTCCAGTAGCAGGAAGTGAAACTGTGATAGCATTGCAACCCCCTGTCTGAGTGTTGAAGGCATGACCAAAACACATACAGAGTTTCTTGGCCAAGACTAGGAGAATTACAGGCTTGAGGCATTTAAGGAAATTTCAGTCCAATTATTAGCTGAATATTAAGCTAACAGAAAAGAAACTTGTATGGCCACACATGCCAAAGAATACAGACTTTACAGAATTAATTCATAAAAGTCACTAAGCAAACAATAATAGCAACTACCACAAGTAGCAACAACAAGAGGGAGAGGGTAGAATCATATTTCCAGAGTTGCCACAATCTATTATTTCCAGCTCTCAATAAAAAATTATGAAACATGAGAAGAAACAAGAAAATATGGCCCATGCACAGGAAAGTAAGCAGTCAATAGAAACTGTCCTTGAGCAAGCACAGACATTGGACTTACTACACAAAATTTTCAATCAGCTATTTTCAACATATTCAAAGAACCAAAGGAAACTATGCCTAAAGAACTAAAGGAGGGACTTCCCTGGTGGTCCAGTGGTTAAGACTTCACCTTCCAATGCAGGGGCTGCAGGTTTGATCCCTGGTCAGGGAGCTAAGATCCCACATGCCTCATGGCCAAAAAACCAAAACATAAAACAGAAGCAATATTGTAACAAATTCAATAAAGACTTTGAAAATGGTCCACATCAAAAAAATCTTAAAAAAAAGAACTAAAGGAAAGTATGAGAATCATGTCCACCAAATACAGAAAATTAATAAAGAGACAGAAATTATTTTTTAAATTAATTAATTAATTTATTATTATTATTTTTTAAATTTTTGTCTGCCTTGGGTCTTCATTGCTAGGTGCGGGCTTTCTCTAGTTGCGGTGAGCAGGGGCTACTCTTCCTTGCGGTGCACAGGGTTCTCATTGTGGTGGCTTCTCTTGTTGCAAAGCACAGGCTCTAGGTGCGCAGGCTTCAGTAGTTGTGGCTCGCGGGCTCTAGAGCACAGGTTCAGTAGTTGTGGCACATGAGCTTAGCTGCTCCACGGCATGTGGGATCTTCCCAGCCCAGGGATCGAACCTGTGTCCCCTGCACTGGCAGGCAGATTCTTAACCACTGTGCCACAAAGGAAGCCCAGAAATTATTTAAAAAACAGAAATTCTGGAGTTTAAAAGTACAATACTGAAATGAAAAATTCACTTAGAGGAGCTCAACATCAGATTTGAGCTGGCATAAGGAAAAAACAGATAATTTGAATAGAGGCCAATTGCGTTTCTCAAGTCTAAAGAACAGAAAAAAAAATTGAGAAAAATGAACAGAGCCTCAGAGAGCTGTGGGACACCATCATGCATACCAACATACACATAATGGGAGTCTCAAAAGTAAAGGAGAGATAAAAATGGAATGAAAGGATATTTGAAGAAATAACGGCTGAAAACTTCACAAATTTAATAGAAAACATTAAATTAAAAATTCAAGATGCTCAATGAAATCCAAGTAAGATAAATTCAAAGAGATCCACACCTAAACACACCATAATCAAACTGTTAACAGTCAAAGGCAAAGAGAGAATCTTGAAAGCAGCCAGAGAAGAGCAAATCATCACATACAAAGATCTTCAATATGATTAATAGTGATTTTTATCAGAAAACATGGAGGCCTGAAGACAGTGCAATGACATACAGAAGTTGCTAAAAGAAAGCGACTGTCAACCAAAAATTCCGTATTTGGCAAAACTATTCTGATAAAAAGGAAGAAAGAAATTAAGACACTTTCAGATAAACAAAAACTAAGAAAATTAGTTGCTAATAGTGCTGCCCAACAATAAATGCCAAAGGGAATACTTCAAGCTTAAATGAAATGACACTAGACAGTAGTTCAAATCTTCAGGAAGAAATGAAAAGCACTGGAACTTTTTTTTTTCTGATGTGCAGAAACCAACACAGAGAATTGAGGAAAATGAAGAATCAGGAGACTGTGTTCCAAACAACAACAACAACAATAAAGATAAATCTCCAGAATCTGATCTTAATGAAATGAAGGTAAGTGATTTATTCAGTAGAGAGTTCAAAATAATGGTCATAAAGATGCTCATTGAGGTCAGAGAACAATGAACAAAGAGATAATTTCAACAAACAGAAAATACTAAGGAGAGAAGATAGCTTAAGGGACTTATGGGCCACGATCAAATGAATGGTGTCATTTGTTACATGAATTATAGCATCACAAAATGAGAAGAGAAAGAGAAAGGGGCATAGCGCTTATTCAAAGAAGTAATGACTGAAAATTTCCCTAAGGTAAAGAAAGAAACAGACATCCAGATCCAGGAAGCCCAAGAAGTCCCAAATAAGATGAATCGAAAGAGATGCAAGAGGGAAGAGATATGGGGATATATGTATATGTATAGCTGACTAACTTTGTTATAAAGCAGAAACTAACACACCATTGTAAAGCAATTATACTCCAATAAAAATGTTTTAACAAAAGTAAATCAACTGAAATCTCGGGATTCCATGGGGTGAAAAGTAATAGACAGATTAAATGGGAAAACCAGGAATCCAGAGATATAATCAATATCAAATAAAGATAACCTGAAAAAAAATAAAAATAAAAATAAAAAGACTCACACTGAGACATATTATGATTAAGCTGTCAATAGTTAAAGACAAAGCCAGAATCTTAAACACAGCAAGAGGAAAGCATCTTTTCATGTACAGGGGAACCCCCTTAAGACTATCAGCAGATTTTTCAGCAAAAACTTTGCAGGCCAGAAGGGAGTGGAAGCATATATTTAAAGCGCTGAAAGTAAAACGATGCCAACCAAGAATATGCTACCTGGCAAAGCTGTCCTTCAGAACTGAAGAAGAGTTAAAGAGTTTTCCAGACAAGCGAAGCTGAAGGAGTTCATCACTACTAGACATGCCTTACAAGAAATATTAAGGAGTTCTTACAGCTGAAACAAAACGATGCTAATGAGTAACATGAAAACATATGAAAGTATAAAATTCAATTCCCAGAGCAATTAGGATATAAAAAGGAATAAAAGGCATCTAAATCAGAAAGTAAGAAATAAAAGTGTCTTTATTTGCAGAATGACATGATATCATATAGAGAAAACGCTAAAGACTCCATCAAAAAACTGTTAGAATAAATGAATTCAATAAAGGTGCACACCCCTAGAATACTCCACCCAACAAAGGCAGGATACACATTTCCCTCAAGTACACATGGAACATTCTCCAGGATCGAACATATGCTAGATCATAAAAGAAATCTCAATAATTTTTTTAACATTTTTATTGGAGCATAATTGACTTACAATGCTGTGTTAGTTTCTGCTGTACAACAAAGTGAAACAGCTATATGTATACATATATCCCCATATCCCCTCCCTCTTGTGCCTCCCTCCCACCTTCCCTATCCCACCCCTCTAGGTGGTCACAAAGCACTGAGCTGATCTCCCAGTGCTGTGCAGCTGCTTCCCACTAGCTAGCTATTTTACATTTGGTAGTGTATATATGTCCATGCCACTCTCTCACTTCGTACCAGCTTACCCTTCCCCCTCCCCATGTACTCAAGTCCATTCTCTACATCTGTGTCTTTACTCCTGTCTTGCCCCTAGGTTCATCAGAACCAGTTTTTTTGGGTTTTTTTTAGATCCCACATATATGTGTTAGCATACGGTATTTGTTTTTCTCTTTCTGACTTACTTCACTCTGTATGACAGACTCTAGGTCCATCCACCTCACTACAAATAACTCAATTTCATTTCTTTTTATGGCTGAGTAATATTCCATTGTATGTGCGTACCACATCTTTATCCATTCATCTGTCGATGGACATTTAGGTTGCTTCCATGCCCTGGCTATTGTAAATAGTGCTGCAATGAACATTGGGGTGCATGTGTCTTTTTGAATTATGGTTTTCTCTGGGTATATGACCAGTAGTGGGATTGCTGGGTCGTATGGTAGTTCTATTTTTAGTTTTCTAAGGAACCTCCATACTGTTCTCCATAGTGGCTGTATCAATTTACATTCCCACCAACAGTGCAAGAGGGTTCCCTTTTCTCCACACCCTCTCCAGCATTTATTGTTTCTAGATTTTTTGATGATGGCCATTCTGACTGGTGGGAGGTGACACCTCATTGGGGTTTTGATTTGCATTTCTCTAATGACTAGTGAGGTTAAGCCTCCTTTCATGTGTTTGTTGGCAATCTGTATATCTTCTTTGGAGAAATGTCTATTTAGGTCTTCCACCCATTTTTGGATTGGGTTGTTTCTTTTTATGATATTGAGCTGCGTGAGCTGCTTGTAAATTTTGGAGGTTAATCCTTTGTCAGTTGCTTCATTTGCAAATATTTTCTCCCATTCTGAGGGTTGTCTTTTGGTCTTGTTTATGGTTTCCTTTGCTGTGTAAAAGCTTTTAAGTTTCACTAGGTCCCATTTGTTTATTTTTGTTTTTATTTCCATTTCTCTAGGAGGTGGGTCAAAAAGGATCTTGCTGTGATTTATGTCATAGAGTGTTCCTCTGCCTATGCTTTCCTCTAAGAGTTTGATGGTGTCTGGCCTTACATTTAGGTCTTTAATCCATTTCGAGTTTATTTTTGTGTATGGTGTTAGGAAGTGTTCTAATTTCATTCTTTTACATGTAGCTGCCCTGTTTTCCCAGCACCACTTATTGAAGAGGCTGTCTTTTCTCCATTGTATATTCTTGCCTCTTTTGTCAAAGATAAGGTGACCATATGTGCATGGGTTTATCTCTGGGCTTTCTATCCTGTTCCATTGATCTATAAGAAATCTCAATAAATTTAAGTGGAGGAAATTATACAAAATATGTTCTCTAAATACAGTGGAATGAAATTAGAAAGTAATAAGAGGAAATTTGAGAAATTCACAGATATATCGAAACTAAAAGACATATTCCTAAATAACAAATGGGTCAAAGAAGAAATCACAGGGAAATAAGAAAATAGTTTAAGATTAATGAAAACAAAAATACACATACCAAAACATATGAGATGCATTGAAAGCAGTACGTAGAAGGAAATTTATACCTGTAAATACATATATTAAAAATGAAGATAATGTTGTACACATGAAACATATAAAGTTATAAACCAGTGTTGCCTCAATAAATTTTTTAAATAAATAAAAATTTAATTTTTTTAAATGAAGAAAAATCTCAAATCAGTAACCTGAACTTCTACCTTAGGACACTAGAAAAAAAGAGAAGCAACCTAAATCCAGAGCAAGGAGAAGGAAGAAAATAATAAAAATTAGAACAAAAATTAAAGATAGAAAAATAATGGAGAAAATCAATTCACCCAAACATAGTTCTTTGAAATAATCAACAAAATTTATAAGCCATTAGCTAGAATGACTGAGGCAAAAAGAGAGGAGTCTCAAGGTACTAAAGTCAGGTAAGAAAGAGGGGGCATTACTACAGACAATACCAAGAGAAAAATAATTATATGGCAGTACTATGGACAACAGTATGCCAATAAATTAGATAACTTAAATAAGATGGACAAGTTCTTAGAAAGAAACAAACTACAAAAGCTGACTCAAGAAGAAATAGAATATTTGAATAGGCTTATAACAAGTAAAGAAATTGAATTTGTAATAAAAATAAAGTTACTACAAAGAAAGCCATGCCCCAAATGACTTCACTGGTGAATTCCACCAAACATTTAAAGAAAAATCAACACCAAACTTTACGAACTCTTCCAAAAAAATAGAAGAGAAGGAAACATTTTCCAATTTGTCCTATGAGGCCAGAATTACCCAGATACCAAAACCAGGAAATGTCATGACAAGAAAAGAAAACTACAAACTAATATCCCTTATGATTATAGATGCGAATATCCACAAAAAATCCTAGCAAATGGAATCCAACAATGTATAAAAGGAATCACACAACATGACCAAGTGGGATTTATTCCAGGGATGTGAAACTATTTCAACATATGAAAGCAATCAATGTGATACACCATATTAATAGAATAAAGGACCAAAAAATCTCACATGATTGTCTCAATCATATAGAAAATACATTTGACAAACTCTAACACAACTTCAAGACCAAAACACTCAGCAAACTAGAAACAGAAGGGAACTTACTCAACCTGATAAAGGGCATCTAGGAAAACATACTAAATGGCAAAAAACTGAAAGCTCTTT
>NW_006797778.1:250258-255982 GCF_000442215.2 Lipotes vexillifer | reverse complement strand
TTTCCCTAAGATTAGGGGCAAGACAAAGAAGTCTGGTCTTGCTGCTTGTATTCAACATTGTACTGGAGGTTTTTATATAGGGAAATTAGGCAAGAAAAAGAAATAAAAGTAATCCAGATTGGAAAGGAAGAAGTAAAACTATCTCTGTTCACATAGTACCTGATCTTGTACATAGAAAATCCTAAGGAACTGACCAAAAATAAAAAACTATTAGAACTAATAAATGAGTTCAGCAAGGTTGCAGGATACAAGATCCACATCAAAAAATTAGTTATAAGGAAGGCTAAAAAAATCAATTATACTTCTATACACTAGCAATGAGCAATCTTAAGATAAAATCAAGAGAACAATTCCATTTTCAAAAGCATCAAAAAGAATAAAATAATTAGGAATAGATTTAACCAAAGAAGTACCAGGTTTTATACTGAAAATATAAAACATTGCTAAAGGAAATTAAAGAAGATGTAAGTTAATGGAAAGACATCCCATTGTTACTGATTGAGAGACTTAATATTGTTAAAATGTAAATATTCCCCCAAATGATCTACAAATTTAATTCCACCTCTACCAGAATCCTATCTGGATATTTTGCAGGGGTTGACAAGCTAATCCTAAAATTTACATGGAATTACAAGGCATCCAGAATTGCCGAAACAATTTTGAAAAAGAAGAAATTTGAGGACTCACAAATATCAACTAGAAAGCTACAATAATCAAGACCTCAGTCCTGACATAAGAATAGACATATCATATGATATCACTTACATGTGGAACCTAGAAAAAATGATACAAATGAACTTACTTACAAAACAGAAACAGACTCACAGACTTAGAGAATGAACTTATGGTTACCTGGGGGGAAAAGGTGGTGGGGGGGAGGGATAGATTGGGAGTTTGGGATTGACATGTACACACTGCTCTATTTAAAATAGATAACCAACAAGGACCTACCGTATAACACAGGGAACTCTGCTCAGTATTCTGTAATAACATAAATGGGAAAATAATTTGAAAAAGAATAGATACATGTATATGTATAACTGAATCACTTTGCTGTACACCTGAAACTAATACAACATTGTTAATCAACTATACTCCAATATAAAATAAAAAATATACAAAAAGAATAGACATAAAGATCAATGGAATAGAATTGAAAGTCCAGAAATAAACTCTTACATTTATCACCAATTGATTTTCAATAAACATGCCAAGGCAATTCAATGGGTGCAATCGTGGTAAGAACAGTCTTTCAATAAATGGTGTGAGAACAACTGGATAGCCACATGCAGAAGAATGAAGTTGGGCCCTTACTTCACACCGTATACAAAAATTAACTCAAAATGGATCAAAGACCTAAGGGTAAGTAAAGGTATAAAACCCTTAGAAGAAAATAGAGGGGTAAATCTGAATGATCTCAGTTTTAACAATGGAATCTTAGATATGACACCAAAAGCACAAGTATCAAAAGAAAAAACAGATACACTGGACTTCATGAAAATCAAAAGCACCTATGCTCAAAAGACACTATCAAGAAGGTAGAAAAAACAACAGGGGCTTCCCTGGTGGCGCAGTGGTTGAGAGTCCGCCTGCCGATGCAGGGGACACGGGTTCGTGCCCCGGTCAGGGTAGATCCCACATGCCGCGGAGGGGCTGCGCCCGTGAGCCATGGCCGCTGAGCCTGTGCATCCGGAGCCTGTGCTCCGCAACAGGAGAGGCCACAACAGTGAGAGGCCCGCATACCACAAAAAATAAATAAATAAAAATAAAAACCACCAACAACAACAACAAAAAACTATAGAATGGGAGAATATATTTGCAAATCACATATCTGATAAGGGAGTAGCACCCAGAATATACAAAGAACTCTTACAACTCAACAATAAAAGTTAAAATAACCCAATTTTAAAACATTTGAGTAGACTTTTTCCACAGAAGATATACAGATGTCCAATAAGTACATGAAAAGATAATCAACATCATTAGTCATTAGGGAAATGCAAATCAAAGCTACAAAGAGATACTTCTTCACACTCACTAGAGTGACTGTAATCAAAAAACACAACCAATAACAAGTGTTGTCAAGAATGTGGAAAAGTCAGAATCCTCATACACCCCTGGTAGGAGTGTAAAATGGTGCAGCTGCTTTGGAAATGGTTCGGCATTTCCCCCAAAAGCTAACACTGACTTAACATATGACCCAGCCATTCCATCTTAGATATATATGCAAAAGAATTGAAAATATATATCCACGCAAGACGTGTACATGAATTTTTGTAGCAGCATATTTTATAATAGCCTGAAGATGGAAACAATTCAAACTTCCATCAACCATAAAAAGAATGAAATTCTGATACATGCTACAACATGGATATATCTTGAAAGTATAATATTATGCTCAGTGGAGGAAGCCAGACACAAAAGGTCACGTATTGTATCATTCCATTTATATGAAATGTCTAAAATAGGAAAATCCATAGAGACAAGAAGTGAATTAGTGGTCGGCAGAGGCTATAGGGAGGGAAAAATGGGGAGTGACTACTTATGGGTACAGAGTGGGGCTTTTTTGGGGGGGGGATGATGTAAATATTCTAAAAGTAGATAATGGTGGTGGGTGCACAACTCTGTGAATATACCAAAAAGTGCTGAGCTACATATTTTCAAATGGTGAATTTTATCATATGTGAATTGTGTTTCAATTGAAAAATGAAAAAAAAAAAACAGATTGACATGGGTCATCAGCTAGTGAAAGTATATATAGAGAAAAGAGAAGAGCAGGGAGAATAAAACCTTCACTAGGAGAGTTGGAGGAATTGAAGCCAAAAACAGAGAAAGAAGGTAAAATACAAGTAGTAGAAGGGAAACAGTGAGAAGTTGTCATAAGAAGCCCAGAGAGGGGAAAGTTTGAATAAGGAGAAGATAGTCCTCAGGATAAAACTTCAGAGTGGGAGAGGAGGACGTAAAGTGAAAAAAGCATTTGATTTGACAAATATGAAGTCTCTGGGAAACATCAAGAAAGTAATTTCAGTGAGGTGTTGAGGGCGGTAGGAATGAGTGAATGAGGAGATGTAAGCAGTGTCAGTACTCCACGCTCTTAAGCACTTTATTAGTAAAGAAAAGGAATAAAATAGAATGAGAATTCAAAGGGGTGGCAATGTCCTAGAAATATTTTTTAGCATACAGGAGAATTCCGGATGCTGGGGAAGACAAATGAGAAGGGATTGAGTGACGGTGTTGTGGAGGCAGGAGAGGGTGGGATTAAGCTCTTGCCTGCATGAGTTCAGCAAATGAGAGGCCCTGTGCTTTTCAGAAGGAAGAGAGATGGGCTGAAGTACGGGCATTAGGAGACCAGCATGAGGGCTTTTTTCAATGGTTTCCAAAGTGTAGTCCATAGATCCTCCTGTATCAAAATTAACACGAGTACACATTAGAAATGCATTCCTGAATCTCACTAAGATGTACTAAATCAGAATGGTTGACTCTGGTGAACCTGTATTTTAGTTTGAGAATTTTGGCAAATAAGCATTCAAGGATAAATCAAAAAATTGTCAAGAAGGATCAGCTGAGGTCAGGAGTCTGTAGAATATTTTGTTCCCAACCATTAGCATTCACCAGAATCACCAGGAGGGTATGTTGAACACAGAGTGTTGGGTCCTTCCCCCCCCAGTTTCTAACTCAGTAGATCTGGGGTGAAGCCTGAGAATTTGCATTTCTAACAAGTTCTTAGGTGATGTGGATCCTGCTGGTCCAGGACCCACAGTTGGGGAACCGTTGCTATAGTTAATCTAATTATCCTGGTGCTGAATAGCTCATGATGGGGAGAGCAGAGACAATGATAGCAGCATGTGCTCAGGGCCAAAGACTGACAAGGTAGATACAGTGGGAAGACCAGGGGAGCTCTGGAGAGAGAAGACATTGTCGAACAAGGCTCCAGAGTGGTGGACAAGCTGGTAAGGGAAAGGAAGCTAAGGACTTGCAAAGAGAGGGCAGGAATAGTGGGGTGGAAGATACTATGAAGAAAACAGAGAAGGGTCAAAATGAAACAGCACTATGTTCTGGCCAAAAAGAAGTGTGGAGTTGGAGTTCTTGGAGTTGGTTCATAAATAAATAACACGGTTCCATGTAAGACTAAACTAGTGGGTTACTGAAGTAGCAGGAAGACAAAGGGTGTCAAGATGGAAAAGTTCAAGATGGTGATATCAGGCTGTAGAATTTTCATGAACACGGATGATGAATTCACCATGAATGATAACAAGGGAGGGGATGAAGAAAGGAACTTTGAGCCTGGTGCTAGAAAGACCAAGAACAGTAAGAAAATATCCTGGAGGCTCAGAGACACTAAGTGGTCTTCCTAAGTCTCCTGCAGGTAGACATTGATGTAGCTGAAATAAGAAGTCAGCTCCTTCTGACTACAAAGCCCATGTTTTAGCCACAACAGAGTGATGTTCACTTAAAGCATGTTAATGTGTTAATTCTGAAGGAAGTTACATAGCATTTGTTTCAGTTTTGAAGGTGATTTGTGACTAACATGTCTATGCAGTATGTGAATGTGATGCCATAGTCTCCTCTTCCTAGAATGAAATTGCACAGTGAAGTCCCCCTTTTCAGGTAGATTCAGAAAAACTGGTCCAGTACACAAGACTAAAGATGATTTTCCCTTTCTTTCAGGTTCTTTTTATGGATAAATACTTTTGAGTGTACTTTTTTGTGTGTGTGCAAGAAAAAATCAACAGAGATAATTTAGGCATATAATGAATCCAGAGGAAACACAAATGGCCAATAAATATAGGAAAAGATGTTCAATTCCACCAGTAATTAGGGAAACATAAGTTAAAGCTATAATGAAAGAACATCTTTTACTCATCAGACTAGCCGAAATTGAAAAGTGTGACAATCACCAGTATAGAGGAGGAGGATAGCTAAACAGATCATCTCATACCATATGCTTATGGGTATGTAAATGGGAATAGCCACTTGGGAGAGCAGTGTGACAGTAAAATTACAAAGGTGCTAACTCTATAAACTAGCATTTCCTTTTCTGGGTATACACCCTAGAGAAACATTTGTACATGCACATGAGGGGACATACAAATGGATGTTTATTACAGCATCGCCAGAAATAGCAAAGAAAGAAAAATTAGGAACAACCCAAATGCCCATTAATAAAGAAATGGATAAAATATGGTATCCTTATGCAATGTATTTCTGTCTAGATGAAACAAAGGGACCAGAGCTATATGAGTCAATAAGGATAAGTCTAGAACTCTTAATATTAATTTTTTTAAAAGGCTGCAGAATGAAATGTATAGAATGATTCCTTATATAAAATTTATTTTCAAAGCCCATAGAAACATTACATCTGGTTTCAGAATTTCTATTGACATATGTAAAAGTATTAAAAAGGATGACTATCAAACTCATCATAGGTCTGTCTCTGGGAAACAAGGAGAGGGCAATGAGTCTGGAGATATGGTCAAATGGGAGTGTTAAATCTTACTATTTTTTTCCTAAAAATACAAGATGCATATATAACTTGTGTGATTTAAAAAAAATACACACACATACAAAGGCTAGAGGGAAATATAAAATTTATTAATAGTTTTAATATCTGGGACATGATAATATGAGTGTTTCCTATATCATTTTGAAAAGTGTGGCTTTCTAAAGGAAAATCAAGTCCCTTAGCATTATTCCAGAAACATTGTTGGTCTATCAGTCTCAGGG
>NW_006797778.1:225700-250208 GCF_000442215.2 Lipotes vexillifer | reverse complement strand
TCAGTCTCAGGGAAAGAGAATAATAAGGCTTTGTTAGAAGTGGTCAAGTGGGCAGACTATGCACAGGGTCTTCATGTTCTGTGACTGGCCCAGACCTGTCCATACTGGTGTGTGTACTCTCAAGCTAGCGATATGTACATCTTCTTCTGTGGCAATCTCAAAGGAATCTTTGGAGAATGACTCCATTGCAAACTTAGATATTTAAGAAAGTCACCAGTATAGAGTGGAATTTGAAGGAACTAGCTGCTCCTTCAAATAAAGACCAGACAAAGGAAATTCTTCCATAGGGGACAGAAAGCACAGAAGATAATAGAATATTTAGGTCACTTCTACTTCACACAATCCTCTTTCCAGCTGGGCAGTTTCTTCTAACACACGCTGTTCTTGTCACCATTCTTGGAATAACTCTTGGGTCTCAGTCTGATGCTCTGTCTGTGACTATAAACAACGTTTCCTCTACAGTTAGCACAACCACAGAATAATGACACTGCATTAGAGACATGAATCACAGCATAAATACTTTTTTATTATGATAAACTAAATCACTGGTTGTCTGTTTCTACAGGCATAGGCAGAAAATGCATCGGGCTTTCTATTTTTTTTTTTAATTATGTGCTGGAACAGAGACCATCATTTGTTGAATAATATGTGTTTAAAAAAATGTCTCAATGCCTGTAATGAAAGAGATGATATGTGATCCTGCAGATCCTTGAGCCAAGCATGGGTGACTCTTTTCCTACAGAAGAAAAGAGACTTAACACCTCTAACATGATAGATAAAGAGGCACAGTAACAAGATAGAAAAAGAGCAATGGAAGGGGAGGAGGAAAGGGGGAAATAAAGCTAAAGACATAATAGTTTCGGTAAATACCTCACCCTACATTAAAATTAAAGAAGTAAAGGGGGTTGTCATGGCAGCATTTCTTCAGTCTTTGGTGAATTACATACCCCTGCACTCAGTAGAACAGTATTAAGTCTTTGTACCAATCAGGATAATCTAGGGTACACCAGACTAACAATCTCCAAGCCCCAGTAGCCTAAAGGTTGATTTCTAACTTTTGTGACAATTCTAGAAGGGTGGCTTGGGGCTATGCTGTTGCCATCATCCTCACTTTGAGTCTCAGGTTATTGGAGCAGCCAATATGGATGTTGCCAGTCACCAAGACAAAAGGAAAAAAGAGCCTCACATGGGCTCTTGAAGCTTCTGCCAAAGGTGACTCACTTCCTTTCTCCGAGTGATTCATTGGTCAAGACAAGCCATATGGCTAAGCCTGAGAGCATAATGGGAAGGTATTCTGCTCCTATAGCTCCCAGCTTGCAGTACCATACTTCAATGGATTTCATACGTATTGAGATGTCCAGGTTTCAGGAGAGCATCTTTCCATAAGGAGAGACAAAATGTGGAGATCGGTCAAGTGGTAAAAATGCCCCTTCTCAGTGATATGAAAGAATCACAGCCCATTCCATCCATGTATAGAGCAATGATATTGTCAGAGAAGAACTTTGGAAGAAAATGTCTGGAAAATGCTGGTGAAAGTGGAAAAACCTAAAGGGTTCCATCTTTCCAAGAATTGACCAAGGAGTCCGCCAAACCTATTCCTCACCCTTCCTAACACCAAGAGAGATATGGAACTGTTTAGGTAGACAAGAACTTTTGAGCCTGGAAACTTCTTTGAAAATATAAAGAAACTGAGTCACCAAAGAGAAGTAAATAACGTAATCAGTGGAGGCAGCACATGAACAAAGGTGAATCCATCCTCTTGGAAGTCCTATCTAGCCTGCATTCCTTCACCTACCACTTCTCATCATCTCAGAAGATCTTTATGTTTAAAAGCATCAACTTCATTTTGTCCTGTTCAGGAAGAGAACACATCCTTCCTCCTTCTAGATGCTTCACAATCTCAGTCCCCACCTCTCCCAACTGCTTGAGGAAGAGCTCCTTCATCAGTTCCTCTATTCTCCAAAATTTTCCATCTCTCCTTCTTAGACTTTATTTCTCCCTTACTTACCTCTCCAATACTGAGAATGAGTGGTCGACATCTGTTCCACATGTAATTTGCAGGGAGTCTTCTGATGGAAGCCTCATAAAGTGAAGTTTCTGGAATTCCACCAAAGTTTTCCAGAACTATCTTCACTTCTGTCTCTCTCAAGTTCCTCCAAAATCCCTCTCAAGTCCCACTTTCCATCCTAAGGGCTTCCCTGATATTCCTCTTATAAATTTCCTTTTTTAACTTAAGTTAGAGCTGGTTTCCAATACTTACAACCAGGAACCCTGTCTAATGCTCTCCCCATTATTCACAGCCAGTGGGATAAAGCCCAAATTCTTAAGCCCAATATTCCAAGCCCTTCAACTTTCAACTCACCATGTTAGTAATCACACCAATGCTTCTTGTGTTAGCTTGAGCTGCCTAGAAAACAGAGTCTGAGGCAAAAGTGTACACGCTAACTCACTCTTGCATGGGGGGATATGCAATCCAAGATAATCAGCTGCAAGGAGAAGGAGGCATAAGGCAGGGAATAAGGGAGAGCAATCGTAAGGAAATACACTACCAAGCTAGCCACAGCTTCGTAAAAAGTTCAGCCAACTGCTTTGACTTGCTAGACTTCTTCAGAGAGGGCTTACAACACTACAATCTTTCTAAACACCCCAACTGAGAAGGGGGCCAGACTGGGAGTTCATCGGCCATTTTGCTCCTGTCTTCTTTCTAACCCCATTTGTTTAGAGTTCAAATCATAGGGAATTAAGACCCTCCCACATCTGGCTTGCATCACATGGCCCTTTCAGCAACAGCTGGAGAAGCCAGATCCCACATATGGCTGTGTGGAGCCATATTTAAGTCTACAAGTGGTGGGAGGAACCAGAGATGCCCTGTGGCAAGGGCCTCCCATGGAGTCCATCACCACACAGTGACTAGGGCAGAATAAGTGGCCCCAGAGATAGATGAAACTAAAGAATCTAAGGTGGCACATGAGAGTTACCAGTTATACTAGGTACCATCCACATCCAAGAAGGAAACTCAGAACAGACACCATAGGATCTGGACCGCCAGCCAGACCCCATATGCTTTTTCTCATGTGGGCATAACACATTTGACATTGACCACAGTTGACATGTGCAGGGGGTTCAATTCTCTTAAATTAAGATTTTTGCCATCCATCAATGTGATTTCTTAATATCTTGATCAAACAAAAATGCCTTGTGACCACCTAGAGGGGTGGGATAGGGAGGGTGGGAGGGAGACGCAAGAGGGAGGAGATATGGGGATATATGTATATGTATAGCTGATTCACTTTGTTATAAAGCAGAAACTAACACACCATTGTAAAGCAATTATACTCCAATAAAGACATTAAAAAATTTAAAAAATAATAAATACAGGGTAAATGATAAGTAACTTAGAAATTTAAAAATATGCCTATGTAACAAATACTTTCAGAAATCTTTACCCATACCCCTCACCCCTCAACAAAGTTCAGGATTACAGCAACTCTGACTGAAAAGTAAGTAGATAAGTGATAATATTTTTCTTCGCTCAAATCATTAGTGAAGAAAAATATTATCACTCAAGAGTAGTGATAACTGGGAGATGAATAAGTCCCTGAGGAACATTATACAAACATAATTTTTAAATTATTTAACATATTTATTTAAGCATAAATTTTTATAATCTAGTATTTATCAAGAAAAATAGCAATGTGTTGTTTAAATTGAGAAAGTTGGGGCTTCGGAAAACCAGGTAAAGTCAACGTTTTGTATTTTATCTATATTATTCCAAGGTAGTCACTCAAATGAAAATTAGACATTGTATTTGTTTCTCAATACTTGTTTTCAAACTTGCTTTTCAAGTGATTATATTACATTATTTCCACCATTCAGTTTTTGGGCTCAACCCTGTTGAAACCAAGCAGGACCCTGTGGGGCTCCTGGGCATGGAAGCCTTTCTGCATCCCCCATTTCTTGTTTGTAGAGAATAGATTCCAGCCTCCATGACCTTCCCTGACTCCCAAAGGGCAGATTTGAACAGCTGCTAATCAGGGAAGGGAGGCGATGCAGAGACAAGGGAGGAGCAGTCAGGAAACAACAGTGCAGTCTTGGGGAAGCGTCCCGGTTTTGCCTCAAGGGATACACATAACAATAGCTTTGAGCTCTTTACAGAACTAAAACCCCCAAATGGTAGGTGCAGCATTGTTCATTCCAGAGAAGACCACCTGAGGTGAGGTTAAAGGAACCAGGGAAGCCATCACCTGAGACCAGATTAAAGGCGTACAGGCCCTGAACACATACCCTAATCTTATCAGCAACTCTGCCTTTGAACCATTGCTATAAAACACCTCACCAAATCCTCCCAGGTTGGGACACACAGTTTTGAGAGGCACAAGCCCGCTGTGTCCCCCTTTGCCTGGCAAAGCAATAAAGCTATTCTTTTCTCCTTCACCCAAAATTCTGTCACTGAGATTCGATTCAGCACTGGTGCACAGAGGGCGAGTTTTCAGCATCACTGTGGGATCACAGAACTCCTAAATTAGAAGGACCTTGGTATCTAGCCTACCCCCTGCCTCAAACTAAAGCCCAACTAGGGAAAATGACATGGTCACATAGTTAGCCTGTACTAAAAACCCAAATCTTATGTCCCATCCTAGTCCTGTTCACTGAGCATCCCAAGAACCAAAACACTGAGGCAGACACTGGAGGTGAGAAGTTGTTGTGCCAGATGATGAGACTTCATGACCCACAGGAAGGTTGTGGTGGAAGGAAAGCAGGAGGTTTGGTGCTTTTGGTGATTGGCATGTGAACACCTTTCTGCTCGTTTCAATGGGAAATGTTGCCACCTCCTCCTTCTTCCACTCCTCCTGCTGCTGCCCAGGGACATCCTGACACTGCTGCCCTCCTCACCTACCACCACAGAAAACTCTGGGACAGAAAATGATGGGAAACTGGAGTTGTCACCCTGGGACAGCCCTCTCCATAGCCCTCTTTCCAGGGTAACTGGAGCTGGCCCTGGAACAGGCTTTCTCCACCTCTTCCATGCTCTCAGCCCTCTTCATAAGTAACTCTTACAGATAAGGGCAGGGTAATCAGTAATGAATATATCAAACTACCTGGGATAAGGAGTCCTGGTCAAGGTGGAGTTTTAGATTTGTCCCAATGTCCAACAATTCACTCTTGAAATTTCTCAAGAGATCAGTTCTTATACAACACAGTGCTGTTGCACCTTCTGAATTCTCATCATGTCATTTAATGTCATAAGAAGATGGTGAAATGAAGAGAAGAATGAGTGCATGAATACTGGAAAAAGAAATTACCACTTCTCTTAATCACCTTCCAGGCATTTCTGATTCCCAGTAAGTCTCATCTCTCCCCTCACTCCCAAACTCTTGAAAGCAGGCTCTAAGTAGGAAATACTAAGGACCTGCTTTGTTTGAGTTAAGAATAATAACAACAATAGCGACAATAATAGGTGTGTATATGGCAAACATTGTAGAGATATTATTCTAATCCTTTCATCAATCCAATGAAGGGGCAATATTATCAATTCCATTTAGAGATGAGATAAACAGAGACACATAATTTAAGGTCACACATAAGTCTCAACCATGGATTTTCATGGCTGTGATAGGCAGAATAATCCCCCCCACTCAGCAATGATATACACACCCTAATCCCTGGAACCAATGAATATGTTACCTTACATTGCAAAAGGGATTTTGAAGATGTGATTAAGGGTGAAAACCTTTAGATGGGGGAGATTATCTAGATTTTCTGGTTCAATCTAATTCCAAAAAGCAGACAATCCTTCCCAGGTGGGTCAGAGAAAGATGTGACAATGGAAGGAGAATTAGATGACAGCGTGAGAAAGGTTCAACACCCTGAATCTGTGTTTGGTTCTGAGATGTAAGGGGCCACATGCAAGGACTGGAGAGAGATCTTTACAAGCTTAAAATAGCCCTCAGCTTATAGTCAGTGAGAAAATGGGGACCTCAGTACCACACCACAAGGAACTGAATTCTGTCAACAGCCTGAATGAGCAGGAAATAAATCCCCCCTCCCCTAGAGCTTCCAGAAAGGAATACAGCCTGTCAATACCTTGATTTTTGTCCTTGACTACTGACCTACAAACCTGCTAGATAATAAATTTGTGTTGTCTTAGGCCACTAAGTCTGTAGTAATTTGTTAAAGCAGCAACAGGAAACTAATACAGGCATTATCTCTCGTTTGGATAATCACAAAAGCCTCTTAAGTTAAGTGATCTACCTACTTCCATCCTTAGCCCCCTCCAGCATATTCTCAACACAGGAGTCAGAGTGGTCTTTTTAAAACATGTCAGACGGTATGGTACTGGCACAAAAACAGAAACATAGATCAATGGAACAGGATAGAAAGCCCAGAGATAAACCCATGCACCTGTGATCACCTTATCTTTGATAAAGGAGGCAAGAATATACAATGGAGAAAAGACAGGCTCTTCAATAAGTGGTGCTGGGAAAACTGGACAGCTACACGTAAAAGAATGAAATTAGAACACTCCCTAACACCATACACAAAAATAAACTCCAAATGGATTAAAGACCTAAATGTAAGGCCAGACACTATAAAACTCTTAGAGGAAAACATAGGCAGAAAATTCTATGACATAAATCACAGCAAGATCCTGTTTGACCCACCTCCTAGAGAAATGGGAATAAAAACAAAAATAAACAAATGGGACCTAATGAAACTTAAAAGCTTTTGCACAGCAAAGGAAACCATAAGCAAGACGAAAAGACAACCCTCAGAATGGGAGAAAATATTTGCAAATGAAGCAACTGACAAAGGATTCATCTCCAAAATTTACAAGCAGCTCATGCAGCTCAATATCAAAAAAACAAACAACCCAATTCAAAAATGGACAGAAGGGCTTCCCTGGTGGCGCAGTGGTTGGGGGTCCGCCTGCCGATGCGGGGAGTGCGGGTTCGTGCCCTGGTCTGGGAAGATCCCAAGTGCCGCGGAGCAGCTGGGCCCGTGATCCATGGCCGCTGGGCCTGCGCGTCTGGAGCCCGTGCTCCGCAATGGGAGAGGCTGTGGTGGTAAGAGGTCCACGTACCGCAAAAAAAAAAAAAAAAGGACAGAAGACCTAAATAGACATTTCTCCAAAGAAGATATACAGATTGCCAACAAACACGTGAAAGAATGCTCAACATCACTAATCATTAGAGAAATGCAAATCAAAACTACAATGAGGTATCACCTCACGCCAGTCAGAATGGGCATCATTAAAAATCTACAAACAATAAATGCTGGAGAGGGTGTGGAGAAAAGGGAACACTCTTGCACTGTTGGTGGGAATGTAAAGTGATACAGCCACTATGGAGAACAGTATGGAGTTTCCTTAAAAAGTAAAAATAGAACTACCACATGACCCAGCAATCCCACTACTGGGCATATACCCTGAGAAAACCATAATTCAAAAAGAGTCATGTACCACAATGTTCACTGCAGCTCTATTTACAAGAGCCGGGACATGGAAGCAATCTGAGTGTCCATCGACAGATGAATGGATAAAGAAGATGTGGCACATATATACAATGGAATATTACTCAGCCATAAAAAGAAATGAAACTGAGTTATTTGTAGTGAGATGGATGGACCTAGAGTCTGTCATACAGAGTGAAGTAAGTCAGAAAGAGAAAAACCAATACCGTATGCTAACACATATATATGGAGTCTAAAAAAAAAAAGGTTCTGAAGAACGTAAGGGCAGGAGAGGAATAAAGACACAGATGTAGAGTATGGACTTGAGGACATGGGGAGGGGGAAGGGTAAGCTGGGACGAAGTGAGAGAGTGGCATGGACTTATATATACACTACCAAACATAAAATAGATAGCTAGTGGGAAGCAACTGCATAGCACAGGGAGATCAGCTCGGTGCTTTGTGACCACCTAGCGGGGTGGGATAGGGAGGGTGGGAGGGAGACGCAAGAGGGAGGGGATATGGGGATATATGTATATGTATAGCTGACTCACTTTGTTATAAAGCAGAAACTAACACACCACTGTAAAGCAATTATACTCCAATAAATATGTTAAAAAAAGAATAAAAGCTTCCTTTTGCTTCCGAAAAAAAAATAACCATGTCAGATCATGTCTGTTGTCTGCTCGAAATGTCCAATGGCTTCTCAGGTTGACCCAAAGTAAAAGCCAAAGTCATTACAATGGCCTCTAAGGTCACAATCTAGTTCCTTATTGCCACTCGGATCCTTACTCCTACTACTCTCAATCTTTCTTTCTGTACTCCAGTCATACTGTCTCTGTTGATGTTCCCTGAATACGTAGACATGTGCCCCCATCTAAGGGCATTTGCATATCCAGTCTGCCTGAAACAGTCTTCCCTTAGATATATACACGGCTTTCTCATTCTTTAGGTTTTGTTCCACTCTTACTTTCTCAGGCTTTCCATGAATATCTTATTTAAAATTACAATACCCTTTCAGTACTTTCTTATTTTATTTTTTCTCAGTAACACCTATTGTTTTCAAATATATCCCTTATTTCACTTATTTTGCTTATGTCTTCCTGTACTAGAATTTGAGCCCAATGAAAGAAGGGATATTTTACTTTTTTGTTTAGTGATGTATCCCCAACACCTAGAATAGAGTCTGGCACCTAGTAGGCACTCAATAAATATTTATCGAATAAGTGAATGTTTAAATGTGCTAATAAATAAATAAGTGAATAAATGAGTTAATGGAAAGAGCTTGGAGCCTCTGGATGAATCAGAGTAATCAGAATTTAGTGGCATAAGGCTGGTGGACCCTGACAACTCACTCCTGGGGGCTCCCACAGTCTCTGCTCATATCCATGTTTATACACACACACTGCAGACTCTTTTTTAGTTATTTCCAATATTTGTAGATCTGTATCTCCGTGGCAAAAAGAGTTTCTGATGACTTATTTCCAAACCCCATTTGTTTTAAGCAACATCTGTTATCATGACAATTTTGAATAGAGGAAAAAATCAGATCATGGCCATGGAAGACAAGTATAAGGTTATAGTCATACCATAATTTAAATCCTGTTTCTGCCACTTATTAGTTATAAGACCTTAGGCAAAGTATTTAGTCACTGTTAACCTCAGTTTCATCATGTGTGACTAATAATACTTAACTCACAGGGTTATTGAAGAAACTCAATCAGTTAACACATTTAAAGCATTTAGTGTAGTCCCAGCACATAGTAGGTATGAAGTACCTGGTAATTATTATTGTGAGCACAAAAATGTTTTTCATTCTTGATCACCTCAAGCTCTGCTTTACCTTTGGTGCGAATCATGTATTCTACCTTTGAGCAGACCTACCATCTGACACAAATATCTGCCTCCCCTTACCACCATTATGCCTACTCTTCCCCCTGATCCTAAACTAAAGCTGCTGATTGTTTCCCTTAGAAGTACAGAGGCAGACCTGGTCCTGAAACTCTACCAAGTCCTGGAGGAAGCTTGATCAGAGAAGCCCCTAGAGACACAGATGAGAGGGTTGGTGGTTGGTAAGATCTTATGGTCCAAGTTGCATTTTTATATTTCCTTCTCTTCCCCTTCTCTCCTCTGTTCTATCCACCTACACAGGGGGCCAGCAGGCCAGGATCCCCCTTTATTATCCATAGAGAGATCCTTACTAGAATTACAGGAACAGATCACAGAGCAGAGAATGTTAGAGACAAAAACCTCCCCACAGTATCAACCAAACAACCCCTTCTTCCCATGGGTGAATCAATTTCACAACCATTCATGGAGGAAACAGGACTCAAACCCAGATCACAGTTCTGCCAGGAGTGCTTCTTAGACACTCCCAGTGCAGCAAACAGGAAGAGACCTCATTCATTTCTACATTTCCCAGAGCTATATTAACTGAACTTACCCTACACTGTTCTTTTTCTATTACCTTGGAACAGGAGTTGAGGCATAGAAATGAAAGGAAGTAGCAAAGTTTTTTCAGAAGAGAACTTTAATAACTCACTTTTCAAGACCCAAGCTACTGTGTTATCTCCTCTGAATTAAGGCCCAGCTGTTGTGTCAGACAGATTCCACTATCAAAAATGAGAGGCTTGAATTTAATCAATTTATTTTCTTTGACTCATAGAAATTTTTCCTTCTTATTAAAACATTCTCTTTAGTATCTAAAGGTAAACCAGACCGCTGGACAGGACAGGAGAAGGTGAATGATTCAGTATGATGTACCATGACTGCTTAGACAACAAATCAAAAATGTCTTGCTTATTGTTAAAGGCTGTGTTGTGTTAGTAGAGTATGAAGGACAGGATTTGCACACACGCGCACACACACACACACACACACACACACACACACACACACCACAAGTTAAGCCAACATAGCAAGCCCTCTGTAGCATTTTTGGATGAGGCAATATCTTTAAAGTTTTCAGCAGTTAAAGTTTCAACAGACCCTGGAGAGTCTACAGGCAGGGCTCAACCTACAGAAGACTTGACAATAGAATTTAAGAGGCTGTGACTCCTAAACCTCTGTTGATGCATGAAAATGGTTATAATCCCAATTTGGTTAAAAATAAATGTTTTCAAATCACCATCATAGAATGCAGCAGTGGCCTTCCATCAGTAGAAAAAAACTGTTATTTTCATAGCTTCCACTTTCTCCAAGAAAGCAATTTTTTTTTTCCAAAGAGACAGTCTTTTCAGCATCTAGGCATAGCAGTTTTGTAACTCTATGTTCTAACTCTGTACTTGGTGGGGTAAGAAATTAAGATATACACAGATGTAGAGAACAAACATATGGACACCAAGGGGGGAAAGTGGCGGGGGCAGGTGGTGGTGGTGGGATGAATTGGGAGATTGGGATTGACATACATACACTAATATGTATAAAATAGATAACTAATGAGAACCTGCTGTATAAAGATAAATAAAATAAAATTCAAAAATTCAAAAAGAAGATATACAAGGCAGTGTTTTTGTAAACCAACTTCAATTTATAGAAATAACTAATTGATCATGCCCATGACTGTTCTGTTTACAAATAACACACTGTAATTCATTCCAACTCAATCCACTTTTCAAGGCATAAAGGCCTGGGAAACTATGCAAAAGGGCATTGAATTTATCTCCTTAGCAAAGGAGAGCCATCAAAAGTTTTTGAAAAATAAAGTCTCAAGATCACCTTGGAAGCTCTGCGGTCATGGGATTAGAATGTTAATGCAAAAGTCTAGGCAAGAGATGATGACGAGATAGTATCAATTTTTTAAAAAAATGCAAGGTGAGATTCAAGAGTCAGCTTTGAGGTAGAACTGACAGGTATTGGTAACTGATTAAAAGAGGGGTCATTTAATTTATACTGTTATCAGGGAATTCCCTGGCTGTCCAGTGGTTAGGACTCTGTGCTTTCACTGCAGAGGGTGTGGGTTCAGTCCCCGGTCAGGGAACTAAGATCTTGCAAACCATGTGGTACTGTCAAAAAACAAATTTTTTATAGTGTTATCAGCTGCAATGATAATGTGTGAGGCCATTAAATGTGAGAGGCACTGATTGTCAGATGAAAACCCTTTTTCTATTAAGTAAGAGAAATTCAAAACAAGGGTCAAAAGATCATTAGACTGGAGGAAACCTTGAGAGTTCCCTCTCAGGTAGGACTATCTTTTAAAAAGGATAGAGTCTGTGGTGAAAAGTCTCAGTAGAAGGAAATTTCACAGGCTTCTTTAAGATACCAATTTTTAAAAATCTTTCATGGTAAGAAATATCAGACAAACTAAGGAACTGAAAAGACATCCATTACGTGGCCTGAGAGTCATATTTGTTTCCAAGAGAGGGGACCAGCATTTCATGAGTCTCCTCAGCATCTCTGACCTGGAAGTTCAGTTTTGTTAAACAAACTAATACATTGAGCACCAGTCATGTGTTCAGTGCTGGGGATACAAAAATAAGTAAGACAAGTTCTCCTGTCCTCACAGAACTTACAGTCCAAAAGCATCATGATGATGTGCCCAGTTGGCCTTTGGGGCTATCGTCAGTCAGGACACCTCTCTGACATACTGCAGGCCAAGGTATATGTGTTCTCCAAGCCCTTCTACATATCTCTTTCACTACACTAACCACATTGATTTATCACTATCTGCTTATGTGTTCATCTCCTCCTAAGGACTGTGATCCCATGGTGCAGGGGCCACGTCTTATCCATCTTTGCATTCCCAGCACCTTGGACAGTGTCTGGCATATAATATACTAGGAGCTCAATAAATAAGCAGATCTTGACTTTATTCTTTAGGTGAGTTTATTTCTTCTCATTCTGGTACAAGAACTCTGAAGACATTTAATAATTACTATCACCTCTTCACAGACTTCCCTTATTGAAGTTTAGAGATACTAGAACTTATAATAATTTATTCTGGTTTATTTTCCCAGTAACTTACACATATTGATATCTCTCCTCTTCAGAATGATATAGAGCAAAAAAGCATGGGACTTGAAGTCTGAAGATATGTATGAAGTATTAGCTTTGTCATTTACTATCTGATAATGATGGGTAGCCCTCAGCTTAGCCGTCTGGGGATAGCAGGAGAGGATAAAATGCTGTCTTCATAGGATTATTCTGAGAGTCAAATTAGGTAATGAATGTCATAGACTGTAAAGTGACATGGAAATATTTGTTGCATATTGGTTACCTGGGATGCCCATCAAGAAAAAGGCATCTTAAAAAAAAAAAGAAAAGAAAAAGTTATCAATTTTTTTCCTTGCCTTAAAATTTTTTCTTAATTTAGTACATATGGAGGGTTGAAAAAACAGTTGGCACTTTTAATTCTGAAATATGGTAAAGATAATATTTAATAATTCCAAATATTTTCAGTAAGAACATATCACTGAATGACTAAAATGTCATAAGTTTTCAGGATTTATGTTAGAGAAATTTTACAAGTTCTTAAATTCAGTTCTTTTTTGGTTAGAGAGAGTTTTCATAGCTCAGTTGACAAAGGATGACTTTGAATGGGAATGAAAACCTTAATCTTATTTTGAAAACATCAATTGTCTAATTATTATGGGCTCTGTATATTCTTTTTCAATATCTATGGCAAAGAGAATTTCATAGTCAACGCCTTCTACAAATATGCTTTTGTGGTAGAGAGAACAAATACATTTTGCAAAGGAAAATAAGCAGATTTAGAGAATTAGACCGATTTGTTGACTTGCTGAATTAAATAATTCCCCCCTCAGACAGTTGGCAGAGTGAAAAATCAAGCCCTTCAACTTCATGGCTGCTTCTGTTTGCTTTTTACCTAGTTCCTTTTCTCTTAGGTCCCAAAATGAGAATTAAAAGTGGTTTGCTACCTGATGACAGTTATAGATGATAAACTTCTTAAGTTTTAACTCCATAAACACAGAAGTCAGTATTCTGTCTGTTTACGGCTTGTGTTTTAAATGAATACTTTCATTACTGTCTTCCCTATGGTGATAAACAACTCAATTAAAAAAAAACAACACCTTCTATAGTAGACTACACTCTACTGAAGGAAAGAAATGATGCAAAGGTAGAGGATACCATAACTGTGCCCAAATTATTTGCAATGACATTTAGAGTTTTTATAAAATAAGCATACACTTAGTTATAATTAATAATTAATTAGTTTCTCAAGAAAGTATTTGCCTCATTTAGTAAACATTTATAGTGTTTCAGTTATAACCCAGGCATTGTGCCAGGTGATAGTGAGCAAAAGAAGATATTCCCTATATTCCCTGCACTAGTGGAGCTGTTCATTTCAATGAGGAAATAGACATTAATCAATTGATCACACTGATGTGAATACATAATTACAAATGGAGAAAAATGTTGTGAAAGAAAAGGGTGTGAGGGCTTCCCTGGTGGTGCAGTGGTTGAGAGTCCGCCTGCCGATGCAGTGGACACGGGTTCGTGCCCCGGTCCGGGAAGATCCCACATGCCGCGGAGCGGCTGGGCCCATGAGCCATGGCCGCTGAGCCCGCGCGTCCGGAGCCTGTGCTCTGCAACGGGAGAGGCCACAACAGTGAGAGGCCCGCGTAAGAAAAGGGTGTGAGCCTCTTAAGTAAATTGCAAAGAAAACTGTTGCAACCTGGGAGTGCAGAGAGGGTGGGCTTTCTTGAGGAGGCAGCATGTGACCTAAAAGTTGAAGGAAGGGTAAGAACTCATTAGGTGAAGGAGGGCTACAAACTCAGACTAAGGAGACAGTGTGTGAAAAAACCCTTTGGCGAGAGGGAGAAGGATTTGAGAAGCTTAAAGAAGCCCGGTTTGGTGGCAAAGAGTTACTTTGTGTGTTACAAAGAGTAAGAAGCCTCCGGAAGGGCCACTGATGAGAGATATTCTGGAGCACTAGGCGGGAAAAAGTGATGCAGTATCGTATAGGCCATGTCAAAGATATTGGTCTTGAACATCTTAAGGAAGGAGGAGATGCTCATTTATGTTTTCAGCAAACAGAGTGCTTCCTATTGCCAGGCAGTCTTCTAGATGCTGAGGATAAAGTAATAAATTTAAAAAATACATGATCACATTTGAGTCCATCCTGTTTTCAGGATAAAATAAGGATTGGAGGGGGGTCAGTATTGATGTCTGGAGACTAGTTTGTAAGCTTTTGTAGCAGTTCAAATGAAATATGAGAGTGTTTGGTTTGGGGCAGTGGGTAGTAGAGAGAAGTGGACACAGCTATGAGATGTCAAGAGGTAAAATCAACAGGACTTGGTGATAAATTAGAAGCTGGCTTAAGAAAAGAGAGGTATCATCTCTACTTCTGTGTTTCTTCCTTGGGACACTGTGTTGATAAAGGTAAAATTTACTGAAATAGGAAAGTCTGGAAGAGAGAGAGTTACATTTACTTTTCTTCATTGGAAGATAGTGGGCAGTGACCATAAATTCAGGTTGATAAGTTTAGTCTTGGACATATTGACCATGAGGTGATATTCAAGTGGAAATATTGAGTAGATAGTTGGAAATACAACTTTGGAACTCAATAAAGAGGTCTTGGCTAGATAAATTGAAGATAAGATTAGGGATGGAAATTGAAATCACCAGATTATAAGCTCCATGAAAGGAGTGTCTATATCTATCTTTGCTCACAATTGGAATTTTAGAGTAGTGTATCTGACACATACTAGGTGCTCAATAAGTATTTGTTAAATGATGACTACTCAACAGATGAACCTAGAATTCTTAAAATTTGTTACATAAGTTTATGAAATCACTCTCGTCGGGGTTCCTCTAGAAATATTATAGTACATTTTGCCTCTCCTATGCCAAAAATGGTGAGTAAAATATCAACATAATTAATTTCGGGTAGTACAAAAAATAAATGTGATAGAGCATGAATATGATTTGACCTTGGCAAAGATGGGTTTCTCCTTTGATCGAGTAGACTTTCAATCATGTATATTTTACTATGTAATAATATTGGCCACTGACTGAGAGATATAAGAAGGAAAACAACTAAGTAGGAGAAGAAAAAGAGAAGAAAGTGGTGGAAGTGGTGCAGGAGGAGGAGGGGAAGAGGGAGGAGCTAATGATACAAGGGTTGTACAGAACAGAGGCCTCTGAAAAACAAGCCAAGAATTTTTGTTTGCAGTTGGCTGTATTTGATGTAAATTCCTCATGCCTGACTCTAAGATCAGGTGAATGCATTCAAGCCAAAAAAATTGTGTGTGTGTGTGTGTGTGTGTGTGTGAGATTCCTTTTGTTTGAAGGATTTAAACTAAAAGCTTGCTACCTTTCTTGTCTTAGTCTGTGGGCTGCTATAACAGAATATCATAGACTGAGTGGCCTACAAACAGCAGAAATGTATTGCTTACAGTGCTGGAGCCTGGAAGTCCAAGATTAGGGAATTAGCACGTTCAGGTTCTGGTGAGGGCCCTCTTCTGGGTTACAGACTGCTGACTTCTTATTGTATCTTTACTTGGCAGAAGTGGCAAGGAAGCCCTCTCAGGCTTCCTTTATAATCCCATTTGTGAGCGTCCTCCCCTCATGATTCTATCACTCCCAAAGGCCCTGTGTCCTAATTCATCACCTAGGGGCTTAGCATTTCAACATATTAATTTGAGAGGGACACAAACATTCAGACCATAGCATTCCTTAACTCCAGTCCTTCATTACAGCAAATTGCTCTCAGCTCCTCAGTGGAAAAACAAAGGCGAAAAATCTGGAAAACTTTTAGGCACGAGCATCCAGCATATATTGAATTCTTTTGTGTGTAGAGTTGTGTGCTAAGCTAGGGGGCGACATATAAGACATGGGCCTTGCCACTGATATTTAAAGACTCATATTAGCAGTATGATGCTTAAAATACATTTTAAGGGAACTAGGTAAGGGAAATTAAGATGTACAAATTTCCAGTTACAAAATAAATGAGTCACGGGTATGAAATGCACAGTGTGGGGAATATAATCAATAATAATGTAATATCTTTGTATGATGACAGATGGTAACTAGACTTATCTTTTTCTCAATAAAATTTTTAAAAAATATATTATTTTAATGTATGTATCTAGTACTATGTTTCATTAATACTAACATACAATGTGTTGTATTTTAACATCTGTGAAATCAGGATACAGCCTATAAAATGACATCTTACAATTGTTGTCAGACAGGCAGCATTCATGATGTAGTTGTCAGTATCTGCATATGGGAAAACTTAATTGTTTTCTTAGTGATGTGACTAGACAACTACAACCTTTTGACATCTCAAAAAACAGACCACTGAAGGACCATTTGATAAGAGAATATGAGTCCTGAGATTGGGATTGACATATATACACTACGATATATAAAATAGTTAACTAATAAGAACCTACTGTATAGCACAGGGAACTCTGCTCAATACTCTGTGATGACCTATATGGGAAAAGAATCTTAAAAAAGACTGGATAGATGTATATGTATAACTGATTCACTTTGCTGTACAGCAGAAACTAACACAACATTGTAAATCAACTATACTCCAATAAAAATTAATTTAAAAAAAGAATATGAGTCCCGGTTTTGTCATATGAAAATCTTCCATGGACATTGTGTTGTCAAATCAAAGCTTATAGAATGTGCAGAACGCTTTGGAAGAAAATTCTGAAGACAATAGAGCATCACGGTTTTAAAAAACGTTTGCACATGCTAGCTGTCATAGAAGATATTACTACGTGAAGAAAAAAGCATGGACATCAATAACTTTTGAGCCAAGAAGTGAGTCAAAAGATCAGACTTCCTCTAAATGTGAAGATGTTTTAGGAATACATTAATCAATTTATTTCACTCATGTTTCCCTTTTTATAAATGAACAACTGTGATATATGATAAAATCTATATTCACATAAGTCTGAAAGAGCTCTTTCAGATAGTACCAATAGAAATTCCAGGTGATAAGAAAGATTTATGCCATAGTTTAAATGGCAGTATTTTACTGTTACATAAAATAATGGCATATCTGACAATCAACGGCACTGTAGAGTCAATGAAACACAATAGGATAACCAACACAAAGCACCAAACCAGTGGCCATGACAACAAATAGACATCAGCGCTCTTTACAATGTTACCAGAAAAGGTGAAGATAAATCCAATTTGACAAAAATGAGATGCAACTCATAACAGACATGTTTGCCTTTAATTTGAGGTTGATTCTTTTAAAATGAAATAAAACTTTTCAAAAAAAAATTGGAGTCAATAAGGTTTATCATAAAAGATGTTCATAGAATATTGCACTACTATTTTTTTCACTGCTGATACCTTTCCAGTCACACTAGAGCCTTGGAGAGAATTTTGCCCAGTGCTATGCAAGGACACTTGTTACTCTAGGGCTACTTGTTAACCAAAAAAAAAAAAAGAAAATTTTGTTCCCATCTCCTGAAGTACTGTGTTGATTCACATACATTAACCTTGAAAGTATTTTCTATAAATTGTTTTCAGTATCCTTGTCTATGAGGAAAGATCTTATGATTGGAGAATATAGTTTAACAAATGCATAATATAACCTAGTAAATTTAAAGTGTAAATTATAATATGCTCCTTTTGTACACTTGAAGCAAAACTTGACCAAGTTAACATTCCTGGGATACACTGCTTCTCCTCTATGTTGGGTATTCTAAATGTTAACCGAGATAACTAAGACCACTAACAGGACATAGTAAGAGAATTTTTTAAAGACATTTTTTTGAGCAATTATATAGCCAGGCAGTATACTAAGAATGTTTCACATACTGTCTCACTTAAACATCACAGTTTCCTAGGAAATGCATGATTATACTTGTTTTAGTTGAGGAAACTTAGCCTTTTGTGGATTAACTTGCACAAAATCTCCTTACAGGTAAAAGGCAGAGCTGGACTTCACTGCAAGACAAGTTCAAGTCCAGGTCTGGGGACCTTAGATGCCAGGCAGTTCCACACCACATTTTAGAGCCCAGCATCTAGTTTCTTGTTGAATAGCACTCGCTAAATTATTTTTAAAATTATGCTTTCAACTTTTAGCAAAAGTGACTATAAAAAATAATTAATCTTGTGACTCTTACTTCTGCATGAGTGGCTTATCACTTAATACTCATACACAAGGAGGCATTGTTCCCTGAGACTGGCACCAGGGGAAAAAAAAAGAATGTTTCCTCCGGATAATTTAAAGCATATTATCTCAACACACAAATTAATCCATTTCCCTACTCATCAGATTATCCCCTATTATAAATTACATTTTTCCTTACCTAAACCCTTTCAAGTACCTTTGGAATAGGCGAGGAGTAAACAAATAGTAAGTTTAACATCTTTTTTCCTAGATATTGACAAGCCCGGTCAATATACTAAGGAGTCCACAACAAATCTGAAACTGATAAACTTGCAAAACAGTACTTAGAATTACGGTGGAGAAATTAAATTTCCCTTTCCTAGAATTCTTCCACTCTAGATTCTTTTCCCAACTGCCCCAAATTTCAAGCATCACAAGATCAAGGATTTAACCCAGCTGCTCAATCTAGGATCCTGTAGATCCTGGGAACTTTTTGTATAGTTCTTGACAGCCCAAACCATTTGCAAGGTCTCTGCATCTTTTCTTCCCAACATTCTTTCCTTCATTTATTTATTTGTTCAACTGATACAAATGTTCTTATTGAGCATCCTCTAAGTGGCCGGCTCTGGGCTATTGCCTGGCATTATAGAGATGAATGAAATACACCCTTATCTGGAGAAGTTCACAGTCTGAATAGATAAATACATAAAAATAAAGTTACATTTAGAAGAGACCATACTTCGTATCTGATTGTTTTTTCTTTGATTTAAAATTTTTGATTCCTCAAGTCTGAAACTGGAGTTTCAAAACCCGTCATCACAATAAACCCAAACTAAACTTCACTGAAGCCTAGATTTGTTTCATTTGTCAGGGCACTGGTTCACTGATTGTGAGCACAATCAGTGCAAATGGGATTGATCCTTTACAGAGCACAACTTCTGTGCAAGGATTAATGACCTTGGGAAGTGGCTCAGAGCATATGACATCCTGAATCCTCTTAGGCCCAAATTGACTTCGACTTCTCATCTTCCCATTTTGCATCCATCTCTCTACCAGCCTGATATGCTGAAGCCCTCATGTATCTGAGGTTCCCTCTCTAGCAGCCTCTTTTTTTTAATGAAAGAAAGGAGCTACACTGCTTGCATAGAAGCTGAGTCATTAGAAACACAACTCATTATAACTGCTACAGGACACAGGGCAGTGCTGGCTAAGCACACAGTGGGTCTCGTTCTGATTCCAGCCTCCAGATTATCTTGGTTCTCTCTGGTTGGAAGTTCTCATAGAAGCCTGAATGTTTGTTCCTGGCACATTTCTGCCAGAGAAGCCCCGTCTAACAAGGTGTCATTCTTCAGAGAGCTACCTTGCAAAGTCACATAAATGACAGTACCAAGGTGATATCCCAGGAAAGGACAAAGAATAAGAAATGCAGCACTTAAAATATTTACAAAGCAGCCCCCAATACCCAAACACCTTCACCTGCTTGTTTTATCTTTCTGTAGCTTAATTTATTGGCTCTTCTGAGAAAGGGAACTGTGCCTGCCCAATGCAAGCCTATAAAACAACCCCAGCCATTAGTTGCTTCTACTTCTGCCCTCCTGGCATTTCACAGCCCTCATTGATCTTTTTTCTTCTCCCCTTTCATAATATATAATTTGCCAATTACACAGAGTACAACAATGTCCTTGAGAAAGGAAAAACAAACCCAAGAAACCTTCCTTGAAATAGTTCTTTAAAATATTCAGCTCTAATACCTATTAGTTATTTCCAAGAAGAGAGAGTCAAAATGAATCCCTTGGGGGTGGTTCTGAATGCTATGTGCACTTATTTTTAAGAGGTACTCAAACCCAAATAAAAATAAAGTGTCATCTGGTATCACTGTCTGGGCCTAATTTGCATGCACACCTCAGGAAGCCCCGAGGTGCTTAGGCAGGCCCTGGGGCTCCATGAGTAGAGGAATTTCTAGGCCCCCAAATTTTGGAACTGACATTTTACCACCCCCCGCCCAATACACACACATGGCAATCTTAGAAGCAGATAGCCAAAGAATACCACCTGCTTCAAATTATGCAGCCAGGTAGGGAGTAGAGAGGAGTGAACTTGAGCCTTCTCTAGTGCAATCTCTGAGGACATGAATAACTAAATCCCAAAGAGAACTGTGTGAGATAAGGGAAGGGGGGAACAAACTATTTGGAAGATAACGCATCTTACCAGCAGAGACGATCTATGGGAGACGTAACCAGTTGGCTCTGGTCAGTTGGTGGCAAGCAAAGGGCTTGAGTGCTCAGGAAACAAATTATGGTTGAGGAAGTGAAAGTAGCACTAGCAGTGTTTATGACGCCATAGATAGATCTGAGAGCTCAAGGTTGCTGGTTTCCCTGCTTTGAAAATTCTAGCTTACCTATCATTCCATAAACACACATGCATATTTCATCTGCATGTCTCCTGGCTGAAACATCCTTTGGACTATAATCTGAATCCTACCAGCCTTCCTCAGTCTACCTTTCCCAGACCATTCCAGTCCACTGGGTTTACTCAGTCCTCTGAGTTTCAATAACCCTCATATTGTACTTCTTTTATCGTCTTTTGGTACTGTCTTTCATTGTCATTTGTTTTTTTTCATATACGTGTCTCATCTTTCAAAACAATTTAGAAGCCCCATGAAGGCAGCAGTCAGACTGGGGTGCCCTGTATTATTTTCTTATTTATCTCCCATAGCACTCAGCACAGTGCATTGCATATAGTAGATACTCAATAAATGCAAGTTGAAGAGATGTGTAAATCACTCAGGAAAGTACTATAAGTACATTGCATTCTCATGTGTATACTCCTGGGTATATAAGAATATATAGGAATTTGCATTTCTCATAAGTATTAGGTGATACTTATACTGCTGGTCTAGGAACCACATTTTGAGACCCACTAGGTAAGGATGAGACTTAAGAATCTGCTGCAAGTAGTTCCAGGTGGCCTGCTTGATTTAGAGCAAGACATAAGAACTTGGACGTACAGGAAGCAAGGTGAAGTCCTTTGGTGAGAGAACATCAGTAGGACCCAGGCAAGATGGGCAGGTCCTAACCAGGCAAGCTGGGTCCAAGACAGGACTGCAGACCCAAAGAAACCTCAGTGCATTAGAAAACCAAGGCAAGGGCTTCTCTGGACCTGGCTGTCTGGGATCAAATTCATAGAGCAAGGAGGAAATGAGGTCAGACAAGGCAGGGCTGTCAGCTAAGGCAGAACACAGTGGCTCCTGAATCTAGCCAAAGGGGCAAGTTACCAGAAGTGTGATTTTTTAAAAATGCCAGAATGAAACAACAGCAAGTAACGGTGTAAGCTAGAGCACTCAAACATTGTGGATGCTAAATGGGAGGACCTGAGAAATCAGAAAGTAGGAAAGGGATGAAGCAACAGGCTAATATACATCATAGAAGACGTGAGGCTCAGATCAGAAAGTCAGATTCCAGCTACAGCATGGGCTTGGGTCAGTGTGCATTTTCTGCATCTTGCCTAAGTCTTAATTTAATGTGGTTGGGTTTCAAACTAGCTAACAGCAAGGGTCAAAGGGAAAGGAGACAGCTCAGTGAGCACATTCTATGGCCAAAGGGCTAAAGGAGAATTAAATTCCTTAATTCCCCAGGTTTGCTGAGCATTGACTTGGCAAGGGGCAGAACTAAATCTGAACATCAAGACTCTCAGTACCCACAAAGCAGAGTGGAGACAGCAAGACAAGGAAGGAAAGGCATTAAGGAGGGAATTAGTTTCTGCCCACCAGGAGTTTACAATTTATGTCTAACCCAGGTTTTTAAGTTATACTGTCTTATTGGTTTATCTAGTTACACATGCAATGTATAAATATCTTCTTGTAAACATTTCAAACAATAAAGATATATCTAGGAAAAATAGTAAAATTTCCTTTTTGCCTGCTCATCCCCAATCAAGTTTGTGTGTAAATATTTAGATGTACATACTGATGCTTATGGGTTTTTTTCCCCTATAACAAAAATAGGATCATACTTTATACATTGATCTCCAACTTGGGTTTTTTTGTTTGTTTGCTGTTTTTGCACTTTTTTACATGACCATACATTTTGGACATGTTTCCATATCAGCCCATACGGATTCTATCTTATTTTTCCTAATTCTATCTTATTTTTCCTAATAGCTACATAGTATTCCATGATATGAATGTACCTTTATTTAATCTTTCTCCTATTAATGGAAATTTAGATCCTTTCCAGTTTTTCTCTATTGTGAAGAAATGCTATACTGATTATCTTTGAAAACCTGTTGGAATATTTCTTTAGAGAGCATTGTAAAAATAGGATTGCTGAGTCAAAATGTATATACATGTGCTAGATGTTTTATTTGCCCCTGAAGACCCACTCTCCATCCTTTAGTACCCTGCCTGAGGAGGATGACCCATATGGACTGGATGCATGGCCTTCTTTGCCTCTGGCTTCTGGTTAATTTTGCTACTAGGAGATGCTAACAAGAGATTAAAAGAAAGGAAGAGAGCGAGTTTGAGGTATTTGTTTCTCCCAGCACTCCCACTGCCAACACATCCTTCTACCAAAATAGGGCTGCATCCTTCTACCAAAGGTCACAGCTCTAGGTGGGGTATCCTTCCATACAGTGGTTCTCTTAACCACTCCCTCCCTCCTCCTTCCCCTTCAGTCTTAGGGTGGTAGTGGTTACTCGCTCTGGCCAGCCTCAGGTACTGTACCATCCCTTGCTGGTTTCCCTAAACTCTTACTGCATGCACGCTCTCAATACCCTGTTTGAAAGTGCCAACTGTTTCATGCCAGGACCCTAACTGAAAGCATGCTTTTTAACATTTGACACATATTCCTAAATTGTCTACCAGAAGACAACAGTCATTTTTCCTCCTGCCAACAGTGCATTAGAGTGCCCAGTTAACCCATTTTGTGCCTACTGGAGAGGGAGCATGTATTAATAAGAGCTCTCAAACAAATGGTTTGAGAGTCAATGATGTACACGATGATGGTCAATGCATCATGATGAATAAAAGGTCAGAGCTGCTCAAGATTTCCCTCTCCTTGTACCATGCAAGAACAATTCTTGAGCTGACCAAGGACCTTCAGGAAAGCTTTCTATGTGACTTTTGCCCTCAACTGAAGTTCCTTCTTTAAACTCCTTCTTTAAACTCTGACTATTGACAGGCTCAGCCAACATGTGTTAAACAGAGCTATTACTGAGCCAAAAGGAACCTCTCTCTTGGCATCAGTTGCCAGTTTGATGTGTTGGCTTAATCACCAGTTCCACAGGACTCTCAAGAAAGGCTCTGAATAACCAATATAACCAGAAGCGTCTACTTTAGGGAAATAGAGCAAACTGTGATGGACCCACAAACTGTCAAGTCTCAAAACTCTTTGGGGTATTTGGCCTTCTCTCCAACTATGCTAATTCTACCTCTCACCTTCAACTTCTCCAAATGCTTTGTCTCACAATAGGTAATCAACAAGTCTTCATAGCTGGTAATTACAAATTAGGCTGTAGAAGTTAAAACAAAATTCAGGAGGAAATGTTGTCTAACATCTTATTGGGGCTACTGTTTTTCTCTGCCATGGCAGAGAAGTGAATGGCACTGAAGAGAATTTTCTCAGAGTCCCTGTGAGTACAAACTTTCATGTAACAGCTTTAAAGCCAAGGCTCTTCCCTTAGACCCCTCATTAATGTAGAATTCTTCCTCATTCTCTACTTAACTAGAGTGTGAAGTCCAGAATCTTCCCATCTTAAACTCCCTGTTCAGCTTGCAGAATTCTGACAGAACATGATAATCTTTTTCTCCAGTCTATTACAATTGCCTATCATCTATTCACATGTATATGTTAATATTACATGAATTTTTTGAATCAGGCTTACGAGAGGAAAAGAATCTCTCATTATAAAGATTCTTAATTGGGGTATTGCCTTATACACTTTTTCCTGGATTTAAAAAGCTATGGGAGGGCTTCCCTGGTGGCGCAGTGGTTGAGAGTCCGCCTGCCGATGC
>NW_006797778.1:203146-225674 GCF_000442215.2 Lipotes vexillifer | reverse complement strand
GGAAAGAGTATTAGGGGTGACTTCAGAGAAGCAATCAGGGGACTGGTAAGGAGATGAGGTTTTGTTCTAACCGGAATAAGAAGTTATGGGAAAAAAGAAAAAAAAAAAAAAAAAAAGCTATGGGAGGGGAGATCTTCAAGATGGCAGAGGAGTAAGACACGGAGATCACCTTCCTCCTCACAAACACATCAGAAATACATCTACATGTGGAACAACTCCTACAGAACACCTACTGAACGCTGGCAGAAGACCTCGGACCTCCCAAAAGGCAAGAAACTCCCCTACGTACCTGGGTAGGGCAGAAGAAAAAAGAAAAAACAGAGACAAAAGAATAGGGACGGGACCTGTACCAGTGCGAGGGAGCTGTGAAGAAGGAAAGGTTTCCACACACTAGGAGGCCCCTTCGCGGGTGGAGATGGAGGGTGGTGGAGGGGCAGTTTCGGAGCCGCGGAGGACAGCGCAGCAACAGGGGCACGGAGGGCAAAGCGGAGAGATTCCCGCACAGAGGATCGGTGCCGACCGGCTCTCACCAGCCCGAGAGGCTTGTGTGCTCGCCCACCGGGGCGGGCGGGGCTGCGAGCTGAGGCTCAGGATTTGGAGATTGGATCTAAGATTGGATCCCAGAGAGAGGACTGGGGTTGGCAGCGTGAACACAGCCTGAAGGGGGTTAGTGCGCCACAGCTAGCCGGGAGGGAGTCCAGGAAAAAGTCTGCACCTGCCTAAGAGGCAAGAGACCATTATTTCAGGGTGCGTGAGGAGAGGGGATTCAGAGCACGGCCTAAACGAGCTCCAGAGTCGGGCGCGAGCCGTGACTATCAGTGTGGACAGCAGAGACGGGCATGAGACGCTAAGGCTGCTGCTGCCGCCACCAAGAAGCATGTGTGCAAGCACAGCTCACTATCCACACCGCCCCTCCTGGGAGCCTGTGCAGCCCGCCACTGCCAGGGTCCCGGGATCCGGGAACAACTTCCCTGGGAGAACGCAGGGCACGCCTCAGGCTGGTGCAACGTCACGCTGGCCTCTGCCGCCGCAGGCCCGCCCCGCACTCCCCCCCGGCCTGAGTGAGCCAGAGCCCCCGAATCAGCTGCTACTTTAACCCCGTCCTGTCTGAGCGAAGAACAGATGCCCTCAGGCAACCTACACGAGAGGTGGGGCCAAATCCAAAGCTGAACCCCAGGAGCTGTGCGAACAAAGAAGAGAAAGGGAAATTTCTCCCAGCAGCCTCAGAAGCAGTGGATTAAATCTCCACAATTAACTTGATGTACCCTGCATCTGTGGAATACCTGAATAGAAAACGAATCATCTCAAAATTAAGGCAGTGGATTTTGTGTGATTTTGTCTGTATAGCTTTGCTTTTATCATTTGTCCTATGGTTCTGTCTGTCTGTTTTTTTTAGTTTGTTATTTTTAGTATAGTTTTTTAGTGCTTCTTATCATTGGTGGCTTTGTTTTTTGGTTTGGCTGCTCAATTCTTTCTTTCTTTTGTTTATTACTTTTTAATAATTTTTAAAATAACTTTCTTTTCTTTCTTTCTTTCTTTTTTTTCCCTTTTCTTCTGAGCGGTGTGGCTGACAGGGTTGTGGTGCTCTGGCCGGATGTCAGGCCTCTGCCTCTGAGGTGGAAGAGCCAATTTCAGAACATTGGTCCACCAGAGACCTCCCGGCTCCACATAATATCAAACGGCAAAAGCTCTCCCAGAGATCTCCATCATAATGCTAAGACCCAGCTCCACTCAATGACCAGCAAGCTCCAGTGCTGGACACCCTATGCCAAACAACTAGCAAGACAGGAACACAACCCCACCCATTAGCAGAGAGGCTGCCTAAAAACATAATAAGTCCACAGACACCCCAAAACACAGCATCGGACGTGGACCTGCCCACCAGAAAGACAAGATACAGCTTCATCCACCAGAATACAGGCACCAGTCCCATCCACAAGGAAGCCTACACAACCCACTGAACCAACCTTAGCCACTGTGGGCAGACACCAAAAACAACGGGAACTACGAACCTGCAGCCTGCAGAAAGGAGACCCCACACACAGTAAGATAAGCAAAATGAGAAGACAGAAAAACACACAGCAGATGAAGGAGCAAGGTAAAAACCCACCAGAACAAACAAATGAAGAGGAAATAGGCAGTCTACCTGAAAAAGAATTCAGGGTAAGGATAGTAAAGATGATCCAAAATCTTAGAAATAGAATAGAGAACATACAAGAAACGTTTAACAAGGACCTAGAAGAACTAAAGAGCAAACAAACATTGATGAACAACACAATAAATGAAATGACAGATTTTCTAGAAGGAGTCAATACCAGAATAACTAAGGCAGAAGAATGGATAAGTGACCTGGAAGATAAAATAGTGGAAATAACTACCACAGAGCACAATAAAGAAAAAAGAATGAAATGAATTGAGGACAGTCGCAGGACCTCTGGGACAACATTAAATGCACCAACATTCGAATTATAGGGGTCATGGAAGAAGAAGAGAAAAAGAAAGGGAGTGAGAAAATATTTGAAGAGATTATAGTTGAAAACTTCCCTAATGTGGGAAAGGATAGTCAATCAAGTCCAGGAAGTGCCAAGACTCCCATACAGGATAAAACCAAGGAGAAACACGCCAAGACACATATTAATCAAACTATCAACAATTAAATACAAAGAAAAAATATTAAAAGCAGCGAGGGAAAAACAACAAATAACATACAAGGGAATACCCATAAGGTTAACAGCTTATCTTTCAGCAGAAACTCTGCAAGCCAGAAGGTAGTGGCAGCACATATTTAAAGTGATGAAAGGGAAAAACCTACAACCAAGATTACTCTACCCAGCAAGGATCTCATTCAGATTCGACGGAGAAATCAATACCTTTACAGACAACCAAAAGCTAAGAGAATTCAGCACCACCAAACCTGCTCTACAACAAACACTAAAGGAACTTCTCTAAGTGAGAAACACAAGAGAAGGAAAGGACCTACAAAAGCAAAACCCAAAACAATTAAGAAAATGGTAATAGGAACATGCATATCGATAATTACCTTAAATGTAAATGGATTAAATGCTCCAATGAAAAGACACAGACTGGCTGAATGGATATAACAACAAGACCCGTATATATGCTGTCTACATGAGACCCACTTCAGACCTAGGGACACATAGAGACTGAAAGTGAGGGGATGGAAAAAGATATTCCATGCAAATGGAAATCAAAAGGAAGCTGGATTAGCCATTCTCAATCAGATAAAATAGACTTTAAAATAAAGACTAGGGCTTCCCTGGCAGCGCAGTGGTCAAGAGTCCACCTGCCGATGCAGGGGACACGGGTTCGTGCCCCGGTCTGGGAAGATCCGACATACCACGGAGCGCTGGGCCTGTGAGCCATGGCCGCTGAGCTTGCGCATCCGGAGCCTGTGCTCTGCAATGGGAGAGGCCACAACAGTGAGAGGCCCACGTACCGCAAAAAAAAAAAAAAACACAAAAAAACAAAATAAAGACTATTAAGAGACAAAGAAGGACACTACATAATGATCAAGGGATCAATCCAAGAAGATATAACAATTGTAAATATTTATGCACCCAACATAGGAGTACCTCAATACATAAGGCAAATGCTAACAGCCATAAAAGGGGAAAACGACAGTACACAATCATACTAGGGGACGTTAACACCCCACTTTCACCAATAGACAGATCATCCAAAATGAAAATAAATAAGGAAACACAAGCTTTAAAAGACACATTGGACCAGATAGACAATTGATACTTACAGGACACTCAATCCAAAAACAACAGAATACACTTTCTTCTCAAGTGCTCATGGAACATTCTCCAGGATAGATCATATCTTGGGTAACAAATCAAGCCTTGGTAAATTTAAGAAAATTGGAATCGTATGAAGTATCTTTTCTGCCCACAATGCTATAAGACTAGATATCAATTACAGGAAAAAACCTGTAAAAAATACAAACACATGGAGGCTAAACAATATACTACTAAATAACCAAGAGATCACTGAAGAAATCAAACAGGAAACCAAAAAATACCTAGAAACAAATGACAATGAAACACCACGACCCAAAACCTATGGGATGCAGCAAAAGCAGTTCTAAGAGGGAAGTTTGTGGCAATATTATTGTAACTCATGAAACAAGAAGCATCTCAAATAAACAACCTAACCTTACACCTAAAGGAACTGGAGAAAGAAGAACAAAAACCCCGAAGTTAGCAGATGAAAAGAAATCATAAAGATCAGATCAGAAATAAATGAAAAAGAAGCGAAGGAAACAATAGCAAAGATCAATAAAACTAAAAGCTGGTTCTTTGAGAAGATAAACAAAATTGAAAAACCATTAGCCAGACTCATTAAGACAAAAAGGGAATAGACTCAAATCAACAGAAATAGAAATGAAAAAAGGAGAAGTAACAAATGACACTGCAGAAATACAAAGGATCATGAGAGATTACTACAAGCAAATATATGCCAATAAAATGGACAATCTGGAAGAAATGGACAAATTCTTAGAAAAGCCCAACCTTCCAAGACTGAACCAGGAAGAAATAGAAAATATAAACAGACCAATCACAAGCACTAAAATTAAGACTTGATTAAAAATCTTCAACAAACAAAAGCCCAGGACCAGATGGTTTCACAGGTGAATTCTATCAAACTCTTCGAAAATACAGCAGAGGGAGGAACAGTCCCAAACTCATTCTACGAGGACATCATCACCCTGTTACCAAAACCAGACATAGATGTCACAAAGAAAGAAAACTACAGGCCAATATCACTGATGAACATAGATGTAAAAATCCTCAACAAAATCCTCACAAACAGAATCCAACAGCACATTAAAAGGATCAACACCATGATCAAGTGGGGTTTATCCCAGGAATGCATGGATTCTTCAATATACATAAATCAATCATGTGATACACCATATTAACACATTGAAGGATAAAAACCATATGATCACCTCAATAGATGAAGGAAAAGCTTTCAACAAAATTCAACACCCATTTATAATAAAAACCCTCCAGAAAGTAGGCATAGAGGGAACTTACATCAACACAAAAAAGCCACATATGATAAACCCACAGCCAACATTGTTCTCAGTGGTGAAAAACTGAAACCATTTCCACTAAGATCAGGAACAAGGCAAGGTTGCCCATTCTCACCACTATTATTCAACATAGTTTTGGAAGTTTTAGCCACAGCAATCAGAGAAGAAAAAGAAATGAAAGGAATCCAAATCAGAAAAGAAGACGTATAGCTGTCACTGCTTGCAGATGACATGATACTATATATAGAGAATCCTAAAGATGCTACCTAGAAAAGTACTAGAGCTAATCAATGAATTGGGTAAAGCAGCAGGATACAAAATTAACGCACAGAAATCTCTTGCATTCCTATACAGTAATGATGAAAAATCTGAAAGAGAACTTAAGGAAACGCTGTCATTTACCACTGCAACAAAAAGAATAAAATACCTAGGAATAAACCTACCTAAGCAGACAAAAGACCTGTATGCAGAACACTATAAGACACTGATGAAAGATATTAAAGATGACACAAACAGATGGAGAGATATATCGTGTTCTTGGATTGGACGAATCAACATTGTGAAAATGACTATACTATCCAAAGCAACCTACAGAGTCAATGCAGTCCCTATCAAACTACCACTGGCATTTTTCACAGAACTACAACAAAAAATCTCACAATTTGTATGGAAACACAAAAGACCCCAAATAGCCAAAGCAATATTGTGAAAGAAAAACAGAGCTGGAGGAATCAGGCTCCCTGACTTCAGACTATACTACAAAGCTACAGTAATCAAGACAGTATGGTACTGGCACAAAAACAGAAATATGGATCAATGGAACAGAATAGAAAGCCCAGAGATAAACCCACCCACCTATGGTCACCTTATCTTTGATAAAGGAGGCAAGAATACACAGTGGAGAAAAGACAGCCTCTTTAATAAGTGGTGCTGGGAAAACTGGACAGGTACATGTAAAAGAATGATATTAGAACACTCCCTAACGCCATACACAAAAATAAACTCGAAATGGATTAAAGACCTAAATGTAAGGTCAGACACTATCAAACTCTTTGAGGAAAACATAAGCAGAACACTCTATGACATAAATCACAGCAAGATCCTTTTTGACCCACCTCCTAGAGAAATGGAAATAAAAACAAAAATAAACAAATGGGACCTAATGAAACTTCAAAGCTTTTACACAGCAAAGGAAACCATAAACAAGACGGAAAGACAACCCTCAGAATGGGAGAAAATATTTGCAAATGAAGCAACTGACAGAGGATTCATCTCCAAAATTTACAAGCAGCTCATGCAGCTCAGTATCAAAAAAACAAACAACCCAATCCAAAAATGGGCAGAAGACCTAAATAGACTTCTCCAAAGAAGATATACAGATTGCCAACAAACACATGAAAGGATGTTCAACATCTCTAATCATTAGAGAAATGCAAATCAAAACCACAATGAGGTATCACCTCACACCAGTCAGAATGGCCATCATCAAAAAATCTACAAACGATAAATGCTGGAGAGGGTGTGGAGAAAAGGGAACCCTCTTGCACTGTTGCTGGGAATATAAATTGATACATCCACTATATAGAACAGTATGGAGGTTCCTTAGAAAACCAAAACTACAACTACCATACGACCCAGCAATCCCACTACTGGGCATATACCCAGAGAAAACTCTAATTCAAAGAGCCATGGGACTTCCCTGGTGGCGCAGTGGTTGAGAGTCTGCCTGCCGATGCAGGGGACACGGGTTCATGCCCCGATCTGGGAGGATCCCACATGCCGCAGAGCAGCTGTGCCCGTGAGCCATGGCCGCTGAGCCTGCGCGTCCAGAGCCTGTGCTCTGCAACGGGAGAGGCCACAACAGTGAGAGGCCCGCAAAAAAAAAAAAAAAAAGAGGCATGTCCCACAGTGTTAATTGCAGCTCTATTTACAATAGCCAGGACATGGAAGCAACCTAAGTGTCCATCCACAGATGAATGGATAAAGAAGATGTGGCACATATATACAATGGAATATTACTCAGCCATAAAAAGAAACGAAATTGAGTTATTTGTAGTGAGGTGGATGGACCTAGAGTCTGTACCACAGAGTAAAGTAAGTCAGAAAGAGAAAAACAAACACCGTATGCTAACACATATACGGAATTTTAAAAAATTGCTTCTGAACAACCTAGGGGCAGGACAGGAATAAAGACGCAGACGTAGAGAATGGACTTGAGGACATGAGGAGGGGGAAGGGTAAGCTGGGACTAAGTGAGAGAGTGGCATGGACATATATACACTACCAAATGTAAAACAGATAGCTAGTTGGAAGCAGCCCCATAGCACAGGGAGATCAGCTCCATGCTTTGTGTCCACCTAGAGGGGTGGGATAGGGAGGGTGGGAGGGAGACGCAAGAGGGAGGAGATATGGGGATATATGTATACGTATAGCTGATTCACTTTGTTATAAAGCAGAAACTAACAAACCATTTTAAAGCAATTATACTGCAATAAAGATGTTTAAAAAAGTTTTTTATTGGAGTATACATGTACATGCTAAAACAAGTCTATGGGAGGAGGACAGTGTGTAACCTTCACCTTTCAAGAGAAAAACATTTTCACTTAGCTGTTAAAATAGCTGCTTCAGCTCCACGCCTTCTTTGTGGTGGGAACAGTAATGGATCAGGCAGGAAGGTTTGTTTATTTCAAGTAAAATAGCAGATCTTATCACAATAATGCAATGGTCTGAGTTTCATTTATAAAGATGACACTATTGACATACTAGAAGGAGCCATGTGCTGTGAATAGTTTTTTCCCCTAATTGGGCTGAATTATCTACAGTCACCTTTTTATACTTCCATATGGTCAAAAGGCAGCAAGATGGACGACTAGGGCCACAGAGGCTATAAAAAATTAGACTTGGTTAGACCTCACAGCTGACAAGTGCCACCCTACGCTACTCTCATAAAAATTACTAACATTGCTGAGTTTCAACAATGTGCCAGGCACTATGCTATGCACTTTCCAAGCACTGATCCCTTTAATCCTCACACAACTCTAAGAGGTCAGTTCTATCATTATCCACATTTTATTGAGGCACAATAGAGGGATTAGTGACTTGCCCAAGGTCACACAGCTAATAGATGACAGAGCTGGGATTTGAATTCAAATATCTTAAGTCAGGTTCACCAGAAGCAGATCCTGAGATGAGATTCAGGTGCAGGTTATTTATTAAGTAGATAGTACCAAGAGAAAACAGTAAAAGAGTGGAGGAAGCAGTATGTATCAGTTTTGTATTGCTACATTAAAAAGTACCTCAGGGGCTTCCCTGGTGGCGCAGTGGTTGAGAGTCTGCCTGCCGATGCAGGGGACACGGGTTCGTGCCCCGGTCCGGGAAGATCCCACATGCCGCGGAGCGGCTGGGCCCGTGAGCCATGGCCACTGAGCCTGCGCGTCCGGAACCTGTGCTCCGCAACGGGAGAGGCCACAACAGTGAGAGGCCCCCGCAACGCAAAAAAAAAAAAAAAAAAAAGTACCTCAAAACTTGGCTTAAAATAACAAGCATTTTTATCCCACACATGTTCTGAGGGGCAGGAATTCAGGAGTGGCTTAGATGGGTGGTTTTATCTCAGGGTCTCTCATGAAGCTGTAGCTGTAGCAGAGCAAAATATGCTACCCCAAAATATTTCTTTGGCATGTGGATTATTTCAAGCTGAAAAAAAACCAAGGTCCAAAAGACCCAGGAAGAAAATTTGACCTTGCCCCTAACTGCCAAAAAAAAAAAAAATTTAGATAGAGGGTCTGTTCCCAGAACAGAGTTATCACCAGAGATACTGTAAAGCACAGGGGATGGTGTGGTGGGGGAAACTCAGCAGAGCCTAGAGATCAGCGTCCACTGTGTCCCATTGTCTCTGCATGGCCCAGCATACATTCATTTATCAAACATTTACTTTTCCGTCTTCATGTGAATTGCCTTCCTCATATTTGAAATCCCAGACCACTACTCCCAACATTCTCTTTGGTCTTTAGCTGAATTGATATTTAAGGTGAGAGCTTCAGCCATTTGAGGGAGTTACTTATTTTTCCTGGGTCTCTCCCTTGTATAAACATGTTACTAAACTTTTGTGTGAGACTGTGCACAAGTTTTTGTGTGGATGTATACTTTCTTTTCTCTTGGGTTTAGAGCTGGGAGTGGAAGAGCTGGGTCAGAAGGTGACTCTATGTCTAGCATTTTGAGGAACCGCCAAACTGTTTTCCAGAGAAATTGAGCCATTTTACAAGCCCACCAGCAACGGATAAGGGTTCCATTTTCTCCACGTCCTCACCAGCACTTGTTAATTTCTGTCTTTTTATGTTAGCTGTACTAATGGCAGTGGTGTCTCACTGTGGTTTTCATTTGCATTTTCTGATGACTAATGATATTAAGCATCTTTGAATATGTCAGTGGAACATTTGTATATTTTTATATGGATAAATGGATACAAGTCCTTTGCCCATTTTTTTTCTTTTTTAAATTTTAATTTTATATTGGAGTATAGTAGGTTTACAATGTTGTGTTAGTTTCAGGTGTACAGAAAAGTGATTTGGCTATACATATACATATACCTGTTCTTTTTCAAATTCTTTTCCCATATAGGTTATTACAGAGTATCGAGTAGAGTTCCCTGTGCTATATGGTAGGTCCTTGTTGATTATCTGTTTTATTTATGGTGGTGTACGATATATATGTTAATCCCAACCTCCTAGTTTATCTCTCTCCCCCCCTTTCCCCTTAGGTAACCATAAGTTTGTTTTCTAACTCTGTGAGTCTGTTTTTGTTTTGTAAATAAGTTCATTTGTATCATTTTTTTTAGATTCCACATATAAGTGATATCACTTGATATTTGTCTTTCTTTGACTTTCTTCACTTAGTATGATAATCTCTAGGTCCATACATGTTGCTTCAAATGGCATTATTTCGTTCTTTTATATGGCTGAGTAGTATTCCATTGTATATATGTACCACATCTTCTTTATCCATTCATCTGTCAATGGGCATTTAGGTTGCTTCCATGTCTTGGCTATTGTGAATAGTGCTACTATGAACATTGGGGTGTGTGTATCTTTTCAAATTATGGTCCTTTTCCCATTTTTGACTGGGCTATTTGTCTTTTTATTGTGGAGTTGTAAGAGTTCTTTATATATTGTGGATACAAGCCTCTTATCAGATACATAATTTACAAATATTTTCCCCTATTATGTGGGTTGTCTTTTCACTTTCTCCATAGTGTCCTTTGAAGAACAAAAGTTAATTTTGATAAAGTCCAATTTATCTAAAAAAAATTTTTTTGTGATTTTCTCCTGTTAATCTGTCCCATGTCAATTTAATTCTTAGACAAGCCAGAAAAAGCTCAAAGGGTAGAGAAAAATTTCTTCCTCCCCAGCACAGTCAAGATGTCAGCCAGGGCTGCAGCCATCTCGAGGCTTGACTGGGGCTGAATGATCCACTTTCAGGATGACTCACCCATGTGAATATCAAGTTTGTGCTGCCTATTGGTGAAAGGGCTCTGTTCTTTGCCACATGGACCTAAGAGTTATTTGAGTGTCTGCCTCACACGACAAATGGCTTCCCTTGGAGAGGACAACACAAGAGAGAGCACGGTGGAAGCCACAATGACTTTTATGATCTAGCCTTGGAACTCACACACCATCACCTCTACAATATCCTATTGGTTACATAGGTCTACCTTATTCATTGTGGGACACGGCAATGGCCATTTTGGAGGCTGGTTAAAGACAGGATGAGAAGGGGTAAGAGCTAAGCAAAGATAAGATTGCAGGCAAAGTCCCAGCCTCAGCCTGATCCTGCAGGGAACGTGGAAGGTGTTGATTACACCTCAAAGTTTGTCTCACCCCAGGAAAAGGGATCTGACCTTTTATAATCCCACACAGGAAGGTATTGAAATGGTATGCGAACTTCCAAGTATTTCTGGCTCTCTATGCAAAGAAAACAGCTCCAGTAATCTGAAAGATCACACTAGCAAGAAGGTCACAGACCTTAGCTGTTTAAAACACACAGAAGCTGGAGAATGGGCTCAGACAATCAGTAAATGGAACAGAAGGAATCTAGGTGGGGTCTAACAGTGTCCTTCTATTTCAGGTATGTCCTACTCTAGAATTCTCATTCATAATGCTTTCTATCTTGCAACATTTGGTTTTTGGCTTTGTCAAGATCCTCTGCTTTGCAACTGTGACCAAGAAATGTACACCTTTGTCAATTATACCTCAATAAAAACAAGAATAGAGGCCCCCTAAATAAAGCATTTTTAGACCAGAAAAAAAAAGAAAAGAAATGCACACCTTTTACATACCTCTCTAGGGAGAATTTGACTTTCTAAAAGTCCCAGTTGATAGAATGCTGATAGCCAACATTCTCTCCATCTTGGTTTCCTAGGATTTTTGTTTTTGTTTTTAAATATATGTTATTTTACAGTCTGAGTTGAGCCTCAGTGAAATAGTTCAATAGACAAAAGTTGCTTTGGGCAAACTTTGTTCTTCCTTTCATCTCTCCTTTGGGCCCCTCATCCTGCCTTCTCACCAATTATTTATTCTCTGTCCACTTCTAGCTCTGAGCCAACCTGCAACTAATCTAAACTATTACTTTCCAGGCTGAATAATATTCTAGAACATAACCCCTTTCAAGGCCATTTTCTTTCAAAGTAGGAAGTCTTGAAGATATATAGGTAGATGTCGCAACTATTCTAGAAATTAGTTAGAATCTCATATCTGTGGGTGTTAAGAGAAATTCAGGGCTAGCAAGTCCCAGCCTGAGCTCACCAAAATTGGTAATGAAATTAAGTGATGAAATGGCTGAAACTAAGAGGAATAATTTAAGGAACCTCAGCACTCTCACCCTCAAACTGCATAGAGTCAAATGTACAGGTCTCCAAAATCAGCCTTCTTTTTCTTTGCCTCTTTTTATATTTTTTTCCTTAGTGTTTGTGGGAAGGATATAAAAAGCAATCCTCTAATGACTTGGCTTTGTCACAGGAAATTTAGATTCATTAAAAGTGAGTCACTCATTCATCTACCCAGGTCAAAATTGACTTTTGAGACTTTGGTATTTACTTTTCTTGTGCTTACTTCAGTAGTTCAGCTCTGGTTCTCTTTTACAACCCACAGTACCTCGTTATATTTGTTAAGCTGTTTTAATATAGTGTAGGGCATGCCTATAGCACTCTCACAATAATACTGCCAAGCTGTCTCCAGATTTACTCAGAAATCAATTGAATTCAAATTGAAATAGTAATTAATGCTAAAGTTCTTTCCTCTGTTTTCAGCAAGCTGGCGTCTGTTTCCATGGAAACAGGCTTCCCTGCAACCTGCAGTAAAAATGCCTGCAGTAAAAACTGCTTATCAATTTTGGTGAGCTCTGGCTGGGACTTGCTAGGACTGAAATTCTCTAATACCAACAGATAAGAGATTCCAACTAATTTCTAGAACGAAGGGTGTTTTTTCACAAAAAGAAACAAAATGTATAACCAAGGACTAGTTATCTGAGGCAAGAAGTATTAACTAAAGACTGCTCAGCCAAACATTTAGCTGCAGCATCTATTTATTGGTAATTGCCCAGTGCCTCCTTCCATATTTTTTTTTTTTTTTTTTTTTTGTGGTACGCAGGCTTCTCACCGTTGTGGCCTTTCCCACTGCGGAGCAGAGGCTCCGGAAGCGCAGGCTCAGCGGCCATGGCTCACAGGCACAGCCGCTCCGCGGCATGTGGGATCTTCCTGGATCGGGGGCACGAACCCGTGTCCCCTGCATCGGCAGGCGGACTCTCAACCACTGCACCACCAGGGAAGCCCGCATTTACCTTTTGACCAAGCAACAATTCCACATCAGATAATCTACTCTAAAGTCACACCTCACACCTCCATAAATACACACACACACACACACACACAAATATACAAACACACATATAATAAAGGTTGGAATCAACCCAAATGTCCTTCAATAGAGGCTGTATAAATAAACTATATTACAGCCACAAAATGGAGTGTTATACAACTTTGGAAAATAATGAGGAAGATCTCTATGAGATGAAGTGGAATAACTTCCAGGATATACTGTTAAGAGAAAAATGCAAGGCACGTAACAGTATATATAGTAGGCTGCCATATGGATAAGAAAGGAAGGGAAATAAAAATACATATACGAAAATGAGCACTGTAAAGGTAAATCAGGAAACTAAAAAAGGCAGATTTCTCTGAGTACCTCTTTGCATATGTTTTGATGCAGAAACTGTGTAAATGTTCCACTGTATTCAAAAATAGAATTTAAAAAATCCTAAAATTACAAACAAGTGGGAAAAAGTGATCCCGTGTGTCAGAATGGTTAAAAAAGAAAAAAAGAAAGAAAATTATTCAAGTGATTATAGAACATAGTACTCTGATTGTACATCTTTACTGGCATAATAGTAAGAACAAAAAGAACTGCAAAGAAATGATGATAATCTTTCTTCACTTAACAGTAGTATTGGAATAGTGATTTTGAAATCTTAAGTTAATGTTATCAGAAACCATATTTTCCGTGTAAGAGAAAAGAAAAACAAAGGTGAAGTCAAAGAAGTTCAGTAAAAATTCTGTATTGTTAAATTTGGATTGAAAATTCCCATGTGGACTTGTGAAACTAGGCCACTAAAAGGGCCAAGCAGCAATCACACATCCAGTAGCAGTGGGCACTTTTAGCTCTCACATCTCATTTTCCCTCTAAAATGAATCAGAGCTCATTGGAGAAACGGTTAATTTCTGGTCTGGGGCAGGGAAAATTTAAAGTTAGTCTGGTTCATCACATGGCAAAAGTAAGGAAGTGCTCAAAACTAACAGAAGTATGCCAAAAAGATACAACGTAAGCAGGTTTTAAAAAGTTCTCATTGGTCTGGAATATTACTCAGCTGTACAAAGAATGAAATAATGCCATTTGCAGCAGCATGGATGGACCTAGAGATTATTATACTAAGGGAAGTAAGTCAGAGAAAGACAAATATTATATGATATCACTTATATGTGGAATCTAAGAAATAATACAAATGAACGTACTTACAAAACAGAAACAGACTCACAGACATAGAAAACAAATTTATGGTTACCAAAGGGAATAGGGAGGGGAGGCATAAATTAGGAGTATGGGATTAACAAATATACACTATATACTACTATATGTAAAACAGATAAGTAACAAGAATTTACTGTGTAACACACAGAACAATATTCAATAGCTTGTAATAACCTATAATGGAAAATAATCTGAAAAAATAATATATGTATACGACTGAATCACTTTGCTGTACACCTGAAACTAACATAATATTATAAATCAACTATACTTCAATTTTTAAGTTACCATTGGTCAATTTGGGGAGATTTTAAGCATCAAAAATCTTAACCTTAAGTGATGGTGTCCTACTGATACCCCCTAGTCAGTGGACTTCTGCCTGTCAGCACCTGTATTTCTTTGCCTGAGGGCTTTTTCTGGATGTTGAAGCCCTTTTGGCTGATAATACCAGGGAATTATTGCTCCGTACCAGCAGTCTTCAAAAAATGACCAAAAGAAGTTATCTCAAATGAGATAACTCTAAGACACGTGTACTACACTAGCTCTCTGAGTTATGCAGCAGGATTAATTAATTAATTGCAGTGGTTAATTGCAGTGGTAAACAGCTAAGTAAAACTCCCTGATTATCCTCCTTCTCTTCCCTGTCTCATTCCCCTATTCCCCTCCCAGTGGTTTTGGAATCACCTCATATAACTACCTGTACTTGAGTCCTGTCTCAGGGTCTGTTTCTGGGAAAACACACACTTAGCCTATTATAATTCTCAAAATAAGAAAAAGGGGGGGAAATGAACTCACTTGCCATCACTGGAGATGATTTACTCTGAAAATTGCTAATTAAAGGGAAAGAATGAAGTAATCACCCTCGATGAAGAACTGAAATTCATTCCCAGTTGATCAGTGAATGTTGTTCTTTGCAGCAGAATGGCAACTAATAAATGCAGAGTAATTGACAGATTTAGAAAATTATCATTCTATAACCACAAATGATATCATTGATCCAGGCATCAATGTACATTAAAACCATTATGTAAAAGGGTGATGGGAAAGAGAAAAACTTTCAGTTTTCAGGAGACATATTAATAAAGGTAGATGTTAAATGAAAACATGAGGAAAAATTCTGAGAAATCCAGATTATGAGATATGCCACTAGTCAACTGTCCTGATCACTTTAAAAAGTAAATATCATAAGAATAAGTTGTAGGGATGACTATTCTAGGATAAGCGTTTAAGGAAACCAAACCAAATGTAATGAGTGAAACTTGATTAGATACTGTGTAGAAAAAAAATTGGTATAAAAAGGACATTCAGGGGGAAATTGCCATTTTTATATGGACAGAGTATTACATAAGGTAAGGGAACCATTAATTTTCCTAGTTGCAATAATGATGTGGAGGTTATATAGGAGTTGACCTTATTCTTAGAAAATGTATGTGGAAGCATTTAGGGATGAATTGTCATGATGATGCCTGCAACTTAACTTATGTTTAAATGTTGTGTGTGTGTGTGTGTGTGTGTGTGTGTGTGTGTGTTTAGAGATAGAGGTGGCAATGGAAGAAAGGAGAGCAAGAGAATAATATGATAAAACATTAACAACTGTTGGAACTCAGTACCAAATATATGGGAGCTCTTTGTACTATTCTTTCAACTTTCTATATATCTGAAAATGTTCATCATAAAATTGAAGAAATATACATCTGAGGTAAATATGGCAAAATATCAATATTTTTAAAACAGATGGTGGAGACATCCTTGTTTATTATGTTACTTTCTATGTTTCTCTTTATGGTTGACATGTTTCATAATACAAGTTAATAATTAAATAACCAAAACAAAACAAAGCACTAAAGAAATAAGTAGGAGTTGATGAGTTGAAGAAAGGGAAGACTGTATTTCAAGGTGAAGGAACAAAATGTGCAAAGCCTATGGCATACAGGAGCATGTTTTCCTCATTCAATATGGCTGCCCTGATTACTGGGGAAGGGTCTGGAGGAATGCACCATGAAGCTAGATGGGCTGGCAGGAAGATCATGCAGGGCCTTGAGGACAGTTAAAAGGGCACAGAATTTAAGATGAAGGGAATGAAGAACTACAAAAAGCCTTTAAGCTAAGGAGAAACATAAATCGGAGAGGCACAGACAAGAGTAAGGAGAAGTCATGAATCTGTGGTAACAGTCAAGGTGAGAGGTGACTCAGGCCTAATCCCTGCCTGGACCAATGGGAATGGAGGTTTTGAAGAAGGAGAAACTTATTTTCAAGAATTGCCCACCCAAAGCACTATTGCTCATAATACTTTCCAATTAGAGGACGCTGGATCAACCCTAATGAGAAACCTCCTTAGGAAGTGAATGCTTTCTAAATTCACTAAGATGAGCACCCAACTTTACAACAAATGAATATTTGTAGAACCTCTGTGGGAAGATATTTTGTCTTATCAAAAGAAGAATTTGAGCCAAGGGGGGAAACTTTCAGTTGTGGTGGTTTATTTATTGAAATTTCTCTTTTCCAAAACCAGGCACATTCTAATAAATGTTATCAAAATGGAAGGAACTCTTATAAAACTCCACCATGATTACATTCTCTCAGATTTTAGTCACTTTCTGTCATTTGATAAATACACATCTGTCCCTTGGCTTATCATTTTAGCACTACTTTAGCCAGAAAAAGAAAGAGAGGAAAGAAGAGATGGATAAAGAGCTGCTTCTAACCTGTGTGAGATCTTTGTGTGAATTAGAAGGTTCTCCTTCCTCGATAATTTCTTAATAGATGACTACATTGTATCAATAGCAGGTAGATGCTAAATGGCCCTATGATCCCCACCTCCAGGAGTTCACACCTTTGTATAGTTCCCTCTGCTTGAGTGTGGGCAGGGCCTATGACTTGCTTTTAACCAACAGAATATGGCAAAGGTGATGGAATATCACTCCTGTAATTACATTACATTACATGACTCCATCTTGCTAGCAAACTTGCTATCTTTCTGCCTTGTTGGCTTTGGAGAAGCAAGCTGCCATGTGGTGACAGGGCCTTTGGAGAGGGACACATGGCAAGGAACTATGAGAAGCCTCTAGAAGCTGAGAGTGGCCTCCAGCCAATAACCAGTGCAAAGCTGGAGCCCTCGGTCTTACAGCCACGAAATGAATCCTGCCAATGACCCCCAGAGCCTGGTAGCAGATCCATTGCCACTAGAGCCTCCAGATGAGAACCCAGCTCTGGCCAACACGTGGATTGCAGCCCAGTAGAGGACCCAGCTAAACCATGCCCAGAGTCCTGACCCACAGAAACTGTGAGACAACAAATGTGTGTTTTTGTAAGCCACTAAATTTGTGGCAATTTATCATATGCAGCAATAGACAACTAATACATATAGTAATACACAGTCTCAGCAATGACACACAGCAACCAGTTGTTGACCCACTTTAGGTGATTGTATCTGTCTCGAAACTCCCTCTGCCTCCCTCTGCTAAGAATACATGAGTTTGCATATAGGCCCACCAGGATAATCCAAAATAAACTCCGCATCTCAAGATCCTTAATCACATCTTTTGCCTTATAAGTAATAATCACAGATTCTTGGCATTAGGGAGTACATATACCATGGGGGGTTCACTTTTCAGGCTACCACAGTGACCCTAGAAGTGGCCTATGTGTAAAGGACAGGGAGGACAGGAGAGGAGGACAAGAAAGCAGTGGAACACTATCTTTAGGGCTAAAGCAGTGGCATCCAGTGATGTTGTAAGTGAAACGGCTTTGTAAGTTGTTGGCTAGAACACATGCATCTCACTAAAAATTGGACAAGGCCTGTTCAAACTCATCTCATGTGAGTCTGAAGATCTTTTCAGAGCCTGAAAGCAGCAGCTGCTTGTGCCCAGCCATACCCCCGCCCTCCATCACTGCACACTTCCACCCTCCTCAGCACATAAGCCACACACGCTCCATCCCCAGGTGAGGTGACTGAGACAGGTGCAGAGCAAAGGGGACTGCTTACTGAGGGCATCCAGACACTCAGAGTACAGTCAGGGGCAGGCATTGACCATGTACTCCAGGACTCAGCCAAGAGGCCTGAAGTGTCTACACCCCCCTTCAGTGCTCTCGTATAAGTTAATTCTGTAGATGTCCACAGTGTGAATGGTACCCCCATAGATATGGGAACCTTGTACAGTGCACAGTCTGAACGACTTTACACAGAGACTGGGGGCAGGAGGGTGTCATGAGGAGCAGTGCTCATTCTAGAATCCTGAAATCACATTGCTAAACCAAATCTCCAGAAGACTCGGTTCAGTTGGCTGCCTCAAAGGAGATAAACATCTAAAAATAATAACCTCGATACGTGAATACCTACCCTATTTTAAAGCATTCCATAACTGCTAGTAATGTGCAGCATATGGCTACGCTCACATCTTTTCAGTGTTGCTGAGCATTCATTGCCTACTGAGGAGCAGTGAGCTTCATCACACTTTATGTGTTTGTGAGAAGTAAAATGAATTCAAATATCGGCACTTCAGTCTATGGAGGACCCCTAGATATCACTATCTAACTGGCGATGTGAGTCAATCACCCACTTTGGCTAAGGTTCAAAAGGGCTCCGTGGTTTTTGACGTTGCATGTATACAGCTTGATAACAGCCAAGTCAGTAGAAAGAACTTGTCATGGTTAGTTGTGACCATTTAAGTCAGACTAAAAAGAAGACGACACTAATGCCATCTATGGAAATATCCTAAATTCACTTAGGGACCTATAAACCCATTCCCAAATACAGTCATGCTGACTTTGACAAATCATAATTTGTTTTATTCTTTTCATGTACACACTGACTACCTTGATGACCCTTTACTTCCTATTAACCTCCTAGTAGATATCTAAGAATAGCAGATAAATCTTCCTGTCTTTTGGAAGAGATCATTTTAATATAATCAAAGCTGCACTGACGTCTGTGTAGATTACATCCATTGCTTCCTTTATATCTGCATGGCCTGTCAATCTATCAAGCAAAGACCATCATTGATTCTAGCATGATTGTCCCTGCTGCTTGAACTCATCTGATAACTGCAAATTTTAAAATTAATAGTTTTATTATCATCCCAATTGTTGAAGCTAAGCTTACTCATCCATTAGAATCAGACTTAGCCACTTTCATATGTGTGCACTAGCCGGATGCATATCATTTTCTTTAAGAGCGGATGAGTCACAAGACTGATCAGTCAGTCTCCAGGCCCCCAAACATATGTCGGTACCCTGGTGATTTCATTCTAACTAAAAAAATAGCCCCAGAGAAAATGTTTTCCAAAATTGTATTCTTTCAGTACTCCACCTCGTTCTCAACCATAGTAAAATAAAAATAAGTTATTCCAGCAATATTGGCCTGGATAGGGCACAAGTATGGGTTTTCATCAGGCCTCAGAAAACCCCATCTGACTAGAGAGAGGCTGATTCCAAATGTCTTCTCCCCTCCGAAGTCAATTCAAATTGCTATTAATCATATTTTTATATTTTTCCCAGATGATCTATTTTACTTGCATAGAGCTAACTTCAGAAGACTTAAAAGGTGATAGAACCATATACCAAAATGAGAACAAAATAGTCTTAGCCACACCCTTTTCAAAATAAAGCGGAGCCAAGCAAACTTGTAGAGTTCAGTTATTTTTATTTTCCTCTATGTTAGTTCCGAGTTTCTTTCTCACCTTATTGCACTGTCAAAGACCTCCAGTACAATGATAATGGCAGGCAACCTTGTCCTGTTCTCAGTCACAAAGTAAAAGCTTTCAGCATTTCATGATTAAGAATAGTACTTGTCGTAGCTTTTTTCTGTAGATAACTTTATCAGTTTTAAAAAGTTCTCTTTTTGGGCTTCCCTGGTGGCGCAGTGGTTGAGAGTCGGCCTGCCGATGCAGGGGACACGGGTTCGTGCCCCGGTCCGGGAAGATCTCACATGCCATAGAGCGGCTGGGCCCGTGAGCCATGGCCGTTGAGCCTGCGCCTCTGGAGCCTGTGCTCTGCAGCGGGAGAGGCCACAACAGTGAGAGGCCCACATACCGAAAAAAAAAAAAGTTCTCTCTTATTGCAAGTTTGCTTATTGGACTATTTACCTCCATAGATGGATATAGAATGTTATCAAACTTTTTTCAGCATCTGTGGAGATGATCATATGACTTTTGTCCTTAATCCTGTTACTGTGCTGAATTACACAGATTAATTTTCTAGTATTAAACCAAACTTGCCTTTCTGGAATAAACTCAACTTGATTCAGACGTATTATATTTCTTATATATTGCTAAGTTTGAATAATTGTTTGGATATTACATACATGTTCTCAAGGGACATTTTCCTGAAGTATTATTTCTTATGATATCCTTTTTAGATTTTTATTATCTTAGTTATGTTGGTCTCATAAAATAACTTGGAACATGTTCCATTTTTTCCCCTATATTTTAGATGAGGTTTTGCCAGATTGGCATTCTATTTTCCTTAAATGTTTGGTAAATAGAATTTACTAGTGAAGTCATTTGGGAATTTTCTTTGTAGAAAATCTTCTAAATTCCATTTTTTAAAATGTTGTATTAATCAGGCTCTCTTTTCTTGTGCAGGCTTATAAAGTATCTTTCTATAAATGTGTCTGGTTAATATAAATTTTAAAAATTTATTTGCATAAAGTTGTATATAATAGCTTCTAATATATTTTTATATCTGTAGAATGTGCAGTGATATTTTTTAATTTTTTATCTATTTTATTTGATTCAAAATACCAATTTTATCCTTGCTGATTCTCTTGTACTTTTTTTCCATTTGATTAATTTTTGTGTTTTATTATTTTCTTCTTTCTACTTCCTCTGCGTTTAATTTGCCTTCCTTTTCCTAATTTCTTGAAATGAATGCTTAGCTCATTCATTTTCAGCCTTCCTCATATGATACATGGGTTAAAATCTCCAGCTTCAGGCTTCCCTGGTGGTGCAGTGGTTGAGAGTCCGCCTGCCGATGCAGGGGAAAAGGATCAGAATTTTACCTCTGCAGAGAATTTTCTGACACGCCTTTATGAAGAGCTTCATGAAGGATGAGACTCCCTTTTCAATATCTGTGTTCCCAGAGCCTAGGACAATGGCTGATATGTATTCAATTCTCCATAAATATTTGTTGAACAAAAAATGAAACAAAATGTTTAAATAATAGAAGGTAGTCATATTGTAAACATACTTTGTGGATGCTTCTACCCTAGACTTTTCCCTATCTAGATAAAGAATTTTAGTTCTTCCAACCTTTCAACACTTTGGTGAACCGAAAAAAAAAAAAAAAAAAAAAAAAAATCTCCAGCTTCCAGCTGAAGGCCAGCAAGAACTGAGGCTCTTGAATGCTGCCAACAACCATATGAGCTTGGAAATAGATTCTTCCCCAGCAGAGCCTCAAATGAGAACCCCATTCTGGCCAACACCTTCATTGCAGCCTTGCAAAGGACCCAGCTAACCCATGTCCAGTCTCCTGATCCACATAAACTATGAGTTAATAAATACCTGTTATTTTAAGCCACTAAGTTTGTGGTAATATGGTTATGCAGCAGTAGATAACTAAAACAATGTGTTTGTGTCACCTTTATTACTGAAGGAAATGATTGCTGAGTATAGAATTCTAGGATGGTGGTTATTTTCTTTCAACATTTTAAAGATGCCATCCCAAGGTATTTGGGCTTGTCTCCTTATGCATCTGGTTAATTTTCGTTTGCCAGATATTGCATTTATAAAATATTTATAGAAATAATATGAGGCATAGGATCATGCTAGCCTCCTCCAGAGTAGGTTTTCATTTGCTTCTGCTATGGTCTGGGGACTTAGGTAACCCAAGATCACTTGAATCCACTCAGGGATTGAAACAAGTTGAGCTGCAGTATCTGTGAGGGTGCACCCTCACTCCTAGGATATAGCCTGTCTATGGTGCCAAGGCCACAGAGTCCTGAATGCCATACCTTGTATCTCTATCCTTATAAAGCTATCAAAAGTGGCATTCAAGGCTGCTAAAATTCAAGCATTTTAGGCTCTCAGTCACCTGGTAAGGAATTGGCAAATGCCCCAGGTGAAAAGTGACCCCCAACTCTGGTTCACTCCCTAGGTAACCATCTTCTTTCCTATTGCCCCTGGCCCAGTAATTCTTCACTCTATTTTTAGCTATCTGAACTGGCACTTTGCAGAATATTTTAAATATAATATAATATTATCATGTATTAATATGTATTGTGTATTAGTAACATAATATTAATATATGCTATAATATAATTATATACCATTATATATATTATGTATTAATAATAATATATTATATTCAATATAATACATAATATTATATAGTGTACTCATTATTATGTATCTATATCTATATCTCCCAGCTTCTTTTTTTTAGCTGTCTTCAGCAG
>NW_006797778.1:153071-203008 GCF_000442215.2 Lipotes vexillifer | reverse complement strand
TCAGCAGGAGGGTTGGTCTTAATTAACTGGTCCACCCTTACCAGCAGAGGAAGTTCTATATCCACGATCAGCAAAATCAGTTCATCTGTGATCCTCTTAACCCAGGTTCTCTGCTCTTCCCACTTAACCTGCATCACTACCCTGATGGTATCCCTTCTACTCCATTCTCATTCTGCTTCCAATCTGCCAGAGCCTGTGTAAGATACAGGAATGCTGAGCGCATCATCCACAGTGCAGTCCATGCATTTATTTACACTGAAGACTATCTCAATTCCAAACTCCAAAGAAGAAAACCTTAATTTTCTCTTCACTGGCTCCACATCCAGATTTTATCAATTATCCAATTTAGCTAGCACTCAGGGACAGAACTTAGGCAGAACTAATCTAGTTCTATTTTTATTTTTTCTGTGAAATGGCAGGCATATATCCAGCTCTCTGACAAGTGAGGAACTGGATGTAAAAATGTCTTTAAAACTGCAATGCTCTATACAGAAATGAGGTTGCATATGCAATTCTAGGCCTTTTACATTGACTACTTTTGTTCCTCTGTCTCTATCTGTACTCCAACAGTAGTATGTGGCCTCTAGTCTTTCCTTCTCTCAATGGAAATGTTTTTAAAGCACCTTACCCCAGCAAATAATTTAACACATTTATTTCTCCACCTTTTACCTCCCTAAATCTTCTTACTTCTTTAAATTTTAAAAAGTGGTACTTTTAATATTATAATCATCATCTTCTCAGGATTATTTTAGCTATGTTGAAGCATAGAAAAAGTAGACCAAGCTCCAGGTAGGGAATTCATCTATCTACCAGCTAAATTCAAAGAAGTATAATTTAATAAATTTGCTATTCATTATCAAGGCAGATTCATATATAGTTCATACCATAAGCAAAAGAAGTTTTAAAGTCTCTCAAGTGTGAATTTTGAATATTTTTAACATGTTATTTCTTTCTTCATGGATATCTCTCAAGGTCGATAGGTATTGATCTAATTCATTTTTAATAGCTGCATAGTATGAATATATTATAATTTATTTGATAGTTTTCCTATTGATGTATATTTGGACTGTTTACAGGCTTTTTTGTCCCTATAAACAATGATGCAACAAATATTATTAAATGTAAGACCACTTGTTCAAAGAGAATCAATTCTCAAGTAGTATAGGAGTGTTCTTCAGTCAAAAGTATCAAGTAGATGCCCACTTCCGGTAGACCTTCAAACACACTCTTAACACAAGTTTGAGTAAACTATTTAGTCCTATATCCCTCTGGTCACAGGCAAAGTCATGCCAACAAACTCACACATTATATAACCTTGTTACCCTTGCCTCTCAGAGATGCCCAACTTTAAAACAACATCATCAATGACAACAAAACCCCACATCATTTTAAATCAAAAACTCTAAAATGACTGTGCGAGATGCATTCCACAGCATGAACACTGACCTTTGTTTGCGCCCTCATCTCATTTTCAACTAGGGTAGAAATTTTAGAAGGGGTCATAACAACTGTGTCTATGGCCTCTGCCTGCACAGGCCAGGTTTCATTTATCCAGGTCTGCTGCTGATTTCCTAGCACTGTCAATTCTCTGTTGATGTGATGATTTCAATTGGTTTCACATATCTAACACCTGTTGTCTTTTCTTAAGCAGTGAGTCAATTCAGTCACAAGCCAGTTATTGCTTGGCCCTGAATATCCTGTCTGGTGTTTTCCATCCTTTTTCTTCCCTCCCCACCCCAGCCCTCAACTTCAGTGCCTCTCCCTCATCACAGCACTGTTCTGGTCGGAAGGGTTGTAATGTTTTTTCTTTCCAAAGAGTTGGTTCCATGACCCATGCCATTACTGAGTGCCAATTAGCTTCTGTTTTTCACCACCATTAAACTGTTACTATTGAATAAACACTGAGCTATTGAGACAATAGCAGTAGTATGACCAGATCTTACACGCTGCCTTTGATCTGGGTCCTCAAGTTGCATGATAAGCCAGCATTTCAGCATCCACATCACCGAAAGAGTCCAGAATACACCTCTGTGACATAAAAATTATTTTGAGCAGAAGGCATTTGAGTTCCTGAAATTCCTTCTCTGCCTAAAAGCAGAGCCTCCTAAAAAGAACTCAGTTGTCGTAAATTCCCTCCCCAGGAGCAACCAGGGAAGACTGACTCATTACTGGAGATAAAAAGTCTCCACACCGCACCTAAACAGACATTGTCACAAAACTATCATATCTCCCTCTCCTAAGGGCCAATTTATCTCTCCAAAAAGTCATTTGTTTTCCCATAATGCTCTTCATCCTCTCCCCCTTCCCCTATTAAGATGGTATATAAGCCCCAAATGCTAAACATCCCTTTGAGTTACATTTCTTTGTGAACTCCCCCATGTACATGACTGAAATCTGCCTTTTCTTTAGCTGATCTGTCTCTTGTCAGTTTAATTTGCAATCCCCAAACACTCAATAGAGCGAGTAGAGGAAAAGTTCTTCCTCCCTGATGTTACTAATGAAGGGGAAGATAAAGGTGAAACATGGAAAAAACAATGGTTTCATAGCAGAGGAAATAAAAGCTAAAAGCAGATTTGCTATATCCCCTCTATCTACTTCTATTATTGTATTCCTGACATCCTTCTAAAACAGAAAATTTAAATAAATCTGAGTAGTAATTAGACAGGAAGAGAAACCAGAATGAATTATCAAAACTTCATAACTAAAAGATGTCACTTAAAAATACACGTCTTTTTTCCAGTTACACATGTAAAGGAAATTTATGGCCTAGCTTCTTTGAAGGAATCAGACGGGACAAATTGCCACCTGCCTTGCTCTCTTCCAGATGGAAACTGTTAAGTTGACTTTTTAATAAATTTATTTTTCAACAAATATCATATTTGTTTGATTAAATGCCTCAATTATCCTCCAGAAATACTCTTGCCAGTTTTTCTTTTCTTAGAAAATTCAATTCTATGCTTACAGAGGGTCTATTAAGAGGGCTTGACCCAGACTAGGAACTAACTAATATGAATAAGTTAATTCTCACTGGGATAGAGCTTAACTTGGTCCCTTGTGGTGGCCATAGAGGTACACCATTTCAGCCTCCCTTTAAGAGACCCTGCTTGGGCGAGCATTGTTCATTGACAGCCCCCAGCTGCTGCACCTTTAGGACCCACTGCAGCATTCCCCCAGCCGCTGCACCTTTAGGACCCGCCTCAGCATCCCTGCCAAGGCCACATGCTCCCCAGGCTGCCCCACCCAGTGACCACAAGATGGGGGCACCAGAGCTGGGCCAGTCTGCCGGACATGGGACATCTCTGACGGGTGGTCTTTGCTCTGAGGCTCCCCATTGGCCTGGTGCAGACTTCCTCAGAGCTGTGCTCCTCTGAGGCTCTTCCCACCCCATCCTCTGTTCTTACTTCTCCTTTCTTGGGGTTAGACCTGCATCACAGTCTGAAGGCTCTCCCTGCCTACTCCTCCTCCTTCCCCCTTTATCATTCACAGGTATTTCTCCCAATAAGTCTCCTTTGCATCTAATCCCATCTTCTAGGAGGACCTGAATGGACTCCGCCCACAATCACCACAAATCCTGAATTATAGTGGTTCATTTTTGTTTTGTTTTGTTTTGTTTTGTTTTTTGCGTTACGCGGGCCTCTCACTGTTGTGGCCTCTCCCGTTGCGGAGCACAGGCTCCGGATGCGCAGGCTCAGGGGCCATGGCTCACGGGCCCAGCCGCTCCGTGGCATGTGGGATCCTCCCGGACAGGGGCACGAACCCGTGTCCCCTGCATTGGCAGGTGGACTCTCAACCACTGCGCCACCAGGGAAGCCCCCAGTGGTTTATTTTTGCATAGCATCAGGTATAGCACAGGCCAAACATGTCTCTCTAGATACTATAAAAAAGTCCACAGAGTAATAAAAGCTATCATTCATTCATCAATTTTCATGTGCCAGACACTACATTCAATTCTTTATGTAAGTAATTTCAGTTAAGCCTCATAGCAACCATATAAGTAATATTATCACAGTTTTATAGTGATATGCCCAAGGGCACATTGCTACTTACGTTTTAAAAAAAACTGGGATTTAAATCCAATTCTATCAAATTTCAAAACACATGTTCTTCTCTATACTATACCGCCTTCCAGCAGTAATAATAATAATTACTCTAAATGTTAGCTTGTATGAGGTACTGGACACTAGGCTAAGAATTTTACAAGCGTTACCTCATGGAATTCTCACAACAGCCTTGCAAAGTAGGTATTATTATGATTTCCCATTTTACAGATCAGGAAACTGAAGCTTAACAAAGAAATAACATATCACAGAGTATTGATTCCTGGGACAAAATGAAAGAGTTGTTCCATTATAGTAAATCTTATGATAGATGTAAATCGAGAAGATTTTACTGAACTGTGATTTTGCTAATGACAATGTCATTTAGATGTTTTCTCCCAGATTCTGGCCTTGTTACTTACATTCTAAACATTCCAATGCCCTCTCTTAGCACTCTTGGGCCTTCTATGTTGAGCCTTCAACATTGTAGGTCAAGAGAACCCCTGACATTGTTTAGCCAATGTTACTTTCTAGCCCCAGGACACTTCATAAACACTAGGTTAATTCTGAAAAAACCTTCCCAGCATACGAATCTGGTTTCCTAGAAAATACACCTCTGAATTCGTTAACAAAGGGTACGGTCTACGCAGAGTTGATTCTGGTTTTTGTGTAGTTTGGAAGCTATTCTATTATATTCTTTCCTGAGCTGCATATTAACTACAAAGAATGTACCACCATATAACAGTTAATCCCTTTTTTTTCCCTCAGAAACACACTTGGATTTCTTTCTCTCCCCTCTGATGTGATCACCACCCACACCCACCCACCAGTGAGATTAAAATTCTTTAACAAGCAAATAATAAAAGCTGAATAAATGCCCTCCAGAATGAAAAAACTGCAGCAGAAGCAGTGGGAAAAAAATTCTCTGAGTTCGGCTTTTGTGATTATGTTTAAGATGTGGAAGGAGGGCTGCTCTTGTTCCTCCAAGAGGCTTCTGGATGCTTTTTGTAAATCTAGCTCTCTGCCCTGCCCAGAGAGTGGCAGTGGGTGGATAAATGTGGAAAGGGTGAAAAAAAGGAACAAAAGTATATTTCAAGACTGGCTGGTGTTGGGAGGTCTAGTCAAGGGTTCCAGAGTCTCTGTTCACGAGCTACCATATTCCTGGTGGCTACAGAGCACCTCACATTTTCCATGGCTCAACACATCTCAAAACTGTCTACACCAAGTCTCGGACCAGGGTTTCATAGACACCATAGGAGGCAACCTGATCCAGCCAACCCACAGAATTGGGAACTATAGAAATGGTTGTTAAGCTACATAATATTTTACTTTTGGTAGGGAGTGCTTGCTCTTTAGCAAGAGGTAACAGGCAGATGAGGTGAGATGGGGGGGCCAGGGCAACCTTCCAGGTTGAGCAAAGTTGAAAGCTATGGAACTGCAAAGTAGCCTTCTGTCTAATGAGAATGCTGAGAAGTGATAGCCCTCCAGTTCACCAACCTCTATGTGAGTCTTTTGGCAAATAGTATTTACATACCTCCAAACCAATTAACCCAGAGGTTTTTATCATATTATTCCTTATTATTCTAAGGAAATTTGGTTTGGGCACAATTTCTTTCTTCTACAATTCTTTAAAACTCAAAATAATGTGTATCTGAAGATATTAACACATTTTACCTTCAACATGTATTTATTATATTTCGTATTGATAGTTTTTTAGAGACCACAGTGAACTTGAAGGAAGGGCAGGCACCTAACTGGATGAGAGGGCAATAAAGACAATATATGATTCATTAAAATATGATTGCCCATGGTTTTTCACCCCCCATTCAGAAATCACTGCTTACCAATGTAAATGTCCATCAACAGACGAATGGATAAAGATGTGGTACATAAATACAATGGAATATTACTCAGCCATGAAAAGGAACGAAATTGGATCATTTGTAGAGACGTGGATGGACCTAGAGACTGTCATACAGAGTGAAGTAAGCCAGAAAGAGAAAAACAAATATCGTATATTAACGCATATATGTGGAACCTAGAAAAATGGTACAGATGAACCAGTTTCCAGGGCAGAAATAGAGACACAGATGTAGAGAACAAACGTATGGACACCAAGGGGGGAACGTGGGGGGTTGATGCGGGTGGTGGTGGTGGGATGAACTGGGAGATTGGGATTGACATGTATACACTAATATGTATAAAATAGATGATAACTAATAAGAACCTGCTGTATAAAAAATAAAATAAAATTCAAAAAGAATTAAAATTAAAATTAAAAAAAAAATCACTGCTTACATCAATCCCAAATTCATCATGCTGCAATTTAAGCTGATTTTCTCTTCTGCTGTCCTCACTGGAAATTGAGCAGGTTTCATCTCCTTTTCTATGTTTTTTAAAGACATTTTAAAATTTCTCCTTGATCTTTCCTTTGGTTGACTAAAAAGCTCAGACTCCCACCACGTTATTGTGTCTTATATATAACCTTTAAATCACCCTCTGGCTCCTGGTGACCTTTCTACAAGTTCTTCTTATGGCCTCTCCTTATGGCTGTCTGTAGCTGGCTAACAAACCACCACAAACATATGGCATTAAAACAGCAACAATTATTTATCAATATTTCTCATGGGTCTGGGGAGCTGACTGGGCTCAGCTAGCTGGTTTTCCCTTGGGGTTCTCCCACGTGGTTGTAGTCAGACAGCGACTGGGCCTGAAGTCATCATGAAAGCTTCCTTCCTTACCTGTCTGGAGAACAATGCTGGCTGACAGCTAGGACCCCAGCTGGTGCTGTCAGCCACAAAACCCATGTGTGGCCTGTCCCTGTGGCCTGGGTTGGGTTCCAAGAGTGAGACTCCCAAGAGACACAGAGAGCCAGACCAAAGCTGTCTCTTCCTTTATGATACAGCCTCGGTAGTCATAGAGAATTGCTTTCACCACGTTTTATTTGCTAGAAGCAAATCACTCTGGCTGGCCCATGTTCAAGGGGAGGGGAATTTAGATTCCACCACTTAAAGGGAGGAGTAAGAAAAAGTCAGCAGCCATGGGTTAAGACTGTAACATATCTCTTTAGTTGGGAAACCCAGTGTCCTTTCAGTGTGTAGGAAGCAAGTGGGGCTGGCCACAAAAGGCTAGAATTAGAACTCAGGGGGTCTGTCAGGGATTTTAGGGCTGTTTGTGGCCATTGCCAGAGAAAATGTAAAAAGGAGCCAGGGACAAGGTCCAGAGTGGGGAAGGTCAGCACAAGTTGCTGCAGCAAGATGGTGGCCCCATAGAAAACCCAGATCTGAGGGTAGAGGCTGTTTAATGTGAGGGTGACCCATATATGCACAGAGAATGAGCCCAGAAGAGCAGCAGTCAAAATGAAAGAGCACGTAGAGAGCCACCCCTGATAGAGCAAGGCGAGTATTGTTTCCAGGGCTACAATTGTGGTACCACCCAGGCTCGGCTCAGGACTCTTCCCAGGAATAGACCTGTGCTGAGTACACAGGACGCTTGGTGTCACAGCACCCGCCTCTGATCACTACCCCTGCCTCACTGATGGGCACCACTGCCCAACAAAGAGGAAGGGCAAAACCACCCAGAAAGGAATAAGGCTGCTCTTAGAAGGCTGAGTTCTGAGAAGCTGCCACAGGCAGTGGCGGGGTAATTGAGCACAATACGCCCCTGCTTTTCCATAGGAACAAACTGGAGTTCTGCTGAGATCCTTCTATTTATTCATCTAAAGAGAGAACGAGGTCAGGAAGGAGGCAGAGGCAGTGAGTTCTAACTTGAGAAGCAAGGAGACTGGCTGGAGCCAGGGATGCTCATGGCTGGAACCACAATATCTGCAAGTCGACCTCCAAGAAGACTCCTGTTAGACATACACGACTATATATAAAATAGATAACTAATAAGGACCTACTGTATAGCACAGGGAACTCTACTAAATATTCTGTAATAACCTATATGGGAAAAGAATCTGAAAAAGAAAAGATATATGTATATGTGTAACTGAATCACTTAGCTGTACACCCGAAACTAACACAGCACTGTAAATCAACTATACTTCAATTAAAAAGAGAACAGTAAAGCTCCAAAATATGCTAAGTGAAACTCCCCCCCAAAAAGGAATGAAATACTGATACATGCTACAACACGTATGAAGCTCCAAGCATGCTAACTAAAGTAAACCAGTCACAAAAGAAATAAAGGAAACACCTGTTTGCTTAAGACCTGGCACACAGCGTGTGCTCATTGAATGCTTTTGCTAAATCATACAGAACTGAGAGAGACCATCTTGACCCAGGCAATGCAGTGGCCAGCCCTGTGGCTTCTGTTGTGTGTAGTGAGAAGGGGCAAAGCAGGAGGATTTTAAAACACAAAATGTACCCTGCTCCTCTAAATTTCATGCTCACCCGAACGACAGAAATGACTCTTCACTGTGAGGTCACATCTAGATCGTAATCTCATGCCCAAAACTACACAGGCACGTGCGTGCGCGCGCACACACACACACACACACACACACACACACACACACACACACAAAACCACTCTGCCAATTCCTTTCCCTTTAACAGCAGCTCCCTCTGTGAAGTGTACACAGCCCCTGGGAGAACTGGTGCCATGGTTACCTCTATGTGTGAATGAGTTGTCACAGTGATGGAACGTGGTGACACCGTCCCCTTATTTTTTTCCCCTTATTGTTCATTCAGACAGTGTTTATGAACCCCAGGACAGGCAGGGCACCAGGCAGAATGAAGTTGGCAAAGACACATAAGGTAGAGTCGTGTCCCCCAGGAGTGACAATTGAGCAACAGGACTTGACAGACAAATCATTCACACCACAACCTGCAAGTGCGGAGAACATTTAGCTTCTTTGATCGTGTCTACAGGTAATCTCATGCCCTCCTGTGGGTGAGCAGGAGAGCCAGTTAGTTAAGGGCCCAATCTGGTTCAAGTTGTAAGCCTATTCACCAGCGCCTTGACCTGCCATCCTCTCTGAGATGGTGCGGCAGCCAGTGTCCCGGGAGTAGGACACTATCCAGACAGGATCTTTTAAGCATGAAAGGAGGATGCTGCAACCATTACACTGGGACAATTGGAATCAACTGGGACCATCTGGGGCGAATCAGGACAGAAAGTCATTCTACCTAGCAGCAAGCCACATGCAAAGGGGGTTTGTTTAATTAAAGGCTGTTGTCACAAATGAACTTATTTACAAACAGAAGCTGACTCACAGACATAGAGAACAGACTTGTGGCTGCCAAGGGGGAGGGGGCTGGGGAAGGGAAGGATTGGGAGTTTGGGATTAGCAGATGCAAACTATTATACATAGAATGGATAAACAATAAGGTCTTAGTGTATAGCACGGGGAACTATATTCAATATCCTGTAACAAACCATAATGGGAAAGAATATGAAAAGAATGTGTATATATGTGTGTGTGTATATAACTGAATCACTTTGCTGTACACCAGAAACTAAGACAACATTGGAAATCAACTATACTTCAATTAAAAAAAAAAAGACTACTGTCAAAGGTGTTGATAGGGTTAAAAGAAGCCAAGGAGACACTGGGAAGCACCAAGGTTCATAAAAGCAGGAGGGTGCTGCCACCCTTAAGTCTAAAAGGGTAAAAAGAGGGAGGGGTTCTAGAGCCCGATGAGACTTCTAGATTCAGAAGAGGGCTGCCCTTGAGTAAGGGAATGCAGTCACTTCTAAGCTACTGCCAGATAGGGAGGGAGCAGAAGGAAAATACCCCACTCTCTCTTTCCACCCACACTCTGGCCTCCGGATGGTGCCTTCCATTGGTGAAGTGCCCAGAAGCCAGACAGCAAGGGAGCCCAGTTGACACAGCCTGTGAAAGTCAGTATCCTGAGGTCCAGAGCAAGATGGAAAAGGGTGGAAGTGGATCTTATGTTAGGGGGGGGGGGGGGGGGGAGAATAAATAACACAAGGTTCAGTGGTGGAAAGAACTTATATATCCTTGTGATGACAGGAGAGGCATGAGGTCCTCAGGCAAGGTGATCTCTGCTTGCAAGGCAACAAGGAGAGCACCTCAGTTCCCCTTGAATGTCCTGCCTGCGCCATCCACTGAGGGTTGTGCGTGGTACAACCCCAGGCTGCTAACCCTCTCAGCTTGTTTAGGGCTCAGTGGCGACCTGGCCTCACCTCAACCCTCACTGGTCACTGACTAATCCCTGGGTCTCTACCAAGTGCTCCATCCCACCTGCCGGCCCAGCCGTCCACCGTGAGACTCAGCTGAAAGGTCCCTCATCCTGCCACAGGGGGTCCTTATGAAAAGTCGATGGGTACTCAACTCTGAGTTTATGGCACGTGGCAATTGGGAGCTGGCACTGCCAGCAAGTTAAGCCCAGGGTCTTCCTCTGTCCAGCCATGCTGTGCCTGATTCATTCTTGGTGTCACCCTAATTTCTGTTTAAATCACCACCACCCCCATCTCCTCACTGAAGCCTAGAGAGATAAGAATCAGGGACCCACACCTGCTTGGTTTGTTCTCCTTTTTCTTTCTCTTTCTCACTTTCCTCTAGGAGGCAAAGGGGCCTCAGCTGTCTCTTATTTTCCCTGGGTTGTATTCTTGCACTGAAGCAGCAAGCCTCATCATTTTGCTGTATGGACTCGGCGTGTTTCTGTTCTACTCCAGGTCCTTGAGGCCGGATATGCTGAGGTGCAAGAGGGGAATGAGAGAGGGGTCTGCTTTCAAAATTGAGCAAATCCTTTCTGAAGATCACAGCCGAACTTACAAGGCTGTTTCCTGCCGCACAATCATATTTTGTGAACATCATCATGTTTTTCTGTATTTCTTCTTTAACACTTATCACTAGCACGTGAGTACACACACACACACACACACGCACACACACACACACACACACACACACACACAAAACCTCAAAATAGGTCTAGGCAATTGAGTATCCTGGGCCAACTAGGATAAGATCACATGCTCAGGAAAGCAAAATAGAAAATGACATCAATATTTTTAAAATATTAATCCCCCTTAAAATTTTAATTTCCTTTTCCCAGCTGCATTCTGGAAGCCTGAGCTTTAAAGTGAAGGGCACTCATACCTGCGTGAACCTGGATTGGAAACCTGTCTCTGCCCCTCCTTAGCCACGTAACCTTGAGCAAGTCACTTCACCTCTCTGAGCTTCACTTTCCTTCTGTGTGAAATGAGGATGCTCACGCCTGCCCCTCAGTGTTGTGGCAAGGGATAAAGGAATTGGCAAAGAGCCTGGCCCATTGTAGGTGTTTCAGTGACATTCATCTCCGGCCCTGAGAGCCAACCCTGAGTAAAAGCAGAAGTACAGGCTCCAGAGTTGTTTGAAAACACAGGGGCTAGAATTTCCCGACCTATGGTTCTTGATCTCACAGAACTGAGCCACGTGGGACAGGAACTAGAATTGATTGAGCATCTCCTATGGGAAAGGCACAGGAGTAGAGCTCTGTTAGCCCTTATAAATGATCTCATCTCCAATGAACAGGAGAAAATGAGGCTCACAGAGATTAAGTAATTTGCCTGAGTCGTTTCCTTCTTGTTTGTAGATGCGGAAGTACTTTTCGTTAGAAATATATCATTCTTCAAACACGTCTGCACTTTAGCAGATACTACTGCATGCTCTGTCCAAGTCCTCTTGTCAGGGCTAGTGTTCCCATCCCCAGCTGCTGGGGTGATCAGCTGCAGACACGGCTTCGACCCTTAGCTTGAAGTGCCCTTGGCTCCAGGAAGCAGCCTTGCCCAAGTTTATGTCTCCTCCAGGGAGGTCAGCCTCAGCGTCTGCTTTGGCCCCTCAACCTCAATTTGGGATGACTCTGGAAGGCCTTCCCAGCTCCAGCACTCCCTGTACGATCAGCTGAGGCCTCTGCAGCAACCACATGGAGGGGTCAGCTTCTGCCTCTGTCCAATCCTGCCCCCTTACTTCCTTATGGGTATATCTCCCTAGAGCACTCCCCAATAAACCTTCGCACACAGTGTGGTCTCAGTCAGTTTCCAGGGAACTCAGTCTAAGGTAGACTTAAACCTGAACGTTAGAGAAAACGAGCAAACAAACAAGCACCAACTAGGCCTCAAAACCCAAATCTTATCTCAACTATGTTGATCGAATGTAAAATCTTTAAATCTTAAAGCCTCTTAACATAATTATGTATATCTATGTACGAAATATACCTAAATTTCACTTTACGTAAAACATGAAAGAAGGAATTTCAAATCACACTAAACATAATAAATATAGAACTTGCTTTGTTAAAAATCTGCAGTATACATTCAAGTAACGGCTAAACTTCCAATGCCAAATATATATGAGATAAAATTAAACATTTACAATAATCAGTTTCCTAAAAGTGCTATTTTTAATACCTATAAGAGGAGTCTCATTCTAGTGCTTTTTTCCCATCCAAACATCTATATATTCCTTTATTCACAGAGCCAGATGCTTCTGTTACTAATGATGGTGTGACTGGTCAGAATGGCCATCATCAAAAAATCTACAAACAACAAATGCTGACGAGGGTGTGGAGAAAAGGCAACCCTCTTGCACTGTTGGTGGGAATGTAAAGTGATACAGCCACTATGGAGAACAGTATGGAGGTTCCTTAAAAAACTAAAAATAGAACTACCCTACGACCCAGCAATCCCACTACTGGGCATATACCCTGAGAAAACCATAATTCAAAAAGAGTCATGTACCAAAATGTTCATTGCAGCTCTATTTACAATAGCCAGGAGATGGAAGTAACCTAAGTGTCCATCGACAGATGAATGGATAAAGAAGATGAGGCACATATATACAATGGAATATTACAAAGCTGTAAAAAAGAAACGAAACTGAGTTATTTGTAGTGAGGTGGATGGACCTAGAGTCTGTCATACAGAGTGAAGTAAGTCAGAAAGAGAAAAACAAATACCGTATGCTAACACATATATATGGAATCTAAAAACAAAAAAAAAAGGTTCTGAAGAACCTAGGGGCAGGACAGGAATAAAGACGCAGACGTAGAGAATGGACTTGAGGACACGGGGAGGGGGAAGGGTAAGCTGGGACGAAGAGAGAGAGTGGCATGGACATATATACACTACCAAATGTAAAATAGATAGCTAGTGGGAAGCAGCTGCATAGCACAGGGAGATCAGCTCGGTGCTTTGTGACCACCTAGAGGGGTGGGATAGGGAGGGTGGGAGGGAGGGAGGCGCAAGAGGGAGGAGATATGGGGATATATGTATATGTATACCTGATTCACTTTGTTATACAGCAGAAACTAACACAACATTGTAAAGCAATAAAGATGTTAAAAAAATGGTGGTGTGAAAAGTGGCTGGTGGAAGTGGAATGGAATTGGGCACTTCTGGAGAGAAGGCAGGAATAACAGAGGAAAAAGGATGCTCAAATGCTCCCTATGCCAATGGTATGCTTAGGACTTTTGAAATTAATCAATGGCCCCCTGGATATGGCGGTCTCTGTCTGGTGTCCATATATAAAGGAGTTAATTCTAGGCAGGGTTCTCAGCCACAAGTTAAGAAAGAAATAAAAATAACAGTAACTAATGGCAATATTAGCAGTAACATTAAGAGCTAGCACATGTAGTGAATTTATGTTGCACGCATTGTTCTAAGTCCTTTACCCATAATAACTCATTTAACCTTTAAAATAACCCCAGGACACAGTCACTACTATTGGCACCATGGTGAGGAAACTGAGGCATAGAAAGGCCTAGTAATTTGTCCAATGTCATGCAGCTAATAAGTTGGTCTTTTACCCAGATTATTTGGCTCCATGGTTTTTGCTCATAACCAGTATGCCCTAAGGGGGAAAGACCACTACCCTCATATAGAAGGGGGAATCATCCCAGAAGCCATACCTTGTCAGGAAGCCACCAGTCCCAGAAACTATAGTGGTAACACAAAGACATCACCATCAATCCTCATTTCCCGAGTCCGTTGACAATTAACTACTTACCTACTGAGGGTATTCATTATACACCCTGGATTGTTTTAGCTAGAGATTTATTTATATTGGGTATAAAAATATTATTTTATATATAACAATGCCATTTTAAAGAAATGCCCTTGGTTCCCAGCCCTAGGTAACTGAGGGGACATGGTAGTAAATGGACACCTCACGCCACTGTTGAGAACATCACTTTGCACAAAATAAATGAAGGGCAAGTTTTCATTGTAGTTTGGGGACTCACCCATAATTGCTAATCATTTCCAGAAAGTCCGGCAATAACTCATAGATCATAGATCTTACATCCCAGTGGAGAGTGGTTGACCCATTTGTCACTTATATCAGTTAATTTGACCAAAGCTTTCTCCATTAACCTCTGCTGAGAAGCCCAGGAGGAGTGCTACTCATCCAGCCTGTGATCACTTAATGGTATATTCTCCTTACTGCTGTTGTTCCTCTTACAATTTTGAAGTAAACATTGATTTGTCAAAGGTCTGGAGCTAATTTTACATGTACCAGAATACTTCAATGGATAAAAGGTCTGAGATACTATGAAATGGTAACTAGAGGTGTGTATCAGTTATCTCTTGCTGTGTAACAAACTGCTCCAAAGCCTAGTGGCTTAAAACAATAATCAATGATTTTGCTCATGAATCTGCATGCTGAGAAGCACTGGGGAGGGATAGAGCCTTTCTGCTTTATGCAGCATCAGCTTGGGAAGCTCAATTGGAGGCTGGAGGATTCATTTTCAAAATGGCTCACTCATATGTTTGGTAACTTGGTGCTGGCTGTCAGTGAGAGCTCAGCAGGGGCTGGGGACAAGGGAGCTCAGTTTCTTTCCATGGTGGGCCTCTCCACAGGATGCCTGGGCTTTCTTATGGCGTGGTAGCTGGGTTTCAAGCATGAACATCCCAAGAAGCAGAAAGTAGAAGCTGTCAATTTCTTAGGCTGGGCCTGGAAACTGGCACAGTATCACTTCTATTATACTGTATTGAATAATCAGTCACAGAGCCCAGATTCAGGAGCAGGGAACATAGACCCCACCCCTCAGTGGGAAAACAGTCAGAGGATGTTTGGGTAATATTTTAAAATCACCACACAATGGTAGTCACAGAATGCCAGGCATATAACATTTCTATTCCACATTGGTTTTTTGACATATGTGGAAAAGAGTTTAGAGAGGTTAAGTTATTCCCCAAGAACACACAGCAAGATAGTTACAGAGCCAAATCTAGAACAGAGGTCTTGATTCCTGGCTTTGTTCATCTCACTGAAAAACAGAACACTCTATTCAAATTGCCCTGACAAAGTCATCCATAGAAGTTCTGAAGATAACTCTTTAAAAATTACAGCTAGTGGCAAATGGCTAAATTCCTCAAAGATACACATTTAGCACTATTTTATAGTATTGGCATGATAATATATTGTAATAATATAACCATATAATGGCCATAAAAAGATAATGATACATTAATCAACTTTCATCAGACATTACAGTGGTGCAGAGGCTACAGCAATGAGCAAGAAATAGCCTTGCCCTCCCAGAGTGTAGAGGCCAATGGGAGCTAGACAATTAAACAAGAAAGCACAATACAGTTTGATTGTGCTATGATGAGGGAAGGCTATCTTGTTTTGAAAGCACATAGAAGGGGAGAAGCTAAACCTTTGTTTGTAGGACAAGAAATTCTTCCTAAATAATGGAATGTTGAAACCAAAAGCAGAAGGATAAGTAGGGATTATTCAGGACAGAGATGAGAATATTTCAGGCAGAAGGAATAACATGTATAAAGACAAATTAAGAATAAGACTTGGGGCTTCCCAGTGGCACAGTGGTTGAGAATCCACCCGCCAATGCAGGGGACACAGGTTCGAGCCCTGGTCCGGGAAGATCCCACGTACCGCGGAGCAACTAAGCCTGTGCGCCACAACTACTGAGTCTGTGCTCTAGGACCCGTGAGCCACAACTACTGGGTCTGCACGCCTAGAGCCCGTGCTCCGCAACAAGAGAAGCCACCACAACGAGAAGCCCGTGCACTGCAACGAAGAGTAGCCCCCGCTCGCTGCAACTAAAGAAAGCCCACGCCCAGCAACGAAGACCCAGTGCAGTCAAAAATTAATTAATTCATTCAAAAAAAAAATAAAACTCTAGATTGTTTAAGAGATTGAATAGACTCAGGCTATCACAGTGTCTAGCACATGGTAGATTCTCAATGAATAGTAGTTGAAGTAAAGAAAATACAGGTGATTCCTTGAGTATCTCGAGTCACCAGGAAAGAATTCATCTTTCTTGGTTCTTTCTCAGACCTGACATAGGACTAGAGATTGTTGGTTAAGAAAAGAACAGGAAGACATGGTTAATCCGCCCACATGGCAACCATACCATACCACATATTATTGCCTGGTGTCCGTGGATCAGGGACAGCCTAAGAAAGTCTGTTTCCTTGCTTTTACCACCAATGCTAAGGCTATTTGTTTCCCTTTGTAAATGCTTAACACATCCTGGAAAGGGTGTGGACACTCTTGGTGCCACTATTCAATCTTTGTTGTCAGAATGGAATAAATGTTTCTCCTTTCTGTGGTAACTGCTAATTATAAACTAGCTGATATAGTTCTCCAATGGCTTTAATTTTCTCTAACAGCCTGTCTTTTCCGAACCCTGCAAAAGTGATTCTCAGGAGTCTCAGCTGACATTCTAGCTTCCCCAGGGAGTTTCCCATGATTACTACCAAGGACTTCTGGAAAACATGTATTTGACTTTAAGAGGAGATATTTCTTCATTGTGTAGCACCCACTGCCTCCACCCCATCCACATATACTATTTGCGTCTCATCTGAGCTCTTCAATTCATCTCTACAAATATATGAATTAATTATGTAAAAGACACTGAACTGGGTACCGTGAGGGTCCTGAGGATGAATAAGACACAGATTGTAAGCTCCTTGAAGTTAAGTACCCTTGAGAAAGAAAATATATGTGAAATAATACATCGCAACACATGGCAGAGTGTGGTACATGCTCTTAGAAGAAAAATGTCATGCCACAGTAGAGTTTGTTCATTTTCCAGCAAGAAGAATCCAGGAAGACTATGGTGGAAGAAGCATCTGAGTTGAAACTTAAAGGATAAGTAGATAGGATTACATAAAAGGCTTTCATATGAACAGATAATTATATGATCAGACACTCACTATCTGTGTTTTTTCTGGAGAGTTCAGGAAAATAAGCACTCAGCTGGATCAACCCTATGGTAAACTGCTATTCTTCACCAATATTTGTTGCTTGTTCATATGGAAGGATTATACTTGTCCATTCTGCTAAAACTATGTATGGCCAAGTCACTTACCTTGACCAATGAGTGAGCAGAAGTGTCCGTTCTGGATGGAGGCTTTAAGGGCTAGCACCTTCCTCACCATGTTCTCCTTTCCATCTGCCACAACTACTGGCAATGTTCCAGAGAGAGGCTGCTCTGATACCTTGGGTCCCAGAGAGAAGATGATATGGAATAGAACCAGGGTCAACCTACGATGGACAAATAACACGAGTAGGAAATCAACCTTTGTTGTTGTAAGACAGTGAGATTTTAGGTTTGTTCATTATAATAGTATGACCCAGCCCATCCTGACTAAACAGACACCAAACTTGTCCTAGTCAGCTCAGGGCCCGAAAAGTGTAATATAGAGCTCAAAAATGGAATAGCAAGATATTACTTTACTGTTCCCTAATGTTCCAGGAATTTTATGAGGCACCTTACATACATTATGTCACTTAATTCTCACAGCTTCACAATGTTTAAATCATTACTCCCTTCATACAGATGTAGAAACTCAGAGAGGTTAAGAAATTTGCCCAAGGTCACAAAGTAGGTAGGAATCATTGCAGAGATTCTAATCTCATGTTGTGTAACAGGGAGTCTGATCCTTTTGTGGTGATACCCAGCCTGCCAAGTCACAAAGGTATCACACTCTTAACTTTCCCAGCAAACTATATCCCTTGTTCTGAACTTGATGGTCATGTTACCTAAGCCTGGACTTTGGAAACAAGTGGATGAGAACCTTGATACCAGTCCCATTATTTGATATGCGTTAGAAATATGGACCCCTGACCAATAATAAGTAATTTCATTTAAAGCAAGAGAAAGAAGGAGTTCCCTGGTGGTCTAGTGGTTAGGATTCAGTGCTTTCACTGCAGTCGTCCGGGTTCAATCCCTGGTCGGGGAACTGAGATCCTACAAGTCACACAGCTCAGCCAAAAAAAAAAAAAAAGCAAGAGAAAGAGATTAATCTCAGAAACTATTTAAATCCATTGTGCCCCAACAAACTCAAGTACGATCAAACTCAAGTGCCATCTTTGTGATCACTGATAAAGTCACAAGGTTAGACTTCCTTTGGATACCACAGGATCACAAAAGATTACATAGTTCAGTAGAAACAGAGTGTTCCCCAAGACTTGGCTTCATCTTTGTGGGTCACTCAGAAACATGGGACTGCAATTCTCTCATTCACTTTGCTTTTACAGGTGGAAAATTCTGCTACAAAAAGCCAGAAATGCACAAGCAGTGGAAACTACTGCAGTCAAGATACATATTAAACAAGTATGCAATGGGTCTAGGAGACTTGGTCACAAAAAAGGAGGTGCCCTGTTGAAGGCACAGGCTAAGATGGGATCAGAAGGAGAGAAGAGGCTTTGACAGAAACTCTTCTATAAATCGGCTTGGTGACCCAATGGTTTATCTTATTATCCATCTCCTTTTCCCTCCAGTTCACCTCCTCCTCTTGACTCTTTTGGCTACCTATAGTTGGTGGTCACTGGTAAAGAAATCTATATTTTTCTTTTTCAAGCATCTAGTACATTTTTGGTGCCTCTAATTGAATTTTTTCTTTTAAATTTTATAATAGCACCATTTCCTAGATAATAGTTATCCCAACAACAACGTTATGGGTTTTAGCTGATATTTGGAGGTATTTTTTACTTTTATAGTTTAGTTAGCAGTTTTTATGTTTTGACACATACATATCTGTACCACACAGAAAGACACAAGAGTAATGGGACATAAATCAGACACAGACCATGGAGTCTCAGGCCTGGCAACTGAGTAGTTGATGGAGGGCCAGGTAAAAGGTAAGAGATGACTGGTGAGACAACCCATCAACCAAGCTGAGCAAGTGATGATGTAGAAATAAGATGCTAGATGGACCAACATGCCGGTGAGCATCCTTCATGGTTTTACTGAAACTTCTTTTCAATAGTTTTGATTAAATGGCTTCTTAGCACCTTCCAAAATTTGACACCGAGATTCTTTATGTTGAGCAAGCCATTATACAAAGCTCGTCAATTAGATGCCATTTGGTCTTTTTTTTTTCTTGTTAAAATTTTAATTTTGAACTACTTAAAACACACACACACACACACACACACACACACACACACACACACACACACCATGAAGAATACTGTAGAAGACACCCAGTTACCAGTATAGCCTTCCTCATCCCATAGCTCGCTTTGTGACATTTCCCTTACTTCTTATAGGAGAACTATGGTAAGACCCATAGCTTTTCTGCTCACTCTCAGATACACTGAAAAGTTCAATTCCCAAAACAACTTCACATCAGTAATTTCACTCTGGGATAATATTAAAAATGTCAAACTCCCTTCAAAGTCAGATCTTCTCCCTTCTCCCAGCTGAGCCCTTACCCAGGTGGAAAACTTGCATTGAGAAAGAGAGACAGGTTTGCTTCTTCTCTAGTTTACCACCTTGAATATCTGCCCTTCTTTCCCCAGCTTCCTAACCACAGTTTCTGACCACTTTGGAGCCAAATTTGGAGGCACAAGAAGGAGAAATGAAGGGAACAAAAAAGGCTTTGTGAGTGAGTGTTGGTTTCCTCTAGCTGTGGTGAACTTTTACTTTTATTCCTCTTGTGGGATTCTCCATGGGTTCTTTGGAGAACTCATCCACACTCATCAGCAAGGATGTTCCACCCGCTGTCCCTGACATGGGTGATGCATTCTCCACCTGGCCTTTTGTGAATCTACCCTTTATCCACTGTTTCTTGGCATTCTTCCTCCACATATACCTTCTGCAATTACACCTCTCAAGGATCTGTTGGGCAAAGTCCCTTTAAGTAGTTTCAGGCTCACCTACTCTCTCCACCCATATTTAGTGCAACAGAAACTCAAACCTTTGACCAGTCATGAATAATTATCACTTTACTCCCCAGCCACAAGGGCAGGTTGCTTCAGCCAGGTCCTAGAACGTTAGATTCCTCAGAAGTATAATATATACCAGTCTACAGTGCCTCCCAAACTCCAGAGGACACATACTAAAATCTTGAAGTGAGCTCACTGATGGCTTTCTCAAAAGAGACTTGAGGTGATGGGCAAGGGCCTCTACACCCCTTTTCCATGGTGACCGGGCACTCACAATGCACAGCAGCATTCTCTCAAGAATGATCTCTCTAATATCCAACTCTCTCATCTTCTTCAAACTTTTTTATAAGTTGGAGGTGCTTAGCTGGTCTAGCTCTTCACTTCCTCTACTGTTTTGGGGTCTTGGTCAGAACTGAGACTATATCCCATTTTAATATCTTGTTGTTTACATATTTTTTATATTGTACGCTCTATTAGAGCTTGTGTTTGGTTAACATGATTTAGCTCAAACATGATAGGTAATATGGGAAACCTTGCAGTATTATACAGAATTTGTGTTGGTTCATATGTGGTTTTTCCTAGCATGCTAGTAATTTGAAAAAGATCAGGGGAAAGTTTTCTCATAATTAAAGAGAAAGTCCGAGCAATATATAAAGACTGTCGTAGTCAGTTTAGGCTGCTATAACAAATTACCACAGACTGAGTGGCTTATATACAACAGAAATTTATTTCTCACACTTCTGGAGGCTGAAAGTTCTAGATCAAGGACCCAGCATGGTCAGGTTCTGGTGAGAGCCCTCTTCCGGACTGCAGACTGACAACTTATGTATCATCACATGGTGGAAAGAGAGGGAACAGAGCTCTCTGGAATTCCTTTTATAAGGGCATTAATCTCATTCATGAGAGCTCCAACTTCATGACCTATAATCACCTCCCAAAGGCTCCACCTTCTGACATTGGGGGTTAGGATTTAAACATACAGATTTGGTCAGGGGGGACACAGCATTCAGTCCATTGCAAAGACAGTAAGGATAATGGTGAAAACTCCATCCAAAGTGCCTTCCTTTTAAGTAGTAGCTAGTTTAGTGGATCAAAAAACCACCACAAATTTTATTATGTTAAACTACTGGAAGCAGCTGCAAAGATATTTCTCCCTACGTTGGAAGGAAGGAAGGAAGGAAGGGGGAAGGAAGGAAGCAGTAGGAGGGAGGGAGGGAGGGAGGGAGGGAAGGAAGGAAGAAGGACCTCAATTTGAAAATGTCTACACTCTAGATATGATTTTTAGTTTTGATGTAACTGTTCTCATCAGAATTAAATGTCCCTGCTATTGTTTAATGGATACAAAGTTTCCTTTTTGCAGGACGGAAAGAGCTCTGGAAGTGAATGGTGATGATGGTTGCACAACAATATGAATGCACTCAATGTCACTGAACTGGACACTTAAAATGTTTAAGATGCTAAATTTGATGCTATTTATATTTCACCACAATTTAAAAAATAAAAAAATTAAAAGAAGAATTAAATGTCCCCAATATCTTACATCTCAAAGGTGTAAGGGTCACCTGATTGTGAGGCTGAGTGTAAATATCAGTGGAGATTGAACTATGCCAATATTTTTACTAGTATTGTTACAGTTTTTGTTAGTAGTCTCGTTAGAAAATTACATATGTTTTGAGAGGACTGCCCCAAATATATTTTTCCCATAAGCTAATATTTCTAGTGCGTGATTTTACAGCATGAGAAGTTTTTCAGAAATGCATACTTGATGGGAACTTCAAGATGACAGAGGATAAGACGTGGAGATCACCTTCCTCCTCACAAGTACATCAGAAATACATCTATATGTGGAACAACTCCTACAGAACACCTACTGAATGCTGGCAGAAGACCTCAGACCTCCCAAAAGGCAATAAACTCCCCACGTACCTGGGTAGGGCAAAAGAAAAAAGAATAAACACAGACAAAAGAATAGGGATGGGACCTGCACCAATGGGAGGGAGCTGTGAAGGAGGAAAGGTTTCCACACGCTAGGAAGCCCCTTCACTGACGGAGACTGCGGGTGGCGGGAGGGAAGCTTCGGAGCCGTAGAGGAGAGCGCGGCCACAGGGGTGCGGAGGGCAAAGCGGAGAGATTCCTGCACAGAGGATCGGTGCCGATCAGTGCCAACCAGCACTCATCAGCCTGAGGGGCTTGTCTGCTCACCAGCTGGGGCGGGTGGGGGCCGGGAGCTGAGGCTCGGGCTTCGGTCGGATCCCAGGGAGAGGACTGGCGGCGTGAACACAGCCTGAAGAGGGCTAGTGTGCCATGGCTGGCCGGGAGGGAGTCCGGGAAAAGTCTGGACCTGCCAGAGAGGCAAGAGACCTCTTTTTTATGGGTGCGCGAGGACAGAGGATTCAGAGCACTGCCCAAACGAGCTCCAGAGACGGGCGTGAGCCGCGGCGATCAGCGTGGACACCAGAGATGGACATGAGACACTAAGGCTGCTGCTGCCGCCACCAAGAAGCCTGTGTGCAAGCACAGCTCACTATCCACACCTGCCCTCCCGGGAGCCTGTGCAGCCCGCCACTGCCAGGGCCCTGTAATCCAGGGACAACTTCCCCAGGAGAACGCAAGGCGCGCCTCAGGCTGGTGCAGCGTCTTGCCAGCCTCTGCCGCCGCAGGCTCGCCCCACATTCCAATTATAACTACGGAACCCCTCCCTCCACCTGGCAAGAGAGAGCCAGGGCCCCCTAACCAGCTGATGCTTGCTTTAACCCCATCCTGTCTGGGTGGGAACAGAAGGCTGAGGGCAACCTACATGCAGAAGTGGGGCCAAAACCAAAGCTGAACCCTAGGAGCTGTGCGAACAAAGAAGAGAAAGAGAAATTGCTCCATGCAGCCTCAGATGCAGCAGATTAAATCCCCACAATCAACTGGATGTACCCTGCATCTGTGAAATACCTGAATAGACAATGAATCAACCCAAAATTGAGGGAGTGGACTTTGGGACCAACTGTAGACTTGGAGTTTCATGTCTGCGACTGACTTGTTTCTTATTTTTTTACATTTATCTTAGGAAAGTTTTTAGTGCTTGTTATCATTGGTGGATTTGTTTATCGGTTTGGTTGTTCTCTTTTTTTAATTACTTTTTTCTATATTTTAATAATTTTTTATTTTAATAATTATATATATATTTTTTTTTTACTTTTTTATTATTTTTTTCTCTTCCTTTTTTCTCTGTTTTCTTCTGAGCCATGTGGCTGACCGGGTCTTGGTGCTCCAGCCTAGTGTCAGGTCTGAACTTATGAGATGGGAGAGCTGAGTTCAGGACACTGGACCACTGGAAACCTCCAGGCCCCATGTAATATGAATCAGCAAGAACTCTCCCAGAGACTTCTGTCTCAACGCTAAGACCCAGCTCCACCAAATGGCCAGAAAGCTCCAGTTCTGGAGGCCCCATGCCAAACAACTAGCAAGACAGGAACACAACCACATCCATTAGCAGAGAGGCAGCCTAAAATCATACTAAGTTCACAGACACCCCAAAAAGCACCAGCAGCCCTTCCCACCAGAAAAACAAGATCCAGCCCCACCCATCAAAACACAGGCATTAGTCCCCTCCACCAGGAAGCTTACACAACCCACTGAACCAACCTTACCCAATGAGGGCAGACACCAAAAACAACGGGAACTACAAACTGGCAGCCTGAGAAAAGAAGACTCCAAACACAGTAAGTTAAACAAAATAAGAAGACAGAGAAGTATGCAGAAGATGAAGGAGCAAGGTAAAAACCCACCAGAACAAACAAATGAAGAGGAAATAGGCAGTCTACCTGAAAAAGGATCCAGCGTAATGATAGTGAAGATGATCCAAAATCTTGGAAATAGAATGGAGAAAATACAAGAAACGTTTAACAAGGACCTAGAAGAACTAAAGAGCAAACAAACAGTGATGAACAACACAATAAATGAAATGAAAAATTTGCTAGAAGGAATCAATAGCATTCTGAGGCAGAAGAATGGATAAGTGACCTGGAAGTTAAAAGAGTGGAAATAACTACCACAGAGCAAATTAAAGAGAAAAGAATGAAAAGAATTGAGGACAGGCTCAGAGACCTCTGGGACAATATAAAACACACCAACATAAGAATTATAGGGGTACCAGAAGAAGAGAGAAAGAAAGGGTCTGAGAAAATATTAGAAGAGATTATAGTTGAAAACTTCCCTAAAGTGGGAAAGGAAATAGTCAATCAAGTCCAGGAAGCACAGAGAGTCCCATACAGGATAAATCCAAGAAGAAACACGCCAAGACACATATTAATCAAGCTATCAAAAAATAAATACAAAGAAAAAATATTCAAAGCAACAAATAATATGCAAGGGAATCTCCATAAGGTTAACAGCTGATCTTTCAGCAGAAACTCTGCAAGCCAGAAGGGAGTGGCAGGACATATTTAAAGTCATGAAACGGAAAAACCTACAACCAAGATTACTCTACCCAGCAAGTATCTCATTCAGATTCGACAGAGAGATTAAAACCTTTACAGACAAGCAAAAGTTAACAGAATTCAGCACCACCAAACTAAGCTTTACAACAAATGCTAAAGGAACTTCTCTAGGCAGGAAACACAAGAGAAGGAAAAGACCTACAAAAACAAACCCAAAACAATTAAGAAAACTGGTAATCGGAACATACATATCAATAATTACCTTAAATGTAAATGGATTAAATGCTCCAGCCAAAAGACACAGACTGGATGAATGGATACAAAAACAAGACCCATAGATATGCTGTCTACAAGAGACCCACTTCAGACCTAAGGACACATACAGACTGAAAGTGAGGGGATGGAAAAAGATATCCCATGGAAATGGAAATCAAAAGAAAGCTGGACTAGCAATTCTCGTATCACACAAAATAGAGTTTAAAATAAAGACTATTAGAAGAGACAAAGAAGGACACTACATAATCATCAAGGGATCAATCCAAGAATAATATATAACAATTGTAAATATTTATTTACCCAACATAAGAGCACCTCAGTACATGAGGCAAATGCTAACAGCCATAAAAGGGGAAATCGACGGTAACACAATAATAGTAGGGGACTTTAACACCCCACTTTCACCAATGGACAGATCATCCAAAATGAAAATAAATAAGGAAACACAAGCGTTACACGATATTAAAGAAGATGGACTTAATTGATATTTATAGGACATTCCATCAAAAAACACCAGAATACACTTATTTCCCAAGCGCTCATGGAACATTCTCCAAAAGAGATCATCTCTTGGGTTACAAATCAAGCCTTGGTAAATATAAGAAAATTGAAATCATATCAAGTATCTTTTCCTACCACAAGGCTATGAGATTAGATATCAATTACAGGAAAAAAACTGTAAAAAAAAATACAAGCACATAGAGGCTAAAAAATACACTACTAAATAACCAAGAGATCACTGAAGAAATCAAAGAGGAATCAAAAAACACCTAGACACAGATGACACAATGACCACACAATGACCCAAAACCTGTGGGATGCAGCAAAATCACTTCTAAGAGGGAAGCTTAGAGCAATACAATCCTACCGCAAGAAACAAGAAACATCTCAAATAAACAACTTAACCTTACACCTAAAGCAATAAGAGAAAGAAGAATAAAATAACCCCAAAGTTAGCAGAAGGGAAGAAACACGCCAAGACACATATTAATCAAGCTATCAAAAAATAAATACAAAGAAAAAATATTCAAAGCAACAAATAATATGCAAGGGAATCTCCATAAGGTTAACAGCTGATCTTTCAGCAGAAACTCTGCAAGCCAGAAGGGAGTGGCAGGACATATTTAAAGTCATGAAACGGAAAAACCTACAACCAAGATTACTCTACCCAGCAAGTATCTCATTCAGATTCGACAGAGAGATTAAAACCTTTACAGACAAGCAAAAGTTAACAGAATTCAGCACCACCAAACTAAGCTTTACAACAAATGCTAAAGGAACTTCTCTAGGCAGGAAACACAAGAGAAGGAAAAGACCTACAAAAACAAACCCAAAACAATTAAGAAAACTGGTAATCGGAACATACATATCAATAATTACCTTAAATGTAAATGGATTAAATGCTCCAGCCAAAAGACACAGACTGGATGAATGGATACAAAAACAAGACCCATAGATATGCTGTCTACAAGAGACCCACTTCAGACCTAAGGACACATACAGACTGAAAGTGAGGGGATGGAAAAAGATATCCCATGGAAATGGAAATCAAAAGAAAGCTGGACTAGCAATTCTCGTATCACACAAAATAGAGTTTAAAATAAAGACTATTAGAAGAGACAAAGAAGGACACTACATAATCATCAAGGGATCAATCCAAGAATAATATATAACAATTGTAAATATTTATTTACCCAACATAAGAGCACCTCAGTACATGAGGCAAATGCTAACAGCCATAAAAGGGGAAATCGACGGTAACACAATAATAGTAGGGGACTTTAACACCCCACTTTCACCAATGGACAGATCATCCAAAATGAAAATAAATAAGGAAACACAAGCGTTACACGATATTAAAGAAGATGGACTTAATTGATATTTATAGGACATTCCATCAAAAAACACCAGAATACACTTATTTCCCAAGCGCTCATGGAACATTCTCCAAAAGAGATCATCTCTTGGGTTACAAATCAAGCCTTGGTAAATATAAGAAAATTGAAATCATATCAAGTATCTTTTCCTACCACAAGGCTATGAGATTAGATATCAATTACAGGAAAAAAACTGTAAAAAAAAATACAAGCACATAGAGGCTAAAAAATACACTACTAAATAACCAAGAGATCACTGAAGAAATCAAAGAGGAATCAAAAAACACCTAGACACAGATGACACAATGACCACACAATGACCCAAAACCTGTGGGATGCAGCAAAATCACTTCTAAGAGGGAAGCTTAGAGCAATACAATCCTACCGCAAGAAACAAGAAACATCTCAAATAAACAACTTAACCTTACACCTAAAGCAATAAGAGAAAGAAGAATAAAATAACCCCAAAGTTAGCAGAAGGAAAGAAATCATAAAGATCAAATCAGAAATAAATGAAAAAGAAATGAAGGAAACAATAGCAAAGTTCAGTAAAACTAAAAGCTGGTTCTTTGAGAAGATAAATAAAATTTTTAAACCACTAGCCACATTCAGCAAGAAAAAAAGGAAGAAGACTCAAATCAAGAGAATTTGAAATGAAAAAGGAGAAGTAACAACTGACACTGCAGAAATACAAAGGATCATGAGAGATTACTACAAGCAACTCTATACCAATAAAATGAACAACCTGGAAGAAATGGACAAATGCTTAGAAAAGCACAATCTTCTGAGACTGAACCAGGAAGAAATAGAAAATATAAACAGACCAATCACAAGCACTGAAATTGAAACTGTGATTTAAAATATTCCAACAAACAAAAGCCCAGGACCAGATGGCTTCACAGGCGAATTCTATCAAACATTTAGAGAAAAGCTAACAGCTATCCTTCTCAAAACCTTCCAAAATATAGCCGAGGGTGGAACACTCCGAAACTCATGCTATAAGCCCACCATCACCCTGATACCAAAACTAGGCAAAGATGTCTCAAAAAAAGAAAACTACAGGCCAATATCACTGATGAACACAGATGCAAAAATCCTCAACAAAATACTAGCAAACAGAATCCAACAACACATTACAAGGATCATACACCATGATCAAGTGGGGTTTATCCCAGGAATGCAAGGAGTCCTCAATATACGCAAATCAATGTGATAAACCATATTAACAAATTGAAGGTGAAAAAACATATGGTCATCTCAATAGATGCACAAAAATCTTTCGACAAAATTCAACACCCATTTATGATAAAAAACTCTCTGGAAAGTAGGCATAGAGAGAACTTACCTCAACATAATAAAGGCCATATATGACAAACCCACAACCAACATCGTTCTCAGTGGTGAAAAACTGAAACCGTTTCCACTAAGATCTGGAACAAGACAAGGCTGTCCACTCTCACCACAATTATTCAACATAGTTTTGGAAGTTTTAGCCACAGCAATCAGAGAAGAAAAAGAAATAAAAGGAATCCAAACCAGAAAAGAAGAAGTAAAGCTGTCACTGTTTGCAGATGACCTGATACTATACAAAGAGAACCCTAAAGATGCTACCAGAAAACTACTAGAGCTAATCAATGAATTTGGTAAAGTAGCAGGATACAAAATTAATGCACAGAAATCTCTTGCAGTCCTATACACTAAGGATGAAAATTCTGAAAGAGAAATTAAGGAAACACTCCCATTTACCATTGCAACAAAAAGAACAAATACCTAGGAATAAACCTACCTAAGGAGACAAAAGACCTGTATGCAGAAAACTATAAGACACTGGTGAAAGAAATTAAAGATGATACAAACAGATGGAGAGATATACCATGTTCTCGGATTGGAAGCATCAACACAGTGGAAATGACTATACTACCCAAAGCAATCTACAGATTCAATGCAATCCCTATCAAACTACCAATGGCATTTTTCACAGAACTAGAACAAAACATTTCACAATCTGTATGGAAACAAAAGACCCCAAATAGCCAAAGCAATTTTGAGAAAGAACAATGGAGCTGGAGGAATCAGGCTCCCTGACTTCAGACGATACTAAAAAGCTACAGTAATCAGGACAGTATGGTACTGGCACAAAAACAGAAATATAGATCAATGGAACAGGATAGAAAGCACAGAGATAAACACACGTCCATATGTTCACCTTACCTTTGATAAAGGAGGCAAGAATATACAATGGAGAAAGAGAGTCTCTTCAATAAGTGGTGCTGGGAAAACTGGACAGCTACATGTAAAAGAATGATATTAGAACACTCGCTAACGCCATACACAAAAGTAAACTCAAAATGGATTAAAGACCTAAATGTAAGGCCAGACACTATCAAACTCTTAAAGGAAAACATAGGCAGAACACTCTATGACATACATCACAGCAAGATCCTTTTTGACCCACCTCCTAGTGAAATGGAAATAAAAACGAAAATAAACAAATGGGACCTAATGAAACTTAAAACCTTTTGCACAGCAAAGGAAAACATAAACAAGACGAAAAGACGACCCTCAGAAGGGGAGAAAATATTTGCAAACTAAGCCACTGACAGAGGATCAATATCCAAAATATACAAGCAGCTCATGCAGCTCAATATCAAAAAAACAAACAACCCAATCCAAAAATGGGCAGAAAACCTAAATAGACATTTCTCCATAGAAGATATACAGATTGCCAACAAACACATGAAAGGATGCTCAGCATCACTAATCATTAGAGAAATGCAAATCAAAACTACAGTGAGGTACCACCTCACACCAGTCAGAATGGCCATCATCAAAAAATCTACAAACAGTAAATGCTGACGAGGGTGTGGAGAAAAGGGAACCCTCTTGCACTGTTGGTGGGAATGTAAAGTGATACAGCCACTATGGAGAACAGTATGGCGGTTCCTTAAAAAACTAAAAATAGAACTATGACCCAGCAATTCCGCTACTGGGCATATACCCTGAGAATACCCTAATTCAAAAAGAGTCATGTACCACAATGTTCATTGCAGCTCTATTTACAATAGCCAGGACATGGAAGCAACCTAAGTGTCCATCGACAGATGAATGGCTAAATAAGATATGGCACATAATACAATGGAATATAACTCAGCCATAAAAAGAAACAAAATTGAGTTATTTGTAGTGAGGTAGATGGACCTAGAGTCTGTGATACAGAGTGAAGTAAGTCAGAAAGAGAAAAACAAATACCGTATGCTAACACATATATATGGAATCTAAAAAAAAAAAAATGGTTCTGAAGAACCTAGGGACAGGACAGGAATAAAGATGCAGACGTAGAGAATGGACTTGAGGACACGAGGTGGGGGAAGGGTAAGCTAGGATGAAGTGAGAGAGTGTCATGGACATATATACACTACCAAATGTAAAATAGATAGCTAGTGGGAAGCAGCCGCATAGCACAGGGAGATCAGCTCAGTGCTTTGTGACCACCTAGAGGGGTGGGATAGGGAGGGTGGGAGGGAGATGCAAGAGGGAGGAGATATGGTAATATATGTGTATGTATAGCTGATTCACTTTGTTATAAAGCAGAAAGTAACACACCATTTTAAAGCAATTATACTCCCAATAAAGATGTTAAAAAAATAAATAAAATAAAAATACAGTACAGTTAACATTCAACATGAAGTACTTCATATTTATATATTTTTCCTTCATAAATAATGCTTTAAGCTACTGAATTCAAGCACTCTGATGCACAAGTGGCTAGTGTCTTGAATTAGCAAGCTTATTTAAACACCTTTAAAAAAAGACAATTCAGTGCAATAGTAATGTAGAAATTAGACCATTTACTTAAATACTATATTAAGATATGCTTAAAGAATGTTACATTAGGATGGCTAGCCTAGTTCCCCTTATCCCCAGGATATGAACAACGATGAAGTTTGCCAGATACATTGGGAAAAGCATCTACAGGGAATTGTTTAATAAAGTTGCGTTTATTTATTTATTTTTTATTTTTTATTTTTTTAACATCTTTATTGGGGTATAATTGCTTTACAATGGTGTGTTAGTTTCTGCTTTATAACAGAGTGAGTCAGTTATACATATATATATGTTCCCATATCTCTTCCCTCTTTGTCTCCCTCCCTCCCACCCTCCCTATCCCACCCCTCCAGACAGCCACAAAGAACCGAGCCGGTTTCCCTGTGCCATGCGGCTGCTTCCCACTGGCTATCTACCTTACGTTTGTTAGTATATATATGTCCATGTCTCTCTCTCGCCCTAACACACCTCACCCTTCCCCCTCCCCATATCCTCAAGTCTGTTCTCCAGTAGGTCTCTGTCTTTATTCCTGTTTTACCCCTAGGTTCTTCATAACATTTTTTTTTCTTAAATTCCATATATATGTGTTAGCATACGGTATTTGTCCTTCTCTTTCTGACTTACTTCACTCTGTATGACAGACTCTAGATCTATCCACCTCATTACAAATAGCTCAATTTCGTTTCTTTTTATGGCTGAGTAATATTCCATTGTATATATGTGCCACATCTTCTTTAACCATTCATCCAACGGCAGGCACTTAGGTTGTTTCCATCTCCGGGCTATTGTAAATAGAGCTGCTATGAATATTTTGGTACATGACTCTTTCTGAATTCTGGTTTCCTCAGGGTATATACCTAGTAGTGGGATTGCTGGGTCATATGGTAGTTCTATTTGTAGTTTTTTAAGGAACCTCCATACTGTTCTCCATAGTGGCTGAACCAATTCACATTCCCACCAGCAGTGCAAGAGTGTTCCCTTTTCTCCACACCCTCTCCAGCATTTATTGTTTCTAGATTTTTTGATGATGGCCATTCTGACTGGTGTGAGATGATATCTCATTGTAGTTTTGATTTGCATTTCTCTAATGATTAATGATGTTGAGCATTCTTTCATGTGTTTGTTGGCAGTCTGTATATCTTCTTTGGAGAAATGTCTATTTAGGTCTTCTGCCCATTTTTGGATTGGGTTGTTTATTTTTTGGTTATTGAGCTGCATGAGCTGCCTGTAAATTTTAGAGATTAATCCTTTGTCAGTTGATTCATTTGCAAATATTTTCTCCCATTCTGAGGGCTGTCTTTTGGTCTTGTTTATGGTTTCCTTTGCTGTGCAAAAGCTTTGAAGTTTCATTAGGTCCCATTTGTTTATTTTTGTTTTTATCTCCATTACTCTAAAGTTGCGTTTATACACTACAGTTGCCTGCCTTGTCAGAACAATGGTTTCTAGTTTTAAGAGGTACAGAATTCGAGATTACCAAAGAAAATAAAGCAAGTATATTAGCCTTAATTCCATGTCGTTGAAAATGCAGAAGGGAGAATAGGATTTAAAAGATAAAATTTTCTTGTTTCAAATACAATTTTCAAATTTAACCCACAGCTCTTGGCACCAGCCAATCAGATTACGGATGGGTTTTGTTTTGTTTTCTTTTTCAGCTGATAGTAATTAACATAAAATTAAGTTCTTCCACACCTAGTGTACAGATCTCACACAGCTCCCACCCAGCAGTTCCCCAGCCTCTGGTGGGCAGCTACGAACAGGAGCACTGACCGTGGGTGTTACTGAATGAACAATCTTCACTCTAAGGTTATCACACCCACCGCAACAATCTGATATGATGAAATTAGTGCTAAATAAAGTTTCTTCTCCTCTGGCTTAAAAATGAGTCCCTTCCAATCAGGTATATAGTCTACCAATTTGCAAGGTAACTATGAGTTACCAAAATGTTTAACCATAATTTATAAATAAAACCCTTTGTAGAAGTATTTTTTAAATTGAAAATGTACCTTTATTTCACAGTTTGCCAAAACTACTCTCTGTCATCTTGCTAATAAGAAATAATTGTTAGATAATTTTGGAAAGTTGTCCTGGGAATACTCATCTATAATCACCGTAATAGCTTTTGATCATCTACGCTGACATAGGGAACGGTAAAGGTGATTAAAACATTTCCCATAATCCAGTGTTCTCCTCCGTCAGGGAAGCCGGCCAAAGCAACGAGCCCACGTCTACAGGGGGCGAGGTGGCCCAGAAGCACAGGTAATCACTCACTGGGGCTCAGCTGGGGCCAGCAGGGGGACCATTTCTGTCCCAGCCCTCCCTGACCAGGCAGGGAGGAGACAGTTCCTGAGCTGGCACGCACCTGAATGCGCATGGGCACCCACGCAGACACCCACCCCAGGACTAACCCCTGCTCCAGAGCCAGCTTCTAGCTCACAGAGCAGGAGAAGGAGGCAGCCAGCGACCACACTCGGGGTGGCGGGGAAGCCATCTCAGGATCACGCTGGGCAGAAAAGCTGCCCAGAAACACATGGATACTTCAACTGGGAGTGAACACAGTGGACACCACCAGGGTCATGGGCACTAAGCCAGCACAAGCCTTCGCTGAAGGAGAATGTTTTGATGAGCTTTTCCCTCCTTTGTGTACATTATCCATGGACAAATAAGAGAGCTGGATGTGATGCTGAGGCAGTGAATATTAGGTATCATCAAGAGTATCGTTCTAGACCATTTTCTAAAAACCCTGCAGGCATATATTGGCACTTTAAGATGGCCAGAGGCCAGATTCTAGCAGTCTAGGAACAGGACAGAATTATAATTAACTAAGAAGATACAATGTGGTCAAAGTAGATCCGGTGAAGTATATTTCAGGGAAAAAAATCAATGAATAAAAGTATCTTATTACATTAACATGTGGTGCTACAAAACTAATTGTTTTTCCATTCATCTAAAGAATCGTTTGGTCCTCTTTTCATGGGAAAAAGGGAATAGGAATTCTATACAGTACAACTTTTGAAAACCTGCAAATGGCAGGGATCAGAAGCTAAACAGGGGAAAAAGAGTCTGACTTTTCTGAACTCTGTATTATAATATGCCATCAATTAAACTATTTGTCGTATGGGGCTTTTTAAGGCTTCTTTTTAAAACCATTTTAGTTTAAATTAATAGTCCTGCAACTTTTTTCTAATGACAATAAAATTTTATAATTTAGTTACTTCTAAAAGAAGTCTCTTTACTGCAACTTTTTGTCTTCTAAACTAAAAGAATATAAATCTGTTTGTAGCAAAAAGTCATGACCTAAAGCTTGCAATTTCTTACTTTACATTGACACTTTGCAATTTAAAATTTAACAGTCTTACGAATTTAGGATTTAAGAAAAAGCAATGCCCAAAAGTAAAATATTTAAAAGGAAATAAAATAAGAAGGTAAACATGACTACTGTCTACTTTCTAAATTATTACTTATTATCAAGCAGAACGTCTTTCAAAATTGTACAATGAGGTTTATCGTTTTGGGGGGGAGGGAGGGGTTCTGTTTAAAAATAATTCTTGTTATTGTTATTTTAGACTATTTATTCCTACTTAAAATAAAGCCCCAAAGAGAATTTGAAGTGATCCAAAAATTTTCCTAAGAGGGACAAAACTGGGAGGTCAGTGGGGCAGTTGGAAAAGAACGCAAAATCTCCCCAGATGTATAAACGCAACTCTAAGAACCACAAGCCTTGATGAGAACTTGGCTCTTTTAGGCATAGAGTTAAAAGCTGAACGCTGCATTTTTGCCTGTACATAATTAAAAGGTTGAAAGAAATTAGAATCTGCCTACAGCTCCATTCGTTACAAATTACCTGCGCTGATCGCATATCTGCAGCTGAGCTAAGCATCAAGCAAGTAGGAGCGTGGTGTGCACCTCAGAGCCCGCACTGCTCCAGGAAGCGTGCTCAAGCGTAGAATATAAATTCGGGGATCTGCTCCACCCCCCCTGCACCCCGGTGCCACTGACGGTGACTTTGCCACACTGAACTTCCGTCATGCCTTCCTGTCCAAAGCAGCTGAGCTCATTACCATCCGGGATCACGCAGGCCGTGTAGAAGGTGTCCTGCTTAGTCTGCACCGGGTACTCAAACCACACGGGGAAGGTGTTGCTGGAGCCGTCTGAGAAGTACTTGCTCAAGTTCTGCCCCAGGACGACGCCCTGCCGCTTGAGTTCGATTTTGGCGCTGTACTCGGCCGAGCCGCAGCTGGAGCCGTGCAGCCCGAAGCCCGCGATGAACACCCTCTTGTCGACGGCGAACTGGATGCTGTCGCAGCGGCCCTGGTAGCGCCACTGGTTGCTCCGGTAGGCGCACAACTGGAAACGGTGGCAGCGCTGGGGGATGAGGCCCTTGCGGGCTTTGCAGCTCGGGCTTCTTGGCCGCGGTGTACCAGAGGAAGATGTCGTTGGTCTCGTTCAGAGTTAAGACTCCGGACTGCGCAGAACCGTTTGCAAAATCGTCCAGGGCCATGGTCGGGATGTGGATCAAGTAAAGCGCCTTCCCGAGGACTCTGCGCTTGTTTTCAGTGCTCAAAGCCAGATCTTGTCGCTGGCATTCCACTTCAGTCCAGCTGAGAGCTGCCTCAAAAACCACAATTTCTTTGGCATTCACTTTCCCTGCGGAGGATACTTTCTAGTGTCTGGAAGTCAATATCGCAGAACCCCTCAGACTTGAGAGCGAGCTCGGCCTGGGCGTCAATCACCTCCCAGCACCGCTGGGTCAGGCCCGGCTCCTCAAACAGGCAGCTCTGGGACAGGAGGCCACAGGCGTTCTTGGCGCTCAGGCTGGTCTCCAGGAGATTGATGCAGGCCCGGGCGAGGTGAGGGACGATGTACTTTTGGGCAGCATAAAGAGTGGCCAAGACTGTGACAGCAGCCAAGTCCATTTCATCACAATAGATGTATTTCAGCATAGCGAGAAAAGCAGCAGGGTCGACATCTGGTATACGGATCTCACCTTTGTCTTCGGCAAGTTCTCCGTAAAACATTGCATGGAACACGGAGCTCCCAACAGCTAAAACATATTAGTGTCCTGGCAACCGCTGCATCCCACCTGGTGGCCCAACCACAAAATGTACATCTGCCATCAAATCATTATTGAACATCACCTCATTTCTCTCTCTAATGGTGGGATAAAGACCCTGCCAATTCGGGGCTGGAATAAGGTTGTTGTTACTGAGATTCTGCTGGTGGTACTGATGGACACTGATGCTGCTGGAGTTGGCTGGTTTTCTTCGGCGGAATATATCAGCAGCCATCTTCTTTTTAGTCTTCAAGGTAATTACTTCATAACAAACTGGAGGCGACTTGCTGCTGCTGCTGCCGGGACTTTTTTTCTTCGAGCTCTTCTTAGACCTGTTCTTTACCGTCTCGCTCGCGGTCCTTGTTGCCTCAGGCAGCGCCCACCGTCTGCACTGCTTACCACTTGCTGCCTCAGCCCAGTGCCCGCTCCTCGGGCCCCGTCCCGGGCACTCTGGGATCCAGCACCCGGCGGGGCTCGGCGGGCACCCGCACGCTGCATTCCTTTTTTTTTTTTTTAGATTTTGCATATAAGCGATATCATATGATATTTGTCTTTCTCTGTCTGACTTACTTCACTTAATACGATAATCTCCAGGTCCATCCATGTTGCTGCAAATGGCATTATTTCATTCTTTTTAATGGCTTAGTAATATTCCATTGTATATATGCATTTTTTTTTTTTAAGATTTTTTTTTTTTATGTGGACCATTTTTTTAAAGTCTTTACTTGTTACAATATTGCTTCTGCTTTATGTTTTGGTTAATTGGCCACGAGGCATGTGGGATCTTAGCTCCCCCGCCAGGGATCGAACCCACACCCCCTGCATTGGAAGGTGAAGTCTTAACCACTGGACCTCCAGGGAAGTCCCATGAATTGCATTCTTAAAATTACATATTCTAATTGGCTGTTACTGATGTATTAGAATATTGTTGATTTTTAAATTTTATTTTTATCCACTAAACTTGTTGCAATTTCTTAATAGTTCTAATAGCTTTTTGAGTCTCTTGAATTTTCTATGTAAGCAATTATACTTTCTGAAAATAATGACAATTTAACTTCCTCCTTTTGATTCTTAAAACCACATTACTCTTCCTTGTCTGCTGCATTGCTTACAACCTCTAATACCACGTTAACTCCAGTGGAAACAGTCTTATCTAGTTAATTTAAAGGAACACATATATCACTAGTTAGTATCATATTCGCTGTAGTTGTTTGAACTTGTGTTCAGAGATTGCCTTTCTTCCAGATTACTCATTGTGAATGGCCTTCAGGATGGATAGTCTGAAGCTCTAATCAGCAGCAAAACTGTCCCTGGAGCGCTTCTCTGGGAAACAGAGGCAGTTAAGTGACTTCCTAGATGAGTGTCCTAGCCAGTCTCCGGCAGAGGCAGTGTGGAGTCATTCTTTTACTGTGCTTGCCTCAATCTCCTACATCTGAAATGCATTCTTTACTCATTTGCCCCATATTTGCATTGTTTTGAAATTTTAATTTAGTGCATTTACTTTTTTCTTTCCAAGTAGATTATAAGATCCTTGAGGATAAGGGCTAAACAGTGCCTTTCTTTTATCTCATATAAACTCTTTAGAATATAAGTTCTATGAGGGAAGAGACTTTGCTGGTGTTGTTGCTACTGTTTCCAGTGGCTAGCACAGTGCCGAGCACTGTAAGCACTAAATATTTTTCAATAAGTGAGTCAGCCTCACATTCCTTCAACCCCCGCAGGCTTCAGTCCATGTCTGGCAATTTGCTGTGTGTACCGAATGCATTCAGAAATGGTGGTGGAATGAATGAGCCCTTCCAGGCCCTAGTCTCTCATTTTCATTCCACCATTCTTTCACCTGGACATCTCCATTTCTAAACAGTTTAAGCAAAGCTTGATGTTGATGTATTTGTCAATGCCAGAAAAAAAATGTTTGACAAGTGTGCAATCTAACTTCATGAATTTCAAAACAGATGACACCCATTTTGATAAATGCATATGATTCTGCAGCTGATGAAAAAGAAAAATGAAAATGGGGCCAAATTACATTTTGGCACCCAAGACAATAATCAATCTTTCTTCACGCTAATGGTCTGTCATGAGACCATAAAACCACATGAAGACAGGAAACAGGAAAGTCCTCACACCAGATTTCCAAGGGAGTCAACATAATTTGGTTAACAAGACACACTTATCTGTGAATGAATTACAGCTAAGTGTGAACCTGGCAGTTCAATGATAAAATATGTCAAAGCTTTCCAGAAATGATTACCACCGTAGCATTGAATAAGGTTACCATGGGCAGAACAGACTAACTGGTAGAGTTAGGTCTATTTTTAAATGTCAAACAACATCTTGCTACTCTTAGCAGCACTGCTCTGTGCCCCTTAACTGGGGATACTAACTACCTACAGGTTTCTCACTCCCACCATAATGGTCTACCCACGTTTGTTTTTTAAATCACATAGCTGGGGAGACATACACAGAAATCTGATAATCAAGTCCTGGTCCTGCCTTCTAAGGGGTGGCAGTAACATAGGGTGGTAAAGGAGAGAGCTCTTGTTGCTGCGCCCTCATTTGTCACTGCCACGTTCAAGCTCTTTTCCTGCCCTTCAAGTGCTCTCTTTCAGCTGCATGAACTCAGTTACCTGTTCACCTGTCCCTTTATTTGAATACAGAAAACCTTCTCCCTGATGCCATTACAGCCTTCATGAACAGTTGTATGTTCTGAATCTGTAAGGTCACTCATCATTCTCCCATAATCCCTTTACTGACTTTAGCTGTCATCCTCCCTCCCTAAACATACTTGCATGGACATATAAGTGATATCGTACAGTATTTGCCTTTCTCTGTCTGACTTATTTCATCAAGCATAATATTTTCTAAATCCATCCATGTTGCTGCAAATGACAGAACTTCATTCTTTTTTATGGATGAGTAATATTCCATTGTGTGTGTGTGTGTGTGTGTGTATATATATATGTATGTATATATACATGTATATATGTATGTATATATATACATACATATATATATATATATATATATATATAAAATATCTTTATCCATTCATCCTGAATTCTTTCCAAAGTGCTTTTCCATAAAAATCTTATTGAATCCCTGAAAAGTCCTGTAGGATAAACCTGGCATATTATTACCATCTTACAGATGAAGAAACTGAGGCATGGAAAGGGTCAAGAGCCTTCAGTGAGATATCACTCTAGCAACAGAGTATGGAAGTCACTTCATCCAGCCACTGTATGAAGCTCCTCCCAGATAAAAGGATGAAATTTAGATCTGAAACTTAGGCACAGAAATACTCTATAAATCAACAGTAGGCTGGCATCTTTCAGAATATAAATTCAAGACAGTGAATCTTTGATGATGAAGATAGCTTTAATATGGAAAGTAGATATAGGAAGCACAAAAAGAAAAAAAAAAAACCTGCCAAAAACGATCTTCAGTGAATGCTAGATCTGGGGTTGTGCAAATATATTAAGGCTGTTTAACATTGGTCATTGACAATTTCCTTTAGCTTTCATGATTGGTAGAAATAAATATATGCTCTCTCTAAAGCTCAAGCCTCCAAGGAAATACCTAGTGCTGGTAAACAAGTTCTGTAACGTCATGTGCTCTCTGAAAAGCAATGACTCTCAAACTTTAGAACATTCCAAGAGCCAAGTTAAGGAAATGGCAACTTATTTAGTGACTTTAATAAAACATGAAGAGGCCTGAAGGAAGCAAGCATAATATGGTGGGAAGTTTTCACTAGATAACACCTATTTGCAGTTGTCATCTGATCTGTGTAGAATTGACAATACCACCAGATTTGTCATTGATTTGGTTGGGTGGTCTATTCCTCCATTTGGAGACACTGGAATACTTATAAATTAGTTTTCTTCCCGCGTATCTACCACAGATAATGTTTACTCTGCCTTTACTTATTAGGGTCTATCTGAAAGAATCTCAAAGCTATTATTCAAAGATGCCCTGTTTTATATATGTCTGTAGATGCACAGGGATGTCTAGTCGTCTGTTTGGTACATTTCTAAAATGCTTATTGTGTGCAGACACTGCTTCCGGCATTTGATTTGAAACACAAGAACTATTTTAACTACTCCATTGTAAAAATGAAATGGCTTAGCACATGGAGTGTTAAAAAAATGTGAACTAAATATTGGGTGAAGAATTAGCTGGAAGAAGAATGTGATAATCCAAGTTGGAATAGACCAAAATCAACCATATACCAAAAATAAAAAATAACCTATGCTTTTCTTAAACAGCAGGCACTCCTAATTTATATTCCAGCTAACAATTGCTTTTCCAATAATAAAGCATCTGTTACCTAACTCTTTGTTTTCTTGTTTACCCACCTCCCCTTCTCCAGCACTGAATTAATCTCACAACTCACTTTTCCTCTTCTGATAAAATAAATCAAAACAAGGAAATAGAGACCATTTCAAACAGTGGTCCTTCATCCTGAAGTAGTTATTCAATGCAAGTACACATTGCTCATACCAGCCACTTCCTAGTTGCCACTGACAAAATTCACCAATGTCTTCCATCACACCATGTAAGTCACATTATTGGTAGGACAAAACGTTGCCTCTTTTATCACAGGCAAAAGTGCACCTGTCAACTCTCCACCTTCCAACGTGAAATTCTAACACCTCCCCCTCTCTCTAGCTCCATTACTTCTGATCTCAGGGGAAGAGGTGTCCCTCCTTATGGTCAACACTTACGTTGGCAGCTGGGCTTGGGCCCCTCCTCTTCTACTCTGCCAAGCCCATTTATTCCTTAACCCACTATTTTCTATCTCCACTGTTGATGTGCCACAGAAAAAACTCTGGATCCTTTCTGGTAGAGTCTTAATTAACCAATATATGGGATTTAAAACTCCTGAGCCTTCCTTACTAAGAATTTCTCTTTCCTTGGTTTCCATAAGGTACAATCTCCTGACCTACCACTCTGCCACTCACCCTCAGTCACTGTCACTAATTTTTCCTCAAGGTTTTTCTGCCCAGAAAAGTAACACATGCACATTGCAGAAAATTTTGAAACTACATTCAAAAAGAGTAAAATAAAATTTTCTAAATATAAATAATCTGAGCATTGTAGAGTAGTTCCTTCTAGGCCATATATATTTTCATAATGAAATTCTAATCGTGCTGTGTTCATTATCTTGATTGCAGTGATGGTTTTACAGGCATATACATATGTCAAAATGTATCAAATTGCATACTTTAATGCATGCAGTTTATTGTATGTCAGTCATACCCCAACTAAGCTGTTTTAAAAATGTAAACAACAGAACTGCTGAACAACCATTGAGAGGAAGATGCTGGAATCCACCAAAAAAGATACCCCACATCCAAAGACAAAGGAGAAACTGCAATGAGATGGTAGGAGGGGCACGATCACAATAAAATCAAATCCCATAACCGCTGGGTGGGTGACTCACAAACTGGAGAACACTGATACCACAGAAGTCCACCCACTGAAGTGAACGTTCTGAACCCCACATTAGGCTTCCCAACCTGGGGGTCTGGCAACGGGAGGAGGCATTCCTAGAGAATCTGACTTTGAAGGCCAGTGGGATTTGACTGCAGGACTTCCACAGGACTGGGGAAACAGAGACTCCACTCTTGGAGGGCACACATAAAGTCTTGTATGCACCAGGACCCGGAGGAAAAGATCAGTGACCCCATAGGAGACTAAACCAGACCTACCTACTAGTGTTGGAGGGTCTCCTGCAGAGGCGGGGGGCAGCTGTACCTCACCATGGAGACAAGGACACTGGCAGCAGCAGTTCTGGGAAGTACTCACTGGCGTGAGCCCTCCCATAGGCCACCATTAGCACCACCATACAGCCTGTAGGCTCCAGTCACCTCAGGCCAAACAACTAACAGGGAGGGAACACAGCCCCACCCATCAGCAGACAAGCAGTTTAAAGTTTTACTGAGCCCTGCCCACCAGAGCAAGACCCAGCTCTACCCACCATCAGTCCCTCCCATCAGGAAGCTTGCACAAGCCTCTTAGATAGCCTCATCCACCAGAGGGCAGACAGCAGAAGCAAGAAGAACTACAATCCTGCAGCCTGCAGAACAAAAACCACAATCACAGAAAGTTATACAAAATGAAAAGGCAGAGGATTATGTCCCAGATGAAGGAACAAGATAAAACCCCAGAAAAACAACTAAATGAAATGGAGATAGGCAACCTTCCAGAAAAAGAATTCAGAATAATGATAGTGAAGATGATCCAGGACCTCGGAAAAAGAATGGAGGCAAAGATCGAGAAGATGCAAGAAATGTTTAACAAAGACCTAGAAGAATGAAAGAACAAACAAACAGAGATGAACAATACAATAACAGAAATGATAAATACACTAGAAGGAATCAATAGCAGAATAACTGAGGCAGAAGAACAGATAAGTAACCTGGAAGACAGAATGGTGGAAATCACTGCTGCAAAACAGAATAAAGAAGAAAGAATGAAAAGAAATGAAGACAGCCTAAGAGACCTCTGGGACAACATTAAATGCAACAACATTCGCATTATAGGGGTCCCAGAAGGAGAAGAGAGAGAGAAAGGACCAGAGAAAATATTTGAAGAGATTAGAGTCAAAAACTTCCGTAACATGGGAAAGGAAATAGCCACCCAAGTCCAGGAAGTGCAGAGTCCCAGGCAGGATAAACCCAAGGAGGAACATGCCAAGACACACAGTAAGCAAACTGATAAAAATTAAAGACAAAGAAAAAATACTAAAAGCAACAAGAGAAAAATGACAAATAACATACAAGGGAACTCGCATTAGGTTATCAGCTGATTTCTCAGCAGAAGCTCTGCAAGCCAGAAGGGAGTGGCACAGCATATTTAAAGTGATGAAAGGGAAGAACCTACAACCAAAAATACTCTACCTGGCAAGGATCTCATTCAGATTCGACAGAGAAATCAAAAGCTTTACAGACAAGCAAAAGCTTAAGAGAATTCAGCACCACCAAACCAGCTATACAACAAACGCTAAAGGAAACTTCTCCGTGAAAGAGACTAGCAGCTTAAAAAAAAAAAAAAAAAAAAAAACAACACTTGTACATATATAGACTGCTATATCAAAACCTCATGGGAACAGCAAACCCAAAAACTACAATAGATATACACACGAGAAAAGAAAAAGCAACCCAAACACAACATTAAAGATGGTCATCAAACCACAAGAGAAGAGAAAAAAAGAGGAAGGAAGGGAAGAAAAAAGACCTACAAAAACAAGCCCCAAACAATTAAGAAAATGGCAACAGAAATACACATATTGATAGTTACCTTAAATGTAAATGGATTAAATGAGCCAACCAAAAGACACAGACTGGCTGAGTAGATACAAAAACAAGACCCATATATATGCCATCTAGAAGAGACTCACCTCAGACCTAGGGACACATACAGACTGAAAGTGAGGGGATGGAAGAAGGTATTCCACGCTGATGGAAATCAGAAGAAAGCTGGAGTAGCAATACTCGTATCAGACAAAATAGACTTTAAAATAAAGAATGTTATAAGAGACAAAGAAGGATACTACATAATGATCAAGGGATCAATCCAAGAAGAAGATATGACAATTGTAAATACTTATGCACCCAACATAGGAGCACTTCAATGTATAAGGCAAATACTAACAGTCATAAAGGGAAAAACTGACAGCAACACGATAATAGTGGGGGACTTTAACACCCCACTTTCATCAATGGACAGACCATCCAAAATGAAAATCAGTAAGAAAACACAGGCCTTGGGCTTCCCTGGTGGCGCGGTGGTTGGGAGTCCGCCTGCCGATGCAGGGGACGCGGGTTCGTGCCCCGGTCCGGGAGGATCCCGCGTGCCGCCGAGCGGCTGGGCCCGTGAGCAGTGGCTGCTGAGCCTGTGCGTCCGGGGCCTGTGCTCCGCAACGGGAGAGGCCACAATGGGGAAAGGCCCGCGCACCACAAAAAAAAAAAAAAACAAACAACAAAGCCTGTGCTCCGCAACGGGAGAGGCCACAACAGTGAGAGGCCCGCGTACCGCAAAAAAAAAAAAAAAAAAAAAAAAAAAAAAAAAACACAGGCCTTAAATGACACATTAGAGCAGATGGACGTAATTGATATTTATAGAGCATTCCATCCAAAAACAGCAGAATACACATTCTTCTCAAGTGCACAAGGAACATTCTCCAGGACTAACCACATGCTGGGCAACAAGACAACCCTCGGTAAATTTAAGAAAATTGAAATCATATCAAGCATCTTTTCCAATCACACCACTGAGGTTAGAAATAAACTACAAGAGGAACTTCCCTGGTGGTCCAGCGGTTAAGAATCTGCCTTCCAATGCAGGTGACGCAGGTTCAATCCCTGGTCAGGGAACTAAGATCCCACATTCCATGGAGCAACTAAGCCTGAGCACCACAACTACTGAGCCTGCATGCTCTGCAGCCCACACGCCATAGCTAGAGAGAAGCCCACACACCGCAACAAAGAGCCTGCGCGTGGCAACAAAAGATCCCGTATACCAAAATGAGGATCCTGCATGTCGCAACTAAGACCCAATGCAGCCAAATTAATTAATTAATTAATTAATTTTTAAAAATAAGAAATAAACTACAAGAAAAAAACTATAAGAACACAAACACATGGAGGCTAAACAATATGCTACTAAACAACCAATAGAATGGATCACTGAATAAATCAAAGAGGAAATCAAAAAATACCTAGAGACAAATGAAAATGAAAGCACAGTGATTCAAAATCTATGGGATGCAGTAAAAGCAGTTCTAAGAGGGAAGTTTATAGCAATACAATCTTACCTCAGGAAACAAGAAAAATCTCAAATAAACAATCTAATCTTACACCTAAAGCAACTAGAGAAAGAAGAACAAAGTAGTAGAAGGAAAGAAAACATAAAGATCAGAGCAGGGCTTCCCTGGTGGCACAGTGGTTGAGAGTCCGCCTGCCGATGCAGGGGACACGGATTCGTGCCCCGCTCTGGGAAGATCCCACCTGCCGCGGAGTGGCTGGGCCCGTGAGCCATGGCCGCTGAGCCTGCGTGTCTGGAGCCTGTGCTCTGCAATGGGAGAGGCCACAATAGTGAGAGGCCCGTGTACCGCAAAAAAAAAAAAAAGATCAGAGCAGAAATAAATGAAATAGGGACAAAGAAAACAATAACAAAGATCAATGAAACTAAAAGCTGGTTCTTTGAAAAGACAAACAAAATTGATAAACCTTTAGCCAGACTCATCAAGAAAAAAAGGGAGAGAACCCAAATCAATGAAATTAGAAATGAAAAAGGAGAAGTCACAACTGACACCACAGAAATACAAAGGAGCATAAGAGACTACTACAAGCAACTGTATGCCAATAAAATGGCCAACCTGGTTGAAATGGACAAATTCTTAGAAAGGTACAGCCTCCCACGACTGAACCAGGAAGAAATAGAAAATATGAACAGACCAATCACAAGCACTGAAATTGAAACTGTGATTAAAAAATTCCCAACAAACAAAAGTCCAGGACCTGATGGCTTCACAGGCGAATTCTATCAAACATTTAGAGAGGAGCTAACACCTATCCTTCTCAAACTCTTTCAAAAAACTGCAGAGGAAGGAAAACTCCCAAACTCATTCTGTGAGGGCACCATCACCCTGATACCAAAACCAGACAAAGATATCAAAAAAAAAAAAAGAGAAAACTACAGGCCAATATCACTAATGAACATAGACACAAAAATCCTCAACAAAATACTAGCAATCCAAGTCCAACAATACATTAAAAGGATCATATACCATGATCAAGTGGGATTTATCCCAGGGATGCAAGGATTTTTCAGTATCTGCAAATCAATCAGTGTGATACACCACATCAACAAACTGAAGAATGAAAACCATATGATCATCTCAGTAGATGCAGAAAAAGCTTTTGACAAAATTCAACACCCATTTATGATAAAAACTCTCCAGAAAGTAGGCATAGAGGGAACATACCTCAACATAATACAGGCCATATATGACAAACCCACAGCTACCATCATACTCAATGGTGAAAAGCTGAAAGCATTTCCTCTAAGATCAGGAACAAGGCAAGGATGTCCACTCTCACCACTTTTATTCAACATAGTTTTGGAAATCCTAGCTATGGCAATCAGAGAATAAAAAGAAAGTAAAAAATCCAAATTGGAATAGAAGAAGTTAAACTGTCACTGTTTGCAGATGACATGATACTGTACACAGAAAATCCTTAAGACGCTACCGGAAAACTACTAGAGCTCATTGATGAATTTGGTAAAGTTGCAAGTTACAAAATCAATACAGAGAAATCTGTTGCATTTCTATACATTAACAACAAAAGATCAGAAAGAGAAATTCAAGAAACAATCCCATTTACCATTACATCGGAAAGAATAAAATACCTAGGAATAAACGTACCTAAGGAGACAAAAGACCTGTACTCTGAAAGCTATAAGATGCTGATGAAAGAAATCACAGAAGACAGAAACAGATCTATGTTTGTAGATTGGAAGAATCAATATTGTCAAAATAACTCTACTACCCAAGGCAATCTACAGATTCAATGCAATCCCTATCAAATTACCAATGGCATTTTTCACAGAACTAGAACAAAAAAATCTTAAAATTTGTATGGAGACAAAAAAGACCCCAAATAGCCAAAGCAATCTTGAGAAAGAAAAATGGAGCTGGAGGAATCAGGCTCCCTGACTTCAGTCTATACTACAAAGCTATAGTCAACAGAACAGTATGGTACTGGCACAAAAATAGAAATATAGATCAATGGAACAGGATAAAAAGCCAAGAAGTAAACCCACGCACCTATGGTCAATTAATCTATGACAAAGCAAGCAAGACTACACAATGGTGGAAAGACAGTCTCTTCAACAAACGTTGCTGGGAAAGCTGGACAGCTACATGTAAAAAACAATGAAATTAGACCGTTCTTTAACACCATACACAAAAATAAGCTCAAAATGGATTAAAGGCCTAAATGTGAGACTGGACAGTATAAAACTCCTAGAGGAAAACATAGGCAGAATACACTCTGCCATAAATGGCAGCAATTTATAAGAAGGGCCAGGGAGTGGAGAAAGCAAGGCATTGCTGGAGTCCAGAGCCATGGGAGAAGTGAAGCAGGCTGCCGAGTTCCCTTCCCCTCCCCACCCCAAAATAGCCCAGAGTCTTCCTTCACCAGCTTATAAAATACAATGAAAGTCAAGCCAGGGGAGAGACTCCAAGGGAATCACCCACAGAGACATCAGGGGTCCCTGCAAGAGGTGAAGACTGGCACCAGGTCCTGTCTTGAAATGTAATTAGGGAGAGGACTTGCTGCTCCTCCCGGGGGCCCTTCTGAGCAGGGCTGGCCGTGGAGCAGTTTGCATGCCTGATGGATGGTCATGGCATTAATGCCTGAGTTTCATGTGGGTTATGTGAATGGCTTCTAAGGAAGCCAAACTTGAGCAAAATTGCATGTACTTCCCCCACACTGAGGTGGCTGTGTTGACAGCGGGAAGCTGGTGGTTAGCAAGGCTGGAGAGGAGGTGGGGTTTGGAAGATATCCAAGAGTCACATGGTAAACATTTCATTGCCCCTTGTGAGAGCCAGTGTTTAGACCTGTCACCCAGAGCGCATCTGGCACCTGTCAGAGAAGCAGCAATGACTAAGAGCAGATTGCCAGGGAAAGCAGCTAAATCACTTACTCGTTTCCCTAATCCCTCCTCCTTTCCCCTGCGACACAACAGAGGAGTGCCAAGAAGGGTCATCCCCCAGGAGCCCGCCACACACCATGGCTCACTTCAGGCCTCTTGAGCCACAAACCTGGCAGACCCAGAGAAAGAGAAAAGCTCTGAAGGGTAAATGAAACTGACAGATTTTTAATATCCAAAAATGAAGTCAAGGAATCATCCCAAAATGTCCTTAAGGGGTCCGTGACCTGGCGGGGTGGGACTTTTCATATAGCACAGTTGTGGGAGTGAAGGCTGAGAATGGAGAAAAATAAAACCGCTTCCTCTTTGTACCCCACAGAGATGAGACAGTTCAATAAAGCACTTACATGTGAATAAGCAAAGAGGAGAAAACAAAAATCATCTGTTATCCCACAAGGCGGCTATAACTAATATTACCTGATGTTTGCCAGGGATTTTTATGTGAATTTCTTTGCAAAAATTGAATTACAATGTATTTTCTGTTTTTTAACCTATCTTTTATTCTCAGGAATATACTCTGAACATTTGTGCTTTTTTAACAAAAGTGTTTAACAACAAAATTTTTTTTTTAGGGTGCGCCACGTGGCCTGAGGGACCTTAGTTTCCCAACCAGGGATCGAACCTGGGCCCCCTGCAGTGGAAGTGTGGAGTCCTAACCACTGGACCACCAGGGAATTCCCAGCAACATAATTTTAATAGCTTAGAATATTGTATTCTGTGAGTTGATTATAATTTACTCAAGAAATGCCATACCCTTTCATATTTAAAGTTGTTTCCAATGTTTTACCATTATATATAATCCTGCAATGAACATCCTTAAAACTAAATTTTTGTACCTCTCCTTAATTACTTCCTATGGGTAAATCCTAGTAGCAGAGTTCCTTTATCAGAGGGTATATACATTTTAGAGCTTTTCCTATATGCTGCCAATTCTCCTTCTTTCTACACACCTACCACTAGCCCATGAGAGTCTGTTTTTCTGCATTTGGGCCCATGCTGAGTATACTCCTTTTTCTGAGTTGCCTAATATCTATTTGTGGTATTATTTTGAAATGGACTTTTTTGGCATATTAGTGAGAGCTGACATTTTTTCATTGGTTTATCGGTTATTTATAATATTTATGCTGCGCACTGCCTGTTTCTGTCTTTTGCCCATTTTTCTACTAGTGTACAACTTTTCTTACTGTTTTGTAAAAGCCAGTTACATCCATGTATCTATCATATATATTGCAAATATTCTTCCCAGTTCCTTTTTATTTATGATGTCATTTTCCATGCCAAAGTTTAAGCTTTTTAGATTTGACCATATAAAATTGTATCATGATTGATGTCAGGAGTCAACAAACTTTTTCTATAAAGGGCCAGATAATAAATATTTCAGGCTTTGTCAGCCAAATGGTCTGTCACAACTCTGTTTTTGGAGAGCAGAAGCAGCCCTAGAGGACAGTCAATGAATGGCCCTATCTTCATTCTAAATTCAGCCATGGGTGGGCAGTAGTTTGTCCACCTCTGGTTTAAGCTGTCAGTGTCATGTTTTGAAAGTGGTTCTCCACCAAAAGGATATATATTTTCTATAATCTATTCTTACTTTGTAGCTTCACTTTTTAAACTCCTATCTTTAATATAATCAACTTTGTTGATTTAATTTTTCTCAAATGAGTTAGCCCTCTGGTCTAAAATCATTTACCATACTTTCCCAACTGAGTTGATTTGCAAACTTTTCTAAATTAAAAAATATGGACAACTGCACACATACTTGGATTATTTAAATGCTATTACTCTTCTGGAGCTACTATCATGCCTTTAATTATTAGGTTTTTCAGTACATTTTAATATCTTGTATCGCAACTCTACAACCAGCCCTCATATTCTTCTTTTTGTCTTTGTTGTTGATTTTTATCTTCCTTTTTTCCAAAATGTTCTTCAGAATCATTTTGTCAAGTTCTAATAAAAATTGTATTGCATTATGATTGGAAGTACATTGCTCTATAGATTAATTTTCAGATAAACTGACAGTCCAAGACATTGGTACGCACATAGTGGAGGCTACTTTCTCATTATTGTTGGCCTCATTAATTGACTTTATAATCAATACATGCAGCTAAAAAATGTACAGTTTTGTAGTTTGGGATTAAACATAGTATTTTATTTGAAAATAAGATTCAAGTGCTTGAAATTTTGAAACCCACTGGTTTAACCTACTGACATTTATCATTATTACTAATTTGGCTTCTGTCATCTTATTCTATATTTTCATACCTTTAACACTTCTTTCTGGTTTCCTTTGTTTTCTGTTCTTTGACAATAACTGACTTGATTTCGCTAGTGGTTATTACAAGTTACCTTTATCAACAATTTATAGTCTAACTATATCATTTGAGGCTCTTCTGTTTGAGACAAAGGAATCAATACAATCTTAGATTCATTACCCTCACTACCTGGCCCCCACCACATTTTATTAATAAATAATAAAGAATTTTAGATCCACCATCTCTTTTTTTTTTTTTTTTTTTTTTTTGCGGTACGCGGGCCTCTCGCTGTTCTGGCCTCTCCCGTTGCGGAGCACAGGCTCCGGATGCGCAGGCCCAGCGGCCATGGCTCACGGGCCCAGCCGCTCCGCGGCACGTGGGATCC
>NW_006797778.1:78377-152457 GCF_000442215.2 Lipotes vexillifer | reverse complement strand
TTTTTTTTTTTTTTTTTTTTTTTTTTTTGCGGTACGCGGGCCTCTCGCTGTTCTGGCCTCTCCCGTTGCGGAGCACAGGCTCCGGATGCGCAGGCCCAGCGGCCATGGCTCACGGGCCCAGCCGCTCCGCGGCACGTGGGATCCTCCCGGACCGGGGCACGAACCCGCGTCCCCTGCATCGGCAGGCGGACTCTCAACCACTGCACCATCAGGGAAGCCCCACCATCTCTTTTAATAATCATGGATCTTCTCATTTTGGAATGATTTTTGACAATTTTATTTGATTTGATAATGAGTTGTTTTTGTTTTTTTTTTTACTAATGTTACTATCCTTCTATTCTGCAGCTATTTTATGAAAACTGTGTCTTCTTGTGCCCCATTGTAAATGTCAAATCATTTCTTGAAGTTTTCCTCTGAACTCACTGGTAGATAATTATCAGAAGTTTGTTATTCTGAGTCTTCTAGATCCATTTTCCCCCTTGTTCTGTGGCATTTTTCACAGGCCTTACTGTTACTTTACTCTTTATTCATCTTAGTCCTTGGTCCCATACCCTGTCCCCGGCTAGTGACAGAATACCCTTCTCCTACTTACAACAGAATGAGAGGTTGATGTGCAAGTTTAAGCAAAATTTAACTCTGTGTAACTTTGTACGATGTGAGAGGGTGTCTTATTCCTACCCCATGGTCTGGTTCTCTGGTTCTCTGAACTGATGTGTTACACGAAAAACTGTAATTCTCAGCATGCACTACAGCCTGGGTTCTTTCTACAATGGCCCCATGTAAATAATGCCCCATAAACTTATTACCCGTGTAGGTACTATGCCTTCCCATACTCAGGAGAAAAAAAAGAAAGATGTTCATATTTCTGGCTGGTTCAAATCCTGAATATGTGGGTGAAGAATAAAATATTTTTCTACCTTTTACGAAGCATTTTGTGTCCAAACCCAGCTCCCGTTGTCCTGAAATTAGTTCCAGTTTCTTCAAGGTTCTGGTATTATATGACCTATCAGTTTTGTTTTCCATGGGGGGAGGTTTATTTTTCCCCATAGGCCTTCATTAGTGTCTTTTGTTAGCTGTGGAGAGAGGCTTCCCTGGGGACTGTTAGCCAGATGCCACTTTGAATAACAACAGCAACAGCTAACATTTACTGAGCACTTACCATGTACCATCCATCCATTTTCTCATTTATTCACCACAACAACCCTCATTTAACCTCCCTAAGACCAGTTTGCCAAGGACACTCTCTGCTAAGGGCACGCACTGCCATGTGCATGTATTTAAAATCATTTGCAAACTTCCAGGCTGTCTGGGATTCAAACAAATATACCATCTTTTTAATGCTTTTCTAAATTTCTTAGCCTTTCTGACCCTGACTTGACCCCTCAAATGCCAGTATTTCCTTCTCCTTCCCTGGCATGGTGATGTGATACATAACCTCATTAGCTAACTCTGTGATTAATCTCTCATTTGATATATATCTCATATCAGTCATGCCTTATAATTGGGCATTTAGTAACCAAATTTAAGTCAAAAAAATTTTAAATTTTTTTAGTCGGAGAAATTATAGGTTCCAGGTATTTGAGTGAATGTTTTACTTCTCTGTGCCATTTTTGTAAACTTTATGGAAGAAAGGTCTTTTGTAAAGAATATATGGGTCGTATACCCTTTCAGAGAAACACACGACATAAAATGTTAACAATTGTAGAGAAGTACTTTACATGAGCACCAGATTCACTAGTAGATAGTCACGGGAATGCTAAGAAGGCAAAACACCTATACAAAATGGTTACAAATTGGATTTTCTGGAAAGCTTTTGAGATGGAGTTTAACATGCACAATGTTTTTTAGGGAGTAATCTTGGGATAAACACCTGTGGAAAGAAGAAAAAGGCAGCAGTATTGAATAGCGGGAGAAGCTGGGTTGTGATGCAAGATCAACGGCCTCAGCTAACCCTCTCTCAAGGAGGTCAGAGTCTTCGGAGTTCTCCCTCTTTGGGTCAAGATAGTGGGATTGTTAAAATGTCTTCTCAATCAGCAATTGGAAGAGGAACATCTGAGAAGGGAGTGGCCTTGGTGAAGCTGCTCTTTGCAGCCTGAGGCAATCTCTGAAGGTGCTGACCTTGAAGGCTGACTGTTGGCAAAAACCTGTCCTTCACTGAAGGGGGATCTAGGCAGAGGAGCATCACAGGATCCACCACAATGATCCTCTCTGAAAAGTCAGGCATTTCAGAGATGACCAAACTGCTTCAGAATGTTTCCAATTACTTTAAGGCTTCCTGTAATTCTACAGTACTTTTTAAAGTCCTAATAAGATGAAGATGCAAATGAATCACTACTTTCCATGGGACTCAGCTAGTAATCACTAAATACCAGATCATTTGGAAAAGGAAAAGAATTGACTTTCACTGAGCACTTTCTGGCTCAGGTCTTTAACATACATAATTTCATGTCACTGGCCCAAAAGTTTACAGATGAGAAAAAGGAGACAGAAAACTTACCCACAGCTGGTCAATTGTATAATTAGAAATAAATCACCACAAAACTCTTGATTCACTAGGATGGCTCATCCTGACAAAGTAACTGTGATGTCAGACACATCCCACTCCTGGCTTTTGGGGTGTTTTGGCAAATGGTGGCAGAGCCGATGGCCAGGGAACCTGGGCCAGAGCAGATGGTCTGGATGGTGCCCAGCACTGTCCCAGGAGAGAACAAAGGGCTGCCGTGCTATCCCTGGACAAATGTATTAGGCACAGCCTTCTTGGAAACCTCCAATGAGAGAGGATCTATTAAACATGTCCCCTTGCAAAGGTCGTCAATGATCCCAGCATATTGATGGGTCTTTCATGCCTTGAAGGAACCTAAGTGACAGAACCCACTGATCAACTAATATTTTCTGAGAGCATGTGCCACATGCTTGGGCATCAGAGGAAACACAAAGAGATTTAAGAACAGCTTGTTATAGTCAATACAGCACTGGCTTCCCACTTCACTTAGAATAAAATCCAAATTCTTTGTCACGGCTTATAATTCTTGCCCTTATTTCCCCCCTCTTTCTCAGATCTTCCCCACCCCCTTGTTCACTTTAGCCACACTGTTTTTTTCACTGGCTATGCCATTTGCCTGGAACAAATCTTCCCCAAATCTCTGTGTAATTGACTTGTTCTCTTCCTCTAGGTTGCAGCTCAAATTTTTCTGTTTCAGAGAGATTTTCTCTGATTCCCACAGCTAAAGTTGGCCTCTATTTGACACTGTTTTATTTTCTTCATGGCACTTTTCACTTTCTGAAGTTATCTTCTTTGCTCATGTACTTGTTCATCATCTGTCTCCCTAAAATATGTAAGCTACATGGGAATCTGGACCTTCTTTATCCATAGTACTTAGAACAGTGCTTGACACATAATAGGGACTCAAATACTTGCAGAATGAATAAAGTAAGAAAGAGACCTAAGTTCCATTTCTGCTTCTGTAAGTTGTGTGAGATTGGGAGGATCATTTAACCACTTTGAATGGAAGCTCATTCATCTAGAATAAGAGTTAGCACACTATGGCTCAAAGACCAAATATAGCTGGTCACCTAATTTTGTAAAGAAAGCATTATTGGAACACAGACATGCTCATTCATTTATGTATTGTCTCTAACTCCTTTAATGCTATAAGGGTAGAGTTGAGTAGTTGAGACAGCATCTGGCTCACAAAGCTTAAAATACATACAATCAGACCCTTTAAGGAAAGAGTTTGCAAACCGTTGGTGATCATAACATCTGCAGCATTCTTGTAAGGAACAAATGAGAAGATGCATGTGAAAGATCTTTATGAAGTGAAAAATGCTACTCATGTCAGGGGTCAACTTTATTAACTAAGAAGATGATTGTCACGAAGCCACTGCAATCAATCAGTCAATGACTGTGTAAAAGAAAGGCACTGACTTATAAGACCCAGACTATTTCAAGAGGACTTCAGAAAAGTGTGAAATCATCCTTTTGGGCATAGCCCTACCTGAATGAGTCCAGGCTTGGGATTACACTCACCTCACCAAAGTGGAAGTACAAAGGAAACAGAAACACTTGATCAAATTTCCGCTCTACTACTCATCAGCTGTGTGCCTTTGGAATCTCATCAACTCTATCCATCAGGTTCCTCATCTGCAAAATGAGGATAGTAAATTAATATACACACACTACTGTATATAAAATAGATAATCAACAAGAACCTACTGTATAGCACAGGGAACTCTACTCAATACTCTGTAATAACCTATATGGGAAAAGAATCTGAAAAAGAATAGATATATCTATATGTATAACTAAACCACTTTGCTGTACACCTGAAACTAACACAACATTGTAAAGTAAATATACTCCAATATAAAATTTTTTAAAACGTACTGATATTCCATAGGATTGTTGTGAGGATCAAATGAGATAATGCACGGAAAGAGATAGCACCTAGCTCATTGTCAACATCAATGGCAATTGTTATCATCATCATCTTCATTGTCATCATCTAGCTACTTCTCCCACGTTCTGAACTAATTCAGTGGCTAAGGAAACAAGTTGGTGTACTGGTCCCATTACATACTAGAGAGGTCTTCACTGGATGCCAGGGGTCTCATTTTCCTCCCTGTTTCTCCTGTATTCATCTACTCTCTCCAGGGCTGAACCACTCACTTCCCAGATGACCCTTGAACCCTGGGTTTTATCCTAGCCTCTCCTCTTCCTTACTCCCTACATCTAATAGACTGCTAATTTTGCCTCCTGAAAATAATCTCTAGTATCTGTGCTCTGGGCTCTATCTTTATGGCCCAGACCCTATTTCACAGGCTCACCAGCTCTTGTCTCAACTCATATCATTGTCTCCCAGGTGGGCACCTGACTCCAGGGAACTCCAGCTTCAGCCCACCCTCCACACAGCATCAGTGTTATTCTCTAGAATAAAAGCATGCCACTTCTTTACTTTAAAAGCTCTGGGATTCCCCATTGTCTGCTTGTTGCATGAGTCCCTTCTAAGCCTATCACCTGCCTACCCATTCAATCTAATCTTCTTTCACCTGTTTCCTGTTGACACCCTCCCCATGTGTGTCTCAATCACATACACCTATTTGCTGCTTCCCTGGCCAACCTATAGACCCAATAGTGAGAAAAAAATTGCTTATTGTTGTAAATTACCAAAATTTGAGGGGTTGCTTTATAAAAAGCAGCATTCTCTTAGCAGAAATATGACTAATATGTGACAGAAATTATAATTGAATAACCAGGTATTGAGCTAAAATGTTTTTCCCCCCGATATAACATCTACAGCCTAATTTCACTCCACAATAAAGTCATGAATTTACAGATTCACACATAAACATATATGGAGAGGGAAATCAAATATGGTGTCCTTGGGAAACATTTGCTAGATGTGTATCTTATATACCACAACTTAATCTTCATTAGCAGGGGCAATTGTCTTTTTAAAAATACCGTAGTAGGGAAGTTTTAAAGAATAAAAATTATGAATCAAGAAGAATCAAAGAGGCAGAAAAATGCAGAGGAAATGGCACTCAATAAAAAGCCTGAGAAGTAACACAAAATGGGGACAATTTAGGTTGACTGAATGAAGCGAGGTAGAAGAAAGGAAGCTCAGCAAGATAGAGGTCCTCAAAAGGGCAGGAAGAGTGAGAAGAGTGAAACGCCAAGCAGTGACCTGGAAGTGGATCTGAGCCAGATGAGTTGCCTAAGAGAGGCTAGCCCTGTGGCTAAGAAGGTCTGGGTCATAGGAGAACACTGTTCCCAAGTAGAGGTAACCACTGAATTAATTCTCTTGGGCATTTATCTGAGCGCCTTAATGGGTGCTTGAAGATAATTTTGCCCACATTAGCTACTAAGGAGACTTGACCCTCAATGAGAGATACCATTGGGTACATTAACCACCCTGCTAATGGCCTAACCTCTTTGATAATGTCACATATACGGTTCTTTTTCCTGACTGGCTTTGAAGTGCCCCTGCCCCCGCAATAATTGCATATTGTTTCTCTTACCTTGTTGCTGGGAAGGAAGGAAAAGAGGGAGGGAGGGAGGGAGGAAGGAGACAGGAGGTACAAAGAGCAAACTATAATTCACTCTTGGTAACTACTACAACCCATGGACAAGGCAGTGCTGGTATCCTGGGAGTTACCAGCAAAGTAAAGATGTCCTGCTCAGTTCCCAGGGCCTTATGCGCATACTCTGAATTACCTTGATCTTCAGTCTGAAAAAGGGGACTTGAAGTGATCCAGGACTTGGAGTCCATATCCAATTTGTAGCAGACTCTTTGGATCCTTGCTGGAAAAAAAACAGGGAGAGCAGGATAAAACCCACCAGTTATCATTAGTCATCAAAGGGAAGAGAACTGTTTCATCCAGTTTTTCCAGGTAATTAAAATGACATCATGTAAGAGCCCATGGTGTGAAATAGGTACTACCATGGAGAACTGATCTCAGCTCTTTAGGGTCTTCATTTCAACGTAAACTTTGATAAACAGAAGAAAAGAAAGCAAATATGGTATCGTTTGTTATTTGGATATTTTAAAACTTTCCATCCTGGAAATTACTTCTAAGAATAATAAGATACCAATGTCCACTGAGAAGATCTAATTTTGGTGAATTCCAAGTTTTCATGGGCCATAAACTGCTAAATCCTTGGGGACAGGTTTGTATATCTGGTTTGAAAACCCCTTTGTATCCAGAACATGTTGTACTAAATAAACAAATAAACAAATAAATAGACCTCCAACATCAACAGGAAATGCCCTGGGTGATTTTGGAGATGGGCATGGATGGCATCGACGGCAGCGTCCTAGTCTAGCACACGTAAGTTCAATTACGATGGAATAAGTTCAGTTATGATGGAATAAGCTATAACCTGCAGTGGTCCATTTTAGAAAACTTACTATTATTTGTATTAGAAAAAATTTTAATGGTAAAGATATAGTAATTAAGGACTTTAAATGAAAAAAAATGCCCTAACATTCCAACAATTCCTAACCATAATAGAATAAGTAGTTAAAATAAAATTGGGAAGTGAGCGAATTGGTTTCTTCTACAGGTCTTAGTTTCCCATTTTTAAAATAAAGGGCATGGGCCAGAAAATTTCGAAGTTTCTTCCTGGTGGCAAGAGACCAAGATCTCTAAGTCTGTGTGTGAACATAGGTTAAGGGTAAACCCTCTTGCCTGCAGCCAGAGCTCCTGTGAATCTGGCATTCCATCCTTATCCCCTATCGCACTCCATTTTGCCTTAACTCACCCAACTCACCAGGAACCCCTCTACTTTACCAGGACCAATCTTCTCAACCCTTTTTTGGACCTTGGCCAGGCTACTCCCCTCATTTGAATGTCATCCCTAGATCACCCAAATCCCATTTTTTTCTTCAAGACACAGCTCACTGTTTGCTTCTTCTATGAAGCTTTGCCTGAATAGATCAGCTCTGGCTCTTTCATTTCTCTGAGCTATTGTTTGTATCATCTACAGTGCGATTACATACAGTCCACAATGCACTGTGGATGTTTCATTTAGTTTAAGAGCTTGGACTGTGGAACCAGGCTACCTAGATTCAAACCTCATCTATACCACTTATTTACTCCATGACCTTGGGCAGTCAGTTAACCTTGATTAACATCTCTATGTCTTGGTTTCATCACTTATCAACTGGGGATAATGCGATATGCACTTCAGAAGTTCTGTTGTCATGGAACTATTTCTGGCCACATCATCTTAAGTATCCACTGAGAATGTTTCAAGAAATGTGTTCAGCATTCTACAATGCCAACACTATATAACACTTTTGTGGTCTATTAAAAAATGTGCACAGTATTATTTTAATACATTCACGTCCATGTAAACATTTTAAATACAAATAAATGAATAACTCTTAATCCCACCACCTAGAGATAATTATTGTTTACAATGTTGCATTTATTCTTACAGATATTTTTTCACAAATTGTGGTAGTTTTAAAATATGTCCAAAAAGTCTTTAACACTCCTTCCTTCAAAAGGTGGAGCCTAATTTCCTTCCCATTGAGAGTGGGTCAGACTTAGTGACTCTCTTCTAGCTATTAAAATGTGGCAAAGGTGATGGTGTGCAATTTCTGAAACTAGGTCATAAAAAGCACTGCCTCTCTCTTTTCCTTTCTCCCTCCTTCTCTCCCTCTCATCCTCTCTCCCAGTTTCTTTGTCTCACCACTCTCTCTGTGGGAGCCAGCTGCCATATGGGGACATTAAAGCAGCACAATAAAGTGGCACATATGGCAAAGAACTGAGGCCTCCTGCCAACAGCCACATGAGAGAGCCATCTTAGAAGCAGATCCTACAGCCCCAGTCACGTGACTCATTGAGCAACCCTGATCTGGAACCACCCAGCCAAGCCATTCCCAAATTCCAGACACACAGAAGCTATGAGATAATGTTGTTTTAAGCCACTAAGTTTTGGGGTAATTTGTTGAGCAGCAATAAATAACACACACACACACATAAATATATACCGTGTGCTCTCCTGGCCCATAGCATTAATCACATACTGTATATCTAGCAATCCCATGTTTACCTGTCTTTCCACCTCTAGAGTAGAAGCTGCTTGGGAGAAGGGAATGTTTAGTTCTCAGCTGTATCTCCAGGACCTAGCACACTGCCTGCCATATTGTACAAGTTCAGAGAACTTTGATGCATAAATGAGAGAGTGAGTAATGTGGAAATAGGAGGGAAAGGGGAAGAACTCTGGTGAGAGGTGTGGCCGTGAAAGAAGGGAAGTAGTAGAACCACAGTGAGTTGGAATATTAAAGTCAAGTGAAGGAGGACTGGTTCAAAACCTGGTCCTAAAACCGTCTAAGCTGAAACTAAGGATGTACCCAACATTAGGCTTTGGACTCGAAATAAAGACAAAATCTGCATCTGTCTTGGCCCTTGGAAGGCAAAATAAATAAATAAATAAACACACATCATTTCTGGTATCTTTATATTTGCATGTAGTCAAAGGTCATGTGATGGTATAGATTACCCTAATATTTAGTCAATATAACACTTGTGAATGAATAACACATACAATTCTGATTTATTGTTATTATCAGAATGTTCACATCAAAATTCTAGATGTATTTGGAGGTAGGCATTCTAGATATAACTTGGAGTAAAAAAACTCATGTGCTTTACATATTGAAATTCTTTCAAACTGTTGAAGTATAAATGCATATTGATCTTCGCAAAAGTTAAATACTACCACAATTAATAATGAAGTGAAAGCTGTTAATTTTATATTCAAAGACAATTAGTAAGAATTTTCAAATAGTTAAATAAGTAGGGACATAGATTGACAGTTTATACCATATTAAGTGAGAGTATTAGTTGATAAATTAAGGAAGAAGATTAATTCCTCTCTAAACCAGCAAGCGTTTTATAAAAATTTAAATACAAAGCCAAATAATAGAGATTAAACTATATCATAAGTCTATCTTTCCAGGGATTGTTTTCAGTGCTATCATTTATACTATTAAACAAGATAACATGTAAGACTGTTTCTGAACAGTTAAGAAAACATCTTTCTCAAGCAATGCACAGAGCTTTTTGAGGGGGACTGCTTCAAACTAAAGTGCATCACCATGACCAAAGTTCAAGCCCAACAGATGAGGAATAGATATCCTTAGCCTTAGCTGGTTACTAGTAGAGAGAAAGGAAGGCTTAATAATGTGGTGGCAGCCTTACCCCCAGTAGAATCCTATGTTGACAGAAAAAGCCTCAAAATCTCTTGCTTATCCACCAACTTCATTTGAAAGTGAGCATCCATTTGGTACCATAAATGTGTATTATAGTGATCACACAATCAATCAAGCAGCTGATAGTACCTGAGAAAACACTGTCATGATCTGAAACATGTTTCTGATCCATAATGTCAATCTAGGTGGGCTTCCCTGGTGGCACAGTGGTTGAGAGTCCGCCTGCCGATGCAGGGGACACGGGCTCGTGCCCCGGTCCGGGAAGATCCCACATGCCACGGAGCGGCTGGGCCCATGAGCCATGGCCGCTGAGCCTGCGCGTCCGGAGCCTGTGCTCCGCAACGGGAGAGGCCACAACAGTGAGAGGCCCGCGTACTGCAAACAAACAAACAAACAAACAAACAAAAATCATAATGTCAATCTTGTGAAAGTTCACTGTTAGATTCTTCATAATAAATATTTTGGTACATTTTCAGATTTATCCTTATGATCTAGGAGTTCATTTTATGATGGCGATGTTCAGCTTTGGCTTCAGCTTTGACTTAATATGATTTTTTAAAACTGGCCTTTTAGTATTTGGCCAAAAGGTGTATTCAGTGAACTGTAATGAAAACCATGCATGGGTCCTGACGGGAAATAGATAACCCCTGCAATGCTTGGTAGAGGTCTGTGGCTCCAAACTTGAATAAAGGGAAATCTTGAGTGGGTTTTTTGGTTCCCAGAGGAGGGCTGGCATTGATGAGATGTACCTACCTCCCTTACCCTAATTAAGGGAATAAGAGAAGTGAGATGGGGTCTCCCTGACAGATGACATGGGTCAGGGGGTGGGGAAAGGGTATTATTATGGGGAGGCACATTTGGTGTCTTCAATAGGCCAAGCACTGCTGAGAAGAGATGCAAAAAAGAACCTTATGATATTGCAGTAACAAAATTAAACCCCCTTCTTAGATGGGACTTCAGGCAGGACCTCCTCAGTCCAGATTTCTCTTTAGACCAAATGCTATCAGTATGAGGACTGGAGATGTTTGTGTGTCTACTGACAGATGCAGGATTTAATTAAGCATAGTAGTGGAGGTGTTATGGGGCTGCAGGGATTAGAATCCCCAGGGTCACCAGGTTGCCAGTGTGGAGCTCAGCTGTCCAGACCCCTAACTGCTTACCGGCTGCTTACTTCTCCTCATTGTTCACAGAGATATTTGAAGCAGAATAAAATTTACCTTCCAATTGCACAACACGCCTAAATTGTTCCCTACAATTCCTGAACTTATCTGGATATTTATTGAGCACCTAATAGGAAGAAAACTGATATTCAAAAGAGCCCTTGGCATTGTCATAGAACAAGGTGATTAGGAGTCTGAAATACGGATTCCATCAGCTCTTTGACTACATCAGCTTTTTGACCTTGGGCAAGTTGTTAAAAATTCCTGAGTCCTAGTCTTCCTCATCTGTAAAATGAGATTGAAACTCTGACAGGACAGATGAACTGTAGCTACCCATTTTTTTCAGCTGGAGTTCTCAAGTCTCCTCAACCTTTTGGCTATTTATCTGGCCTCACCCACCTCGTTAAGGTCTTTGAATTGTCCTCCTAGTAGAAAATATTCAAGTTTGAAGAGGGATGTCAAATAGGGCATCAGCTCTGTTCATTCTGGATTCGGGATGCAGGCAAATCAGGAAGCGTCTGGGGTCTGTTTAAGGGCAGGCCAAGGAGCTAACAGGAAAGACTACCTCCCAAGAGAAAGCGAAGTCCAACCAGTTTGACTCAAGACCGAGGGGGCAGCAAATTTATAGTATCACCAAAACTCTGATCAAAATATTTTAGTTAACATCTTAGTGTACTCAACGATGGAAAGTGTACACTATTATAGCATTTGCCAATTTGGAGATTTCTGAGGGTTTAGGGAGGTATCCCTCTCAAGTGTCAAAAGCTTAATGTATTATCTTATAGATCCTCTCTATTCTTTTAGACAATATTTAAGTTGGTTCCCAAACTCTGGGATAGCAGGAAGCTTATATAAGCTACTAAAGGCAACTGAAATCCATAGCAAATATTAAGTTATTTGCTTAGATTTCCTGGGCAGGGGCTGTTTTCATCAGGTTATGTCAGAACATCCACCGCCTGAGCAGGGAAATTTATTTATGTATTTACTGAGAGCTCCCTATGAGTAAAGCACTAAATAAACAGTGTGCTTAGACAAGGGATCACAAAGGCAGCAAGATGTGAGCCCCGCTTTCAGGTTATTTGTACTTTAGTTTGACTAAAAGTAACAATAATAATTTATATCTCTGTGACATTTTCCATTTTTCAAAGAGTTTTAATACTTATTCTCATTGCATCCTCAAAGATTCCTGTAAGACAAGTACAATTAACTCCACTTTAAAGATGAGGAAACTGGGGTCCCAAGAAGTAAACACATTTTTCTAAGGTCATGAAATGAATACATAATCACGATTCAAACCCAGGTCTTCTGACTCTTGGTTTAATGGTCTCATGTACCATAGCTGCATCTTGAAGAGGAAAACCTATGCCTTTGCTAAATCAAGATGGAAGGGAAGGAGCAGAAAATGTTTTTGCTTGATTTCCCCAACCAGTCAGGGCCCAATCAGGGCCTATTATAATCCGTCCGGCCCTGGCAAAGATGCCATGCAGGAACTAGGGGAAAAAGAGGACTTTTTCTCTACCATCCAAATGCTTTCAAATTAACTTCATGTTAAGAAGCAAGTGGGAAAAAAATAGAAAGTGTTAAGAAGACTTGAACTAGACCCAATGGGGTGGTAACACACTCTTACAGTATGATGGTCCTTGTCCTTATGGGGCTTAGGGTGCCTTTCCTGTTCACCTTTATATGTCCCAGTGCCTGCCACAGGGTCTGGGACATAGTAAGTATAGGTACTCAATAAAAAATATGTTGTGTAAATAAAAGATCAACAGGAGCAAACAGATAACCATGAAACACACCTTAGCATATATTGTAATTTCAAACATGACAAAGAAGGAATCACAAAGCAATAGGAATTGGATGCTTATCTAACACAAGGGATTTGGAAAATTAACTATTTGTAGAAAATCAAGTTAGAACCCTATTTTATAATATAATCTCATAATGTCAAGTAAATGCCAGATGAATCAATGAGTCAAATGACAAGAATAAAACTATTTTTTAAAGGCAGAACTAACCTGAAATTATAATTTCATTAATTTCTGACTGACAAGGGATTTCTAAGTATAAATATAAAGTAAGAAATCATACTATAAACAGCTAACAACATGATTACATAAAAAGAAGATTTGGTTCTTGATTTTAAATTTTAAAATTTCTGTATGTCCGAGAACACCATGAATGTCATTTGATGAGCTAGGAAATATATAATAAATAAAAACAAATATTAATCAGTTAACATATTAAAAATACATAAAGCATGTAAAAACCATCACTTATGCAAAAATCTAACAACCCAATAAGAAAAAACATAAATACACTAAGAAAAATGGTCAAAGGACATAAGAAACTAATTCATAGAAGAAAAAAATGGAAAATAGCTGAAAAAATATTCAACCTCACTGCTAAACAAAGAAAAATAAAAGAACAGTGATATATTTTTTACCTACTATATTTGTAGAAATTTAATTATAATGTTCAATACTATCAAAAGCATGATGAAACGGCCCTCCTGTAAAATGATGGTAGAAATTAAAATGGTACAAACTTTCTAGAAGGCAATTTGGCAATTGTTTACCAAATTTTTTTCATGTGCATAGTCTATAAATCAGTACAGGTATACCTCCCAGACATTGTGGGTTGGGCTCCAGACCACCGCAATAAAGCAAATATCGCAAAAAAGTGAGACAAGTCACACGATTTTTTTGGTTTCCCAGTGCATATAAAAGTTATATTTACACCATAGTGTAGTTTAGTAAGTGTGCAATAGCATTATGTCTAAAAAAAAGACAATGTACTTGGCTTATTTTAAAAATACTTTATTGCTCAAAACTAACCATCATCTGAGCCTTCAGCGAGTCATAATCTTTTTGCTAGTTGAGGGTCTTGCCTCTATGTGGATGGCTGCTGACTGATCAGAGTGATGGTTGCTGAAGATTGAGGATGGTGTGGCAATTTCTTAAAATAAGACAGTGGTGAAGTTTGCTGCATCAACTGACTCTTCCTTTCATGAACAGTTTCTCTGTAGTATGCACTGCTGCTTGATAGCATTTTACCCATAGTAGAACTTCTTTCACAATTGGAGTCAGTCCTCTCAAACCCTGCCACTGCTTTATCAACTAAGTTTATGCAGTATTCTAAATCCTTTGTTGTCATTTCTACAATCTTCACAGCATCATCATCAGGAGTGGATTCCATCTCAAGAAATCACTTTCTTTGCTCATCCATAAGAAGCAATGCCTCATCCATTAAAGTTTTATCATGAGATTGCAGCAATTCAGTCACATCTTCAGGCTCCACTTCTAATTCTAGTTCTCTTGCTATTTCCACTCCATTGCAGTTCCTTCCTCCATTGAGTCTTGAATCCCTTAAAGTCATCTATGAGGGTTGGAATCAACTTCTTCCAAACCCGTGTTAATGTTGATATTTTGACTTCTTCCCATGAATCACGAATGTTCTTCATGGCATCTAGAATGATAAATCCTTTCCAGATGGTTTTCCATTTACTTTGCCCAGATCCATCAGAGGAATCACTACCTATGACAGCTATAGACTGACAAAATATATTTCTTAAATAATAAAACTTAGAAGTAAAAATTACTCTGGCTGTTGTTCTAGCAGTCATGAAAACAACATGAATCTCACTGCACATCTCCATCAGAGCATCTGGGTACACTGTCAATGAGCAGTAATATTTTGAAAGGAATCTTTTTTTCTGAGCAGTAGGGCCCAACAGTGCACTCCATATATTAAGTAAACCATGTTGTAAATAGATGTGCTGTCATCCAGGCTTTCTTGTCCCATTTTTAGAGCAGAGGCAGAGTAGATTTAGCGTAATTCTTAAGAGCTCTAGGGGTTTTAGAATGGTAAATGAGCATTGGCTTCAACTTAAAGTCACCAGCTACATTAGCCCCTAACAAGAAAGTCAGTCTGTCCTTTGAAGCCAGGTGTTTACTTCTCCTCTCTAGCTATGAAAGTCCTAGATGGCATCTTCTTCCAATTGAGGACTATTTAATCTACATTGGAAATCTGCTGTTTAGTGTAGCCAGCTTCGTTAATAATCTTAGCTAGATCTCCTGGAAAACTTGTAGCTTCTACATCAGCACTTGCTGCTTCACCTTGCACTTTTTTTCCCCCACAATGCTACTCACTTGATAATTTCAGTCTTCACACTTCACACAATTCTAAAAGCTTCAAAAACATTTTAATTGAAGTGTAGTTCCTGTACAACATTATACAAGTTATGGGTGTACAAGACAGTGATTCACAAATTTTAAAGGTTATACTCCACTTATAGTTATTATAAAATATTGGCTATATTCTCTCTGTTGTACAATATATCCTTGCAGCTTACTTTATACCTAATAGTTTGTATCTCTTACTCCCCTAGCCCCATAGTGCCCCTCCCCCCTCCACTGGTAACCACCAGTTTGTTCTCTATATCTGTGAGTCTGCTTCTTTTTTATATATTCACTAGTTTGTTGTATTTTTTGATTCCACATATAAGTGGTATCATACAGTATTTGTCTTTCTCTGCCCTATTTTACTTAGCACGATGCCCTCCAAGTCTGTCCATGTTGCCACAAATGGCACATTTTCATTCTTTTTTATGGCTGAGTAGTATTCCATTGTGTATGTGTGTATATATATATATATATATATACCCCACATCTTCTTTATCCATTCATCTGTTGATGGACACTTAGGTTGCTTCCATAGTTTGGCAACTGTAGATAAGGCTGCTATGAACATTGGGGGGCATGTACCTTTTCAAATTAGTGTTTCTGGTTTTTTTGGATATATACCCAGGAGTGGGACTGCTGGGTCATATGGTAGTTGTTATTTTTAGTTTTTTGAGAAACCTCCATACTGTGTTCCACAGTGGCTGCACCAGTTTACATTCCCACCAACAGTGTACGAGGGTTCCCTTTACTTCACATCCTGGCCAACATTTGTTATTTGTGTTCTTTTTGATGATAGCCATTTCTGACAGGTGTGAGGTAATGTCTCACAGTGGTTTTGATTTGCATTTCCCTGATGATTAGCAATGTTGAGATTTTTTTTCATGTGCCTGTTGGCTATCTGAATTTCCTCTTTGGAAAAATGTCTATTCAGTTCTTCTGCCCATTTTCTTAATCAGGTTTTTTTTTTGATGTTGAGTTGGTATGAGCTGTTTATAGATGTTGGATATTTTAAGCTTTTAAGTTTAGTTAGGTCCCATTTGTTTATTTTTGCTTTTGTTTCTTTTGCTTTAGGAGACAGATCCAAAAACATATTGCTACAATTTATGTGAGAGAGTGTTCTGCCTATGTTTTCCTCTAAGAGTTTTATAGTATCCAGTCTTACATATAGGTCTTTAACCCATTTTGAGTTTAGTTTTTTTTTTTTTTTTTTTTTTTTTTTTTGCGATATGTGGGCCTCTCACTGTCGTGGCCTTTCCCGTTGCCGGATGCGCAAGCTCAGCGCCCATGGCTCACGGGCCCAGCCGCTCCGCGGCACGTGGGATCCTCCCGGACCGGGGCACGAACCCGTATCCCCTGCATCAGCAGGCGGACTCCCAACCACTGCGCCACCAGGGAGGCCCTTGAGTTTAGTTTTGTATATGGTGTTAGAGAATGTTCTAATTTCATTCTTTTACATGTAGCTGTCCAGTTTTCCCAGCACCACTTATTGAAGAGACTGTCTTTTCTCCACTGTATATTCTTGCCTCCTTTGTCATAGATTAATTGACCATAAGTGCATGGGTTTATTTCTGGGCTCTCTATTTTGCTCCATTGATCTCTGTGTCTGTTTTTGGCACTTTGCACTTTTATGTTATGGAGGTGGCTTCTTTCCTTAAACCTCATGAATTAACCTCTGTTAGCTTCAAACTTTTCTTCTGCAGCTTTCTCACCTTTCTCAGCCTTCATAGAATTAAAGAGGGTTAGGCCTTTGTTCGGGATTGGGCTTTAGCTTAAGGGAATGTCGTGGCTGGTTTTTCTTTTTGTTGTTGTTGTTTTTTTTTTTAGCTGCGTTGGGTTTTCTTTGCTGTGGGCTTTCTCTAGTTGTGGTGAGTGGGGGCTACTCTTCATTGTGGTGTGCAGGCTTCTCATTGCAGTGGCTTCTCTTGTTGTGGAGCACAGGCTCTAGGCACACGGGCTTCAGCAGTTGTGGCACGAAGGCTCAGTAGATGTGGCTCGCAGGCTCTAGAGTGCAGGCTCAGTAGTTGTAGTGCACGGGCTGAGTTGCTCTGAAGCATGTGGGATCTTCCCAGACCAGGGCTCAAACCCCTGTCCCCTGCATTGGCAGGCGGATTCTTAATCACTGAACCACCAAAGAAGCCCTCGTGGCTGGTTTGATCTTCTATCCAGACCACTAAAACTTTCTCCATGTCAGCAATAAGGCGGTTTTGCTTTCCTATCATTCATGTGCTCACTGGAGTAGTACTTTTAATTTTCTTCAAGAACTTTTCCTCTTCATTCACCACTTGGCTAACTGTTTGGTGCAACAGGCCTAGCTTTCAGCCTGTCTCAGCTTTCAACATACTTTCCTCATTAAGCTTAATCATTTCTAGCTTTTGATTTAAAGTGAGAGAGGTGTGACTCTTCCTTTCACTTGAACACTTAGAGGGCATTGTAAGGTTATTAATTGCCCTTATTTCAATATTGTGTCTCAGTGAACAGGGAGGCTCGAGGAGAGGGAGAGAAATGAGGGAACGGCTGGTTGATGGAACAGTCAGAACACACACAACACTTATTGATTAAGTTTGCCATTTTACATGGGCATGGCTTGTCGTGCCACAAAACTTTTACAATAGTAACATCAAAGATCACTGATCACAGATCGCCATAACAAATCTAATAATAATGAAAAAGTTTGAAATATTGAGAGAATTACTAAAAAGTGACACAGAGACATGAAGTGAGCAAATGCTGTTGGAAAAATGGTGCTGAAAGACTTGCTCAACACTGGGCTTCCGCAAACCTTTTCTTTGTAAAAAAACACAATATCTGCAAAGCACAATAAAGTGAAGTGCAATAAAATGAGGTATGCCTGTAATTTTGCTTCTATAAAATCATCCAAAAGAAACAGAGATGCAAAAAGATGAATATACAATGGTTTTCTTCATAGGCATCTTGATAATAGTGAAAAAAATGTAAACCCAATACTCAACACTAGGGAATTGTCAGGCAAATGATTCATAAGATGGAATGCTAAGCAGTCATTAAAAATCAGGTTTTAGAATATTTATTGAAATACAAAATATTTGATATGTCCAAAAAAGATAAAAACAGAAGACCACAGAAGAGTATTATAACATGATACTAATATTTTGAAGGAGAAAGAAGGAAGACAAGAAGGGAGGAAGACAGAAGGAAAAGAGAAGAATAATGGAATAGCAACCTCTGTTGATATTTTATTATACATCCCAGAATGGTGACATCGCAAGGGATTTCTTAGTTGTTGTTTTGACTTTGCTATTCTGTTTTTAAATTCTTTTCAAATTTTTGTAATTGAAAAATTATTTATTTAAGACTGCAAAGAATACCCAGAAATCTCTGGGCAGTAGGATTACAAATATTCTTCATTTTCTTCTGGATACTTCTCTGTATTTTTTCAGTATTTTTACAAAGAGCATGAATTATTTTTATTGAAAGGGAAAAAGTTCTTTTTTACACAAAGAAGATATGGGTATCTCTTGAGTGTGACATTCTATTTCAACACAGTATTTGTATAATACTATGAAATATATTTTTAATAATAAAGATTTGGTCTGAATAAGCTATAATAGATAAAGAGTTCAAAATGGATACAAATTTGGCAGTGAGTCCTAGGCATCAAATATCCTCTCAGTTCTTTCCACAAGGAAACTGTGACAGAAATGAAGACTTATTCCCCTCATTATCTGTTCAGCTTCCATGACAGCCTGTGGGATGGAAAAGGCTTAGCTGCAGGCCTTGTCGCTTTGTGCTCAGAATTTGAAGGAAAAAGGAACAATAGTTGGGGTGTGGTTGAGTGGAGAGGTCTTAAGAATAGTATTTATAGGGTCTGTACACATTTTTTTCACGATCCTACAAGTTAAAAAAAAAGGTTGCTGTAAATAATTTGTTTATTTCACCTCTGTTCTGAGTTTAAATAACGTCGAGCAACTTTTCAATAAATAATATTAAAAGGTAACAGTGGCTGACATATTGAGTGCTTGCTTGCTCAGTGCCAAGCACTGTATTAAATTTTGGCCATACAGTTCTTCTTTTAATCTGAACAGCAACCCTATGAGATAGGAACTATTTGAATCCCTATTTGAAAGATTTTAGAAAAGTGAGCTCAGAGAGGTCCCTGGTGCCAAAAAGGTTGGGGACTGCTGCTTTATAATCCATTGCCTAATGTATCTACTAAAGCTAAAAAAACGACCAACAAAAATGCATTCATGGGCTTCCCTGGTGGCACAGTGGTTGAGAGTCCGCCTGCCGATGCAGGGGACACGGGTTCGTGCCCCGGTCCGGGAGGATCCCACATGCCGCGGAGTGGCTGGGCCCATAAGCCATTGCCGCTGGGCCTGCGCGTCCGGAGCCTGTGCTCCACAACGGGAGAGGTCACAACAGTGAGAGGCCTGCGTACCGCAAAAAAATAATAATAAAATAAAATAAAATAGATAAGAAAAAAATGCACTCACATGGTCACAAAAGACAGATACTAACTAGAAACTTAAGTAGTAGCACTGTTCTTAAAAGCCCCAAACTAGAAACTACCCAAATGCACATCAGCTATTGAACAGATAAATTGTAGCATATTTACACAGTGGAATGCTATACAGCCATGAGAATGAATTATCTAAACTACATGCAACGAATAGATGAATATCACAAACATAACACTGAGCAAAAGAACTCAGGCCCCAAAGAGCACATCATGTACGATTCAATTTACTTATTTAAAACATGCAAAAGACAATCAAAATGAATCTATGGTTTCAAAATCTGGATAGTGATTACTCTTTGAGGTTGGAAGGTGGTGGCAGTTGAAGCCTAGATAGTGGCACACAAGGGGTTTCTGAGACGCTAGTAATGTTCTATTTCTTGATCTAGTTCCTGGTTACAAGAACGTGCTTACCTTGTGAAAATGAATTGAGCTGTACAGCTGCCATATGTGTACCTTTCTCTATGGCTAGTGACTCCAGAGGAAAAAAGTAGTTGATGACGGACATCTAGTTTAGTTGCTACTATGGGGAAATCTAAAACACACAAGAAAGTAGTATTTACAGAGTGACAAAGGTGGATCATGGAAATACTGATCTGATAATGATCAGCTTTCTGAGATATAAACAATTAGCCCTGGGGAGTGACAAATAATATGCCACAACAAGCTCATTTGGTTACTTTTTCCATCAGAATTCAGAACCACAGAGTGTCTGGACAGCAGGAAAGTGTTTGCTTTAATATCACCACCTGCAGAATGAAATTCAACCAATTAAGTTAGGAAATTGCCATTTGCAGATAATTATTACTTATCTGGTTTCTAACTTCATAGCTCTGCAGCCATTTGAGGACAAGGTCTCAAAACTGCCACAGGGTGTGGTGTCGGAGTTGGTCTATTTTAACTTAATGATCTGGAAGAGGAAATAACCAGCATGGTAATGACACTGCCAACAATACTAAATTGAGAGTGTTGCAAACGCTAATAAAGGCAGAGGAACAAAATGAGAAGACTTTGCTGATAAAATCTGGGCTTTAGTAAATAATACCAGTGCACTGAATTCCCAGTTCTCTACCCTAACAACAGATTCCTGAACACACTCCTTGTGCTCAAAATGTCTCATATCTAAAAAAATTAAATATTCTATTTCAGCACTGCAATTCTAAATAAACTTTTAAAATTTTAGAATAGGATTAAATTTACAGAAAAGTTGCAAAAACCGTACACAGAGTCCCCATATACCCCATACCCAGTTTTCTCTATTATTAACATGTTACATTAGTATGATACATTTCTCACAATTAATGAACCAATATTGATACATTATTACTTATTAAGGTTTATACTTTTTGCAGATTTTCTTAGTTTTTAGCTCATGTTCTTTTCTGTTCCAGGATCCCATCCTGGACACTATATTCCATTTAGTCATCATGTCTCCTTAAGCTCCTCTTGACCATGACAATTTCTTAGACTTTACTTTTTTGGACCTTGACAGTTTTGAAGAGCACTGGTCAGATATTTTGTAGAATGTCCCTCAATTGGAATTTCTCTGACATTTTTCTCATGATTAGACAGGGATTATGGGTTTTGGGAAAGAAAACCACAGAAACAAAGTACCAATCTCAACACATCATATCCAGGGTACATACTATCAACATGCTTTATCACTGTTGATGTTGACCTTGATCACCTGGCTAAGATACTGTTTATCAGATTTCTCCACTGTACTTACTTTCTTTTTCCCCCCAGCAAGATTTCATCTATTTTATGGCTGAGTAGTATTCCACTGTGTGTGTGTGTGTGTGTGTGTGTGTGTGTGTGTGTGTAACTCACATCTTTATCCATTCATAATTAATTTATGACAAAGGATCAAAGAACATACAATAAAGAAAAGATAATCTTTTCAATAAAGGGTGTTGGGAAAACTGGACAGCCACTTGGAAAAATTTAAACTAGACCACTATCCCACACCATACACAAAAATCAACTCAAAATGGATTAAAGACTTGAATGTAAGACCTGAAACCATAAAACTCCTAGAAGAAAACATAGTATGCTCTTTGACACTGGTCTTAGCATATCTTTCTAGATATGTCTCTTCAGGTGAAGGAAACAAAAGCAAAAATAAACAAATGGGACTACATCAAACTAAAAAGCTTCTGCTCAGCAAAGGAAACTTTCTGCTTTCTTTTGAGTGTTTTAATGGTATATTTTTGACCATTTGCATTTATGATGACTATTGATATAGTTGGATTACTATCTACTATGTAATCGTTTTCTATTCATTGCATTTTTCTTTATTTCTTATTCTCCTTTTTTATGCCTTCTCTGGTGTTAATTGAGTATTTTACATGATTCCATTTTATCTCCTCTCTTAGAGTATAAATTATAGTCAATTTTTTAAAATTTTAGTGATGGTCCTAGAGTTTCCAATAGATGCTTTTAACTAATGTAATTTCATCTCTAAATAACACTATATTGCTTTAAGTGTAGTACAAGTACCTTAAAATAGAGTATTCACAATTTTCCCTCCCATTTTTGTAACATTTCTGTCATTCATTCATTTCATTTATCCATATGTTATAATCACTCAATATATTGTTACTATTATTACTTTAAGCAGTTGGTTTTAGATCAATTAAGAATGAAAAATTAAAAGATTTTATTGTATTTTCAATTATTTATTCCCCAGTGCTCTTCCCTTCTTTTTGTAGATCCAAGTTTCTGACCTATATCACTTTCCTTCTACCTGAAGAACTTCTTTTAACATTTCTTGCAGGGCAATTCTGCTGGCAATGAATTCTCTCAGTTTTTTGTTTGAGAAAGGTTTTATTTCTCCTTCATATTTGAAAGATAATTTCTTTGGATATAGAATTATAGGTTGGTGATTTTTTATTTTCAACTCTTTAAATATTTCATACCACCCTTTTCTTGCTTGCATGGTTTCTGATTAGAAGGCCACTATAATTTTTCTTATTGAAGTATAGTTGATTTACAATGTTGTGTTCATTTCTGCTGCACAGCAAAATGATGCAGTTATACATATATGTGCATTCCTTTTTATATTCTTTTCCATTATGGTTTATTACAGGATATTAAATATAGTTCCCTGTGCTATACAGTAAGACCGTGTTGTTTATCCATTCTACATACACCAGTTTGCATCTGCTAACCCCAAACTCCCACTCCATCTTTCCCCCACCCACCCCTCCCCCTTGGCAACCACAAGTCTGTTCTCTATGTTTGGGAGTCTGTTTCTGTTTTGTAGATAAGTTCATTTGTGTCATATTTTAGATTCCATATATAAGTGATATCATGTATTTTTCTTTCTCTTTCTGACTTACTTCACTTAGTATGATAATCTCTAGGTCCATCCATTTTGTTGCAAATGGCATTATTTCATTCTTTTTTATGGCTGAGTAATATTCCATTGTATATATGTGCCACATCTTCTTTATCCATTCATCTGTTGATGGACATTTAGGTGGCTTCCATATCTTGGCTATTGCAAATAGTGCTGCAATGAACATTGGGGTGCATTTATCTTTTTGAATTATGGTTTTCTCTGGATATATGCCCAGGAGTGGGATTGCTGAATCATATGGTAGTTCTATTTTTAGTTTTTTGAAGAACCTCCATACTGTTTTCCATACTGGCTGCACCAAGTTACATTCCCACCAACAGTGTAGGAGGGTTCCCTTCTCTCTACACCCTCTCCAGCATTTGTTATTTGTAGACTTTCTAATGTTGGAAGGCCACTGTAATTTTTATCCTCATTTCTGTATAGGTAAAGTGTTTCCACTCCCCCTGCCACCCCCTCCAAGTTTCTGGCTTCTTTCAAGATTCACTCTTTGTCTTGGGGTTTCTGCAGTTTAAATATATCTAGTTATGCTTTGTTTGTTTGTTTTTTGGAGGGGGAGCTATTTTTCTTGCTGGTGTTTTCTGAGCTTCCTTGTGTCTGTCATTAGTTTTGGAAAGTTCCCAGCCATTTTTGCTTCAAATTGTTCTGCTCCATTCTTTCTCTTCTAGTATTCCAGTTACATGTATATTATACCTTTTGGAATTGTCCCTCAGTTCTTGGATGCGCTCTTCTGGTTATTTTCCATTGTTTATTCTCTTTGCACTTCAGTTTGAGAAGGTTCTATTAACCTATCTTTAAACTCACTGAATCTTTCCTCTGTCTAGTCAAATCTACTGATGAGTCCATCAGTAGCATTTCCTTTTGACTCTTTCTAGAGTTTCAATCTCTGTACTTAACATCACCCATCTGTTCTTCCATGTTGTCTACTTTTTCCATTAGAGCCCTGTGTACAAAAAATATATATTGCCTGCCGTTTTAGTAAACAATGACTACTTCCTGCCATCAAGGCATCAGCCACTGCAGCCACCCCCTGACAGTGCACCCTGAGGGGAATTCAGGATGGAGAAAAACCGATACTTGCCCTAGACAGTTAAGATACATAACAAAGGAATAATTTCAATGAGCTCAGACTCTTGTATGTTCCCATACATAGAAAAGCACTAAAATCATTAACTTGAGATGTCTGTTCTTTTGTGATTAGCAGAAACCTTTTGGTGTTTGACTACATGTTTTGTTTTGTTTTGTTTTGTTTACCAGCAAAAACTCCTAAATATATCCTGGTTCCTCCCTTACCTCTGTGGAACAGTCCCTCAACTCCTGTCTGAGAAGCTATCTCCCCTCCCAGGCTATAGCCTTCAGTAAGACCCTGAATAAAACATAACTTTCAACTTTTAGGTTGTACAATTTTTTAGACAGCAGCCCTTATATATTAATCACTGTTATTTTAAACTGTCTGTCTAATAATTCCAACATCTGTGTCATATCTGAGTCTGGTTTTTATGATTGCTTTATCTCTTCAGACTGTGTTTTATCTGGCCCCTAGGCATGCCTTGTAATCTGTTGTTGAAAACCAGACATGTTATACTCGGTAATAAGTACTGAGGTAAAGAGGCCTTTAGTGTGAGTATTCATGTTAATCTGGCTAGAAATTGGGCTCTGTTTAATGTTTTCTGTAGCTATTAGTGCCAAAGACTTCAAAATACTCTAGTGTTCTTCCCCAAAACAAAAACAAGGACACTTCCTAAAGTACTCCTCCTCAGAGAATGTTTGTCTCACCGTTCTTTCCGCTAGAGTTCACCATTACTATACTGGAGCCTTGTTGGTGTGGTGCTAAGTATGTGGGAGGTGAGCATTCTATAATGCTCTGCTTAAATCTCAGTGTTTTAGTGGTCCTGTCTCAGGGCTGTAACCTTCACAAATATCTCTCCAGTGGCATAGATTTTTTTCCCCTGCCCCCTACTCTCTTCCTGGCTGCAATATTCACAAACTATTTCCCAAGTGAAGCTCTGACCCCTGTTGATCATGTTTTTCCGCCCTAGGTAAACCAGGAGGGCTAGAGGGGCTTGGCTGAAGTGGGAGGGATGCTCTTCCTCCATTTGAGGTGGGTATCAGGAAATGTCTTTTCCCCTGGAGGGTAGGTCTTTGTTATGGAGAAGACCCTGGGAGTATTTCCTGACATTTACTATTCTCCCCCCCCTGCCAGAACCATGAGGGGATCTTCCTCCAGCCTCCACCAGGAGAATCTAGTGGGCGTTTGGACGTAAAACCCACAAAATTCTGCGTCTCTTCAAAACTGCAGCCCCAGGAGTTTCTTACTCTCTTGCTAGTCCACACTCAGCCTCCGGCAATTCATCAAAATTACCATTTAAGTATTCCTATTAGTTTATATCTCCAGAGGCTTCTACTTCAGGTTAGCAGATCTCAGCTGTGACTATCTGGATGCACCTTTCTGTACAGACTTCAGAGTGATTTGCCCCAGAAACTCAGTTCTCTAGTGGTTCCAAAAAAAGTTGTTGATTTTCAGTTTGTCTAGATTTTTCTTCTCATAAGGACACGAGTGAGGACTTCTAAGCTCTTTACACGTCAGAGCTGAAACTAGGGTCTGTCCACCATTGCATTTTAATCAAATAATATGACTGGAAGACACCAACTATTATGTTTTTAAGAGGAGCATTGGGAAGTGACATTTATCTAGCGCCTGAACATTTATAGAGTAATAATCTCATCAACAAATCATTGTTGACTGCCTACTATGTGCCAAGTACTGCTCTAGGGAATGAGGCCACCTCAGCAAATAAAGTCCCTGCCTTTATGAAACTTACATTCCACACAGTGAGAGACAGAAAATGACGATAAGTACTATAAAGTAAAATAAAAGTGGGTAAGGATGATAGAGAGTGATGGGATGAAGTCCGGAGGATACTATTTTAAAGAAGATAAACAGATTTGCATGTATGAAGTCCTGGGGCCTATCATCTCCACTACACCTTTGTAAACAAAATGAAAAAAAAAAGAAGAAAGAGGAGGAGGAGGAGGAGGATGGGGGAGAGGAGGAAGAGACAGAAAAGCCCCTCTGAAAAGAAAAAAACTGAAAATACTCAAAGGAAGTGAAGGAGTGCCCCCAGAGGGTATCTGAAAGAAAAGTATTTAGGGAACATAAAGATGGCCGGTATGGCTGGGGTGGATTTTTCCAAGAGTCACAGGAGAGGAAGCAATGGGAAGCCTCATCATGTGGAGCCTTATTTGCCATCGTAAGAATTCTAGTTTTCACTCTGAGTAAGACTGGAAACCACTGGAGAATTTTCAAACAGAAGTATGACATGAGTTCACATATTTTTAAAGGATTGATCTGGCTGCTGCACTTAAAACAAACTGCTGGAGGTGAGGAAGGCAAGATGGAAGAAGCTACAGAGAGTATTTGGGTTGCTACTGGAATAATCCAGGGAAGAGACGATAGTGGCTTTAAGATAATGAGATGTCATCAGATTCTGGAATTATTTAGAAGGTAGAGCCAATGGAATTATTGATGTATTTGTTATATCATTTAAGCGTCATAACAACACTTACTAGAGCAAGGGTAATAACATTTGTGAAAGATGAAGAAACTGACCAAGGAGATCTTACCGAGGTCCCTGAGCTAGTGAGAGACAAATCAAAATTCAAAGCCGAATCTGTCATGTTCCAAACCCCTAATTCTGACCCTCCCATTTATAACCAGTTAGAGTTATGTGGGATTTTGGAGTTAGCCCAACACTTCATTTCACAGAGGAAAAAAAGTGAAAAGGTTAAGAGACATTCTCTAGATTCTACAGTTAGCTAGGGGCAGAATTACGAAAAAACACCCTGCCTAATGACACCTGAATGGGTCACTTTCTACTCTGCCATATTGCCCTTTCATCTGATAAGTGGGAATAAAACACCAAAGATTGCAGGTAATTGTCAGTTAAACCTATGTCCACAGTAAAAGAGCTCTATTGCAAAATCCACTACATATGGGTCATTTTTAAGAAGGCATTACAAGGAGGGGTGATATTTCTCACACTGCATCCTGAACACTGCCTGTATTTTTAATTATTAACAGAATAATGCAGTCTACTAGATGTCTTTTAAAAAAAAAAGAAGAAGAAGAAAAAAGGAAAGAAACAACTAAGCAAACAAAATTTATGGAATCAACTACTTCTACCTGCCTAAGAAACATGCCAGGTGTGGCAGAATGGTTGACCTCCATGTGTTCCTTTTCTTTTTTTTAACATTTTTAGTGGAGTATAATTGCTTTACACTGTTGTGTTAGTTTCTGCTATATAACAAAATGAATCAGCTATACGTATACATATATCCCCATATGCCCTCCCTCTTGCGTCTTCCTCCCACACTCCCTATCCCACCCCTCCAGGTGATCACAAGGCACCAAGCTGATCTCCCTGTGCTATGTGGCTGATTCCCACTAGCCATCTATTTTACATTTGGTAGTGTATATATGTCCATGCCACTCTCTCACTTCTTCCCAGATTACCCTTCCCCTCCCCATGTCCTCAAGTCCATTCTCTACATCTGCATCTTTATTCCTGTCCTGTCCCTAGGTTCTTCAGAAACATTTCTTTTTTAGATTCCATACATATCTGTTAGCATACGGTATTTGTTTTCCTCTTTCTGACTTACTTCACTCTGTATAACAGACTCTAGGCTCATCCACCTCACTACAAAAAATTCGGTTTCATTTCTTTTTATGGCTGAGTAATATTCCATTGTATATATGTGCCATATCTCCTTTATCCATTCATCTGCCGATGGACACTTAGGTTGCTCCCATGTCCTGGCTATTGTAAGTAGTGCTGCAATGAACACTGAGGTACATGACACTTTTTTTTTTTGCTCCGGACGCACAGGCTCAGCGCCCATGGCTCACGGGCCTAGCCACTCTGCGGCATGTGGGATCTTCCCAGACCGGGACACGAACCTGTGTCCCCTGCATCGGCAGGTGGACTCTCAACCATGAACATTGTGGTACATGACTCTTTTTGAATTATGGTTTTCTCAGGGTATATGCCCAGTAGTGGCATTCCTGGGTCGTATGGTCGTTCTATTTTTAGTTTTTTAGGAACCTCCATACTGTTCTCCATAGTGGCTGTATCACTTTAAATGCCCACCAACAGTGCAAGAGGGTTCCCTTTTCTCCACACCCTCTGCAGCATTTATTGGTTCTAGATTTTTTGATGATGGCCATTCTGACCGGTGTGAGGTGATACCTCATTGTAGTTTAGATTTGCATTTCTCTAATGGTTAGTGATGTTGAGCATCCTTTCATGTGTTTCTTGGCAACTGATATATCTTCTTTGGAGAAATGTCTAGTTAGGTCTTCTGCCCATTTTTGGATTGGGTTGTTTGTTTTTTTGATATTGAGCTGCATGAGCTGCTTGTATATTTTGGAGATAAATCCTTTGTCAGTTGCTTCATTTGCAAATATTTTCTCCCATTCTGAGGGCTGTCTTTTGGTCTTGTTTATGGTTTCCTTTCCTGTGCAAAAGCTTTTAAGCTTCATTAGGTCCCATTTGTTTATTTTAGTTTTATTTCCATTTCTCTAGGAGGTGGGTCAAAAAGATCTTGTGGTGATCTACATAATAGTGTTCTGCCTATGTTTTCCTCTAAGACTTTTATAGTGTCTGGCCTTACATTTAGGTCTTTAATCCATTTTGAGTTTATTTTGTGTATGGTGTTAGGGAGTGTTCTAATTTCATTCTTTTACATGTAGCTGTCCAGTTTTCCCAGCACCACTTATTGAAGAGGCTGTCTTTTCTCTATTGTATATTCTTGCCTCCTTTATCAAAGATAAAGTGAACATATGTGCGTGGGTTTATCCCTGGGCTCTCTATTCTGTTCCACTAATCTATATTTCCGCTTTTGTGCCAGTACCATACTGCCTTGATTACTGTAGCTTTGTAGTATAGTCTGAAGTCAGGGAGCCTGATTCCCCAGCTCCGTTTTTCTTTCTCAAGATTGCTTTGGCTATTTGGGGTCTTTTGTGCTTCCATACAAACTGTGAAATTTTTTGTTCTAGTTCTGTGAAAAATGCCATTGGTAGTTTCATAGGGATTGCATTGAATCTGTAGATTGCTTTGGGTAGCACAGTCATTTTCACAATGTTGATTCTTCCAATCCAAGAACATGTTATATCTCTCCATCTGTCTGTATCATCTTTAATTTCCTTCATCAGTGTCTTAGAGTTTTCTGCATACAGGTGTTTTGCCTCCTTAGGTAGGTTTACGCCTTGATATTTTATTCTTTTTGTTGCAATGGTAAATGGGAGTGTTTCCTTAATTTCTCTTTCAGATTTTTCATCATTAGTGTATAGGAATGGAAGAGATTTCTGTGCATTAATTTTGTATCCTGCTACTTTACCAAATTCATTGATTAGCTCTAGTAGTTTTCTGGTAGCATCTATAGGATTCCCTATGTATAGTACCATGTCATCTGCAAACAGTGACTGTTTTACTTTTTCTTTTCCGATTTGGATTCCTTTTATTTTTTTCCTCTCTGATTGCTGTGGATAAAACTTCCAAAACTATGTTGAATAACAGTGGTGAGAGTGGGCAACCTTGCCTTGTTCCTGATCTCAGAGGAAATGGTTTTAGTTTTTCACCATTGAGAACAATGTTGGCTGTGGTTTTGTCATATATGGCCTTTATTTTGTTGAGGTAAGTTCTCTCTATGCCTACTTTCTGGAGGGTTTTTAATCATAAATGGGTGTTGAATTTTGTCAAAAGCTTTTTCTGAATCTATTGAGATGACCATACGGTTTTTATCCTTCAGTTTGTTAATATGGTGTATCAGATTGATTGATTTGCGTATATTGAAGACTCCTTGCATTCCTGGGATAAACCCCACTTGATCATGGTGTATGATCCTTATAACATGCTGCTGGGTTTTGTTTGCTAGTGTTTTGTTGAGGATTTTCGCATCTATGTTCATCAGTGATATTGGCCTGCAGTTTTCTTTTTTTGTGATATCTTTGTCTGGTTTTGGTATCAGGGTGATGGTCACCTCATAGAATGAGTTTGGGCGTGTTCCTCCCTCTGCTATATTTTGGAGGGTTTTGAGAAGGATAGCTGTTAGTTTTTGTCTAAATGCTTGATACAATTCGCCTGTGAAGCCATCTGGCCCTGGGCTTTTGTTTGTTGGAAGATATTTAATCACAGTTTCAATTTCAGTGCTTCTGATTGGTCAGTTTATATTTTCTATTTCTTCCTGGTTCAGTCTCGGAAGGTTGTGTGTTTCTAAGAATTTGTCCATTTCTTCCAGGTTGTCCACTGTATTGGCATATAGAACTTGCAGTAATCTCTCATGATCCTTTGTATTTCTGCAGTGCCAATTGTTACTTCTCCTTTTTCGTTTCTAATTCTGTTGATTTGAGTCTTCTCCCTTTTCTTCTTGATGAGTCTGGCTAATGGTTTACCAATTTTGTTTATCTTCTCAAAGAACCAGCTTTTAGTTTTACTGATCTTTACTACCGTTTCCTTCATTTATTTTTCATTTATTTCTGATCTGGTCCTTACAATTTCTTCCCTTCTGCTAACTTTGGGGGTTTTTTGTTCCCCTCTCTCTAATTGCTTTAGGTGTAATGTTAGCTTGTTTATTTGAGATGTTTCTTGTTCATTGTGATACGATTGTATTGCTATAAACTTCCCTCTTCGAACTGCTTTTGCTGCATCTCATAGGTTTTGGGCTGTCGTGTTTTCATTGTCATTCGATTCTAGGTATTTTCTGATTTCCTCTTTGAATTCTTCAGTGATCTCTTGGTTATTTAGTAGCATATTTAGCCTCCATGTGTTTATATTTTTTACAGTTTTTTTCCTGTAATTGATATCTAGGCTCATAGCATTGTGGTTGGAAAAAATACTTGATACTATTTCAGTTTTCTTAAATTTACCAAGGCTTGATTTGTGACCCAAGATATGATCTATCCTGGATAATGTTCCATGAGTCCTTGAGAAGGAAATGTATTCTGTTGTTTTTGGATGGAATGTCCTATAAGTATCTATTAAGTCCATCTTGTTTAATGTGTCATTTAAAGCTTGTTTCCTTATTTATTTTCATTTTGGATGATCTTTCCATCGTGAAGGTGCGGTGTTAAAGTCCCCTATTATGATTGTGTTACTGTCCATTTCCACTTTTATGGCTGTTAGCATTGCCTTATGTATTGAGGTTCTCCTATGTTGGGTGCGTAAATATTTACTCTTACGTTGGGTGCATAAAAATTGTTATATGTTATTCTTGGATTGATCCCTTGATCATTATGTAGTGTACTTCTTTGTCTCTTGTAATAGTCTATTTTGTCTGATATGACAATGCTACTCCAGCTTTCTTTTGATTTCTATTTGCATGGAATATCTTTTTCCATCCCCTCACTTTCAGTCTGTATGTGTCCCTAGGTCTGAAGTGGGTCTCTTGTAGACAGCATATATACAGGTCTTGTTTTTGTATCCATTCAGCCAGTCTATGTCTTTTGGTTGGGGCATTTAATCCATTTACATTTAAGGTAGTTATAGATATGTATGTTCCTGTTACTATTTTAATTGTTTTGGGTTTTTTATTGTAGGTCTTTTCCTTCTCTTATGTTTCCTGCCTAGAGAAGTTCCTTTAGCATTTGTTGTAAAGCTGATTTGGTGGTGCTGAATTCTCTTAGCTTTTGCTTGTCTGTAAACGTTTTAATTTCCCTGTCATATCTGAATGAGATCCTTGCTGGTTAGAGTAATCTTGGTTGTTTTTCCCTTTCATCACTTTAAATATATCCTGCCACTCCCTTCTGGCTTGCAGAGTTTCTGCTGAAAGATCAGCTGTTAATCTTATGGGGATTCCCTTGTATGTTTCTTGTTGCTTTTCCCTTGCTACTTTTAATATTTTTTCTTTGTATTTAATTTTTGATAGTTTAATTAATGTGTCTTGGCATGTTTCTCCTTGGATTTATCCTGTATGGGACTCTCTGTGCTCCCTGGACTTGACTGAGTATTTCCTTTCCCATATTAGGGAAGTTTTCAACTATAATCTCTTCAAATGTTTTCTCAGTCCCTTTCTTTTCCTCTTCTTCTTCTGGGACCCCTATAATTCGAATGTTGTTGCATTCCTTGTTGTACCAGAGGTCTCTGAGACTGTCCTCAATTCTTTTCATTCTTTTTTCTTTATTCTGCTCTGCCCTAGTTATTATCACTATTTTGTCTTCCAGGTTGCTTATCAGTTCTTCTTCTTCAGTTCTTCTGCTATTGATTCCTTTTAGAGTATTTTTAATTTCATTTATTGTGTTGTTCATCACTGTTTATTTGATCTTTAGTTGTTCTAGGTCCTTGTTAAACATTTCTTATATTTTCTCCATTCTGTTTCCAAGATTTTGGATCATCTTTACTATCATCACTCTGAATTCTTTTTCAGGTAGACTTCCTATTTCCTCTTCATTTGTTTGGTCTGGTGGGTTTTTACCTTGCTCTTTCATCTGCTGCATATTTCTCTGTCTTCTCATTTTGCTTACCTTACTGTGTTTGGGGTCTCCTTCTCGCAGGCTGCAGGTTTGCAGTTCCCATTGTTTTTGGTGTCTGCCCACAGTGGCTAAGGTTGGTTCAGTAGGTTGTGCAGGTTTTCTGGTGGAGGGGACTGGTGCCTACGCTCTGGTGGATGAGGCTGGATCTTGTCTTTCTGGTGGTCCGTACCACGTCCAGTCGTGTGTTTTGGGGTGTCTGTGACCTTATTATGATTTTTAGGCAGCCTCGCTGCTAATGGGTGGGGTTGTGTTCCTATCTTGCTAGTTGTTTGTCATGGGGTGTCCAGCACTGGATCTTGCTGGTCATTGAGTGGAGCTGGCTCTTAGCATTGAGATGGAGATCTCTGGGAGAGCTCTTGCTGATTGATATTATGTGGGCTGGGAGGTCTCTGGCTGTCCAATATCCTGAACTCAGCTCTCCCACCTCAGAGACTCAGGCCTGGCACCAGGCTGGAGCACCAAGACCCTATCAGCAACACAGCTCAGAAGAAAAGGGAGGGAAAAAAAGAAAGAAAAAAATAAAATAAAATTATAAAAATTTTTAAAAATATTTTTTAAAAAGTAATAAAAAAAAGGGAGCAACCAAACTAATAAACAAATCCACCAATGATAACAAGTGCTAAAAACTATACTAAGATAACATAAAAGTGAAAAACTATTCAGTCACATACCGGAAACCCCAAGTGTAGTATTGGTCCCAAAGTCCACCACCTCAATTTTGGGTTTATTCGTTTCTGTTCATGTATTCCACAGATGCAGTGTACATCACGTTGATTGTGGGGATTTAATCCGCTGCTCCTGAGGCTGCTGGGAGAGACTTCCCTTTCTCTTCTTTGTTCACACAGCTCCTGTGTTCAGCTTCGGATTTGGCCCTGCCTCTGCGTGTAGGTTGCCCTCTGGCATCTCTTCTTCTCCCAGACAGGAGGGGGTTAAAGAAGCGGCTGATTAGGGGATTCTGGCTCACTGAGGCTGGGAGGAGGGAGGACTATGGGATGAGGGGCAAGCCTGCGGCGGCAGAGGCCAACATGACGCTGCAATAGCCTGAGGTGTGCCATATGTTCTCCCGGGGATGTTGTCTTTGGATCACGGGACCCGGGCACTGGCGGGCTGCAGAGGCTCCTGGGAGGAGAGGTGTGGATAGTGACCTGTGCTTGCACACAGGCTTCTTGGTGGCTGCAGCAGCAGCGTTAGTGTTTCTTGCCCGTCTCTGGGGTCTGTGCTGATAGCCGCAGCTCGCGCCTGTTTCTGGAGCTCATTTAGGTGGTGCTCTGAATCTCTTCTCCTCACGCACCCTGAAACAATGGTCTCTTGCCTCTTCGGCAGCTCCAGACCTTTTCCTGGACTCCCTCCCGGCTAGCTGTGGTGCACTAGCCCCCTTCAGGCTGTGTTCACGCAGCCAACCCCAGTCCTCTCCCTGGGATCTGACCTCCGAAGCCCGAGCCTCAGCTCCCAGCCCCCGCCCATCCCAGCGGGTGAGCAGACAAGCCCCTCGGGCTGGTGAGTGCCGGTCGGCACCGATCCTCTATGCGGGAATCTCTCTGCTTTGCCCTCTGCACCCCTGTTGGTGTGCTCTCTTCTGTGGCTCCGAAGCTTCCCCTCCCCGCCCACCCCTGTCCCCACCAGTGAAGGGGCTTCCTAGTGTGTGGAAACTTTTCCTCCTTCACAGCTCCCTCCCAGAGGTGCCAGTCCCATCCCAATCCCTTTGTCTCTCTCTCTCTCTTTCTTTTTTTTTCTTTTGCCCTACACAGGTATGTGGAGATTTTCTTGCCTTTTTGGAAGTCTGAGGTCTTCTGCCAGTGTTCAGTAGGTGTTCTGTAGGAGTTGTTCCACGTGTAGATGTATTTTTGATGTATTTGTGGGGAGGAAGTTGATCTCCACGTCTTACTCCTCTGCCATCTTGAAGGTCCTCTCCCTGCGTGTTTCTTATAGTATTCTTTGGGGACCTCTGTGCCAGTGGTATTAGCACTTACACTTGACACTGCCTGGTATAAGAAGCAGCATTATTCTGTTCGTTTTAATTGGCTATGTTCTCCTTGAAAAGATATTCTTGAAGAAAATAAAAGAAAAACAAGAATGACAATCCCCAGAAACAAATTGGGGGCTTTTCCATTTGTAAAATACTTTTTGCACCTAGTAATGCCCATTAGTCCTTCAAATTCAACTCAATCTACTATTTTATTTTTTTAGAAATTTATTTATTTATTTTGTTTATTTATCTATTTTTGATTGCTTTGGGTCTCCATTGCTGCACACGGGCTTTCTCTAGCTGCAGTGAGCGGGGGCTACTCTTCGTTGCAGTGCATGGGCTTCTCATTGCAGTGGCTTCTCTCATTGTGGAGCATGGGCTCTAGGAGCATGGGCTTCAGTGGTTGTGGCACACGGGCTCAGTAATTGTGGCTCGTCGGCTTAGTTGCTCTGCGGCGTGTGGGATCTTCCTGGATCAGGGCTCGAACCCGTGTCCCCAGCATTGGCAGGTGGATTCTTAACCACTGCACCACCAGGGAAGTCCCTCAATCTACTATTTATTAAGGCCTTGCTGTGTGCCAGAAACTAGAATAAGGGATTTATTCATTGTTTATTTAAATCCTCAAAACAGCCTTATGAGGTAGGTATATTATTATCTCCATTTTACAGATAAAGTGATAAAGGCTACTAAAATGTACACTTTTCTTTTGCTCACAGAGAACCCTGGGTTTACCTCTACACCTTCACTTCCACAAGCAAATCAAGGATTACAGTGCTATGTGATATCTCTCTTCCACTATGTTTTGAATGCCTTGAGGGAACAAACTCTTCTTTCTCTCCTCTTCAGTACTTCAACATACCCTGAGAAGTAACATAGATCTTTTCTCCAGGTATTTCACTTAATTCCATTTATTCATCACAATACCCCCATGAGATATTGTTTTAATAGTCTCCTATTTACCCCATTAATGAGGGACAAATTCCCACCCTAGGGCAATAGGGATGGCTGAGCCCATGGCACCAAATACTGGACAGATGAGATTGACAGCAATTTGCTAGTCACATATATTTATTTATAACCCAGAGGAAGAGGACAGCACATCATGCAGAACCACATGTGGGTTGCACTTGGGAACAGAGTGAACCATTATGTGCTGTAGGAGGCAGGTTTTGTAGTATCAAGATGGTGGGATGGCCCCTGCCTCCCACAGGAGAATGTGATTGGCTTGTTTGTATAATTCAGTGGGCTGGCAGAGAACTGGAAACCACTAGTCAGGGATAGGCAGGAACTGTGCTTGGTCCCTATGTTAAGGAGGGTTGCTTGCCTAGGGGACCTTATCCACCAGGACAGAGTGGGGAGGGAATTTGTGCTTAGGCCATTCAAAGCCCTCACAATTTTATCACTGTCAAGGTAGCACATAATACTGAGCCTTAATTTTAAGCCTGACACCACAGATATGCATCATGCCCATTTTTAAAATGAGGAAATGGAGCTTAGGATGCTTATATCATCCACAAAGTCACACAGCCACTGAGAGGCTGAGGTTAAACTCTGGTCTCTGACTACAAAAGCATGTTCAGCTTGCAAATGGTTAATGGAACATCTTCAGTTTCTAAGCAACAGTTCAATGTGATTTCTGCGAAGTGTGAGAATGGAAAGGAAAGAGTATACCATTTTCTGACTGAAATCAAGGTACAACAGAACATTTCTTGCCCATATGCCCCAGTCACCAGCATTTGGTTGGAAGGAATCACCACAAATGCTTTGCATCAGGGGGTGGAAAGATCCACTGTTGGTTCGTTCCAAGGTCCCCTCACCTGCCTGGTTGCCTATTTAGCCCATTTACTATGAATTGGCCCAGTCTAGTTCAGTCTCAGAAAAAGTACAGGTATAGCTTAGCTAAATTAGCATGGAGATTTCAGTATGCATATTAGTGTTCTTGAATGCTTGGACTGTCATTTATCCATAATAACTTGATTGTTTTTGTTTTGAATACTTTAATAGTTGTTGTTTTTCTTCTTGTATTCTTATTTTCTTACACCTCAAGTTCTTTTAGCCCCCGTTTTCAGCATGAATGTGTTTTGCTATCAGTAATGAACCTAATTCCTAAAATATAGAGTACCTTCTTTTTTTCCTAAATTTATTGAGTCATTCAATTTCAATCAGGGAATGTGATGCAGAATAACTGTTGTTTTTGCAAATTTCCTGGGAGTAATTACCTTAACTGTGATAACATTGGAGTAAGGGTAGTGACAGATACAGGTCCCACAGGGCTGCTGTTTGTAGATTTTGAAATATAAAAAGCAATTTACAGGCGTAAAGTCTTGAGGAAATTTCTAACCAAATGGATAACATGCACAAGTTAACACTGCCAAAAAACTGCATTGTAAGTGAGTTGGCTTTTTTGGCTGTGTACAGTCTTCAGAACCTGGTAACCATTAGGAACAAAGACCTCAAGACTCTGAAGCTAGTTATTTATTCCAGTGTAAGAAAGTCACAGGGTGGAAAAGGAAAGCTGGTGACAAGCAAGGCAGCAAGGTAGCAATTGGCATCATTCCCCATACAACAGCATGAAAGTTGAGATAAAAGCAAAACATATTACCAAATACTGGAATCTCCTGATGATAGAGCAAAATTAAATATGCAATAATTGACTCAGCAATGTCATCTCTAGAAATCTATACCAAAAATACACTGGGAAAAATATACTATTTGTAACAGCTAATGACTAGACACAACACAAATAAATATTCATCACCGAGAGAAGGATTGAATAAAATATGGTATATCTACCCAATGGAGTCCTATGCAGCTATAAAAATGAATAAGACTATCTCTACAAATAGCTAGATGGAGAAAAGTGTATATAGTATGCTAATAAATGGAGGAAGAATTATCATAGAAGAGACTTCAGAAACATAACAACCAAGTACAATGTGTGAACCTTGTTTGTATTCTGATTTTATGTACTATATAAAAGACATTCTATAAGACTACTAGGGAAAATTAAACACAGACTAAACATCAGATAATAAAGAATTATTATTAACTTTGTGGGTATCATAATAATATTTTGGTCATGTTTTCTTAAAACATGAGACAAATACTGACATATTTTTTGGAATCAATTATCTGAAGTCTGGTTTTTGCTTTTAAAATACTCCAGTAAACAAAAGGGGGGAGGGAGAGAAGAGTTGAACCTGAAACAATAGAGTGTTGATAAATGTTGAAGTTGGATGGGGAATACTATTTTTTCTACTTTTGTGTATGTTTAGAAATTACATAACAAGTTTTTAAAAAGCACTACATATATATATATATATATATATATATATATACTTTATATAGAGAGATATAGAAATAGAGATAGATAAATAGAGAGAGACAGAGATATGCCTTGGTCCCACCCAGGAGATCCTGAATCAATGGATCAGGGGCAGGATTTGGGAACCTGAATTTTTTTTAAAGGTCCAAAGTTCTTTAGCATTCTCATTAATCAAGAAATAGGATGTGGCATTTGGGGGTTAAAAATTCTCAAAAATTTTGACTATTATAAATCCATATTGACTATTAAAGCCACGATAAATATAATTTTTTTCTCAGATAATTCTAAAAGCCTTTCAGGATTCTGAAGTGACTCAGGGCTACATGAATAACAATGGATTTTTATCTCAGCCTACTTTGATGCTCACATCTGCTGACTAATAGAGAATCCTGGTTGACAGAATGCCAGATACAGACATAATATGCTTAAGTCAACTTGAGGGCAGGGCCAGCATTGTCTCTGTCTTTTATAAATGTCCACAGTCTCTGCCACTTCAAAGGATTATAGAGGATAACATGTATATCTGTGTAAGTGCTTCAGAGCCCATCAAAGAAAATCCTTCAGTAAAATCCAGGGTATTAGTGGTGGTAATATGGAAAGTCACTTACCCAGTGGGCTCACCTTGGTCATCAGCTGAGGAAGAAAAGCCTAGATTGGTGAATGGTATCATCCCCATCCAGCATCAGAGAGAATGAAAGGCGAGAAGGCAGACCAGGGAAGAAAAGGGAGGCTTGCTGGAGTGGAACAGCCCAGTCACCTTTTCCACATGTGAAAGCAGAAAGACATGGAGTCCACCAATATTGCCCCTGCAGCTTGCTTTCACATACAAAGGGCAGGGCTTGAACTGGAAGTTTAATCCTACCAACAAACATAAAGAATAAAGAAAAAGAACTTACATGTATTTTTATTTTGCTATGAGTTTTGAAATCCATTTTTAATTATTTTTTGAGCAATGCTGAGCCAGCAGCAAAGTTTCTCAAAAGCATTTTATCAAATTGCTAATTTTTAATTTTTTTCAAAACAAAACTATAGAACTTTAGGTTCGGGAAATCTTTTCTTAAAGAAAGCTACTCGCAGTAAAGTTCGGAACGCGGTTGGTGCTCACAAGTCACTTTAGAAATCTGCACAGTCCCAGGGTGTTCCTCAGCAAACTGAGCTTTCTTGAAGTCTTCAAGATGGTTATATGCTGGATGCTGCCTCCAATTAACAACACTCATTAGGGACTGACATGTAAATTCAGAGTGCAAATTTATTAATTTGCAATGAGAAATAAAACTTCTAGATGGATTGAAAAATCCATCAAACATTGGTAGAAACAACAGCCATTCAACAAATATTTATTAACACCCCAAAATAACCAGTCTTAATCCCTGGAACCTGTAAATGTTACTTTATTTGGAAAAGTGGTATTTGCATTTTGAGATGGCAAGATTATCCTGGATTTATCCAAGTGGGCTCTAAATGCAATCACAAGTATCCTTATATGAGAGAGCCAGAGGGAGATTTGACTTCACATCCACAGAGGAGGCCATGTGAGGATGGAGCAGAGAAAGATTTGAAGATGGCGTCCCTTAAGGTTGGAGCGATGTAGGCACAAACCAAGGAATGCGGGCAGCCACCAGGAGCTGGAAGAGGCAAGGAATGGATTCTCCCCCAAGGGAGAACACCTTGATTTCAGCCCAGTAATACCAATTTCAGACTTCTGGCTTCCAGAACTGTGAGAGAATTAATTTCTGTTAACATCCTAAGTTTGTGATAATTTGTTATAGCAGTTATAGGAAACTAATATAAGCACAAACTGCATGTCAACTGTGTGCACATGAGGAATACAGTGTCAACCCAAACTGCGTGGTCTCCATCTTCATAGAGCATCAAAGCAGGTGGTGGGATGGTATATGATTTGATGGCATCAGGCCTCGGTAACTTTTTGTATTCCTGCCACAGTGGGAATATACAATTTGCAGGCAGACTGATGTCAGCTGGAAGGGCCTTTATTTCCTCCAGAGAATTCTCCAGGTTTCCTCTTGCATGCAGTAAGCTAACCATCCCATATACAATAATGGTTTAGATTTTACCTCCTTTACTGAGTTCTTAAGGCACCACCTCACATAGCTACATCTTTCACATTATATTTAATATTATAATGTTTACAATGAACAAAATCACAGATGTTGGGCATTTGAACAGGAATAGCTTTAACATTTTATGACACTTTTGGCTGAGACTTTCATTTGGCAAAGGGACCATGACCTGGACAAATGTTCTGGACATTTTTCAAATCATTGCCTACAGTGTCCCTTTGATCATACAACAAACTGTTAGGTATGGTGCACTGCCTTGTGAATTATGATATATTTCTGCACACTGATTTTAAAGATGCCTTGTGAGTTATAATATCTAAGATGAACTGTGTATATTACAGTTAACAAGTAGAATTTTTTATTGGAGTATAGTTGATTTACAATGTTGTGTTAGTTTCAGGTGTACAGCAAAGTGAATCAGTTATACATATACATATATTCCCTCTTTTTAGATTCCTTTCTCATACAGGTTATTACAGAGTATTGAGTAGAGTTCCCTGTGCTATACAGTAGGTCCTTATTAGTTATCTATTTTATATATAGTAGTGTGTATATGTCAATCCCAATCTCCCAATTTATCCCTCCCCTTCTTTCTCCCTTGGTAACCATAGATTGTTTTCTACACCTGTGACTCTATTCCTGTTTTGTAAGTAAGTTCATCTGTACCAATTTTTTTTAGATTCCACATATAAGTGATATCATATGATATCTGTCTTTCTCTGTCTGACTTACTTCACTCAGAATTTTTTGCTTCAACTGATCAGTTGATAAAGTCTTGGTGCCCAGGTCTAAGAAAAGCCACTCTCCCCTGCCTCTGATTGACTTCAAGAATGTAATCCAAACCAGCCTTCTCCCCCAATGTGGGCACAAGGTCGCTTATCATCCAGGTCTCACAAACAGAAAAATCATCCAGGGTTTGTCCTCCACTGTCACTATCCAAATGTGGAGCTTCAAGGACAAAAGAGAACAGACAGCTGTTACAACAGTGCTTTATCTAAGCCCACAGACAGCTAACTTCACTATAAGCCTGGGAAAGGGAAAATTACCATATTCCTGTCTTACGGTTTCCTGCCTCCTGCAGTTCCTATATTCTACCACCAGTCCACATTCGCTATTAAGAGACAGGGTTAATTCACTTGCCTCTTTAATTCCCTCTAGGATTTGTAGGGTTTTCCATAGGTTTCAGAGAGTTCTATTGGTGTCAGTAGGCCTGGAGATGTGGTTTGAGTGCCAAGGTAAGGAGAACAGAGTTTGCCTGTTTGACTTTTCTGCTTTCATAGGCTTTGAAAAAGCATGGGCTGAGGACAGCAGAATCCTCTTTGGATGACGTAGTTATAAAAATTTTAAATACATTTTGTGATTATAAAGTAATAATGTAAAACCACTGCATACAATTTAGAATGTGAATTAAAGAAAGTATAATAAAGAAAACAAGACCACCTGAAAAACCTATCACTCCAAAATAACCAGTGTAAGCACTGACTCTGGATATATTTTTTAATGAACTTGTGATAATTCTCTGTATATGGTTTAGCAACCTGCTTTTTATCATTTTACATCGAATCATATTTTTCCATGTCATTATATCTTCCTCATAAACATGACTTTTCAGGGCTGTAAATATCCTACCATAATATATTAGACCATTTCACTACCATCTGACACTTCTATAACTTTCAATTTCTCACTGTTAAAAGTAACACTTTGAATGAAAAGCCTTGCATATAAATTTGGGGGGGGGGAAATCCATAATTATTTCACCAGGATAAAGCACTAGTTGTGAAATTACTAGGTGAAAGAGCATACAGAATTTAGATAGTTTTTATTAAAGGATACCATCCATCCAAAAAAGTTCACAAATCATAAGTATTATCAGTTGATGAATTTTTATCAAGTGAACACATCCATGGAATCAATACTCAGATCAAAAAATATTACCAGCCCCCCAGAAGCCACCTTCCCATTTCCTAAACACCCTAAAGGTAACAACTATACTGACCTTTAACATAATAAATGAATTTTACCAGTTTTTCAACGTCCTATAAATAGAATCATTTGTATCTTATGTACGCTTTTTATCTGGCTCCTTTCACTCAACAGTATGTCATTACTGCAATTCATCCATGTAGTTGGGGGTGGCAATCATTTGTGCATTATCATTGCTGGATGGTATTCCATTGTGTGCACATGCCACACTCGTTATCCATTCTACTGTTGATGGACATTTGAGTCCTTTTCAATTTAAGGCTATTATGAATAGTGTTGCTATGAACATTCTAGTACATGTCTTTTGGTGAACATATGTACACATTTCTGTTGGATATGTACCTAGGAGTGGAATTGCTAGGTCATAAAGATGGCATATGTTCAACTTCAGTAGATACTGTCAAACAGTTTTTCCAAAGTAGTTGTAGAATATGTACATTTTAAGTATCTTGATACAAACTGCCATTCACAAAGGTTCTCTCCCTTTACATTTTCTCAGCAGCATATGAGACACCATGTGGAACCCTTCCCAACAGTAGGTATTATACATTTTTTAAAAACCTTTGCCACCTATACTACAAAGCTACAGTCATCATTTTGTGCAGTATGGTACTGGCACAAAAACAGAAATATAGATCAATGGAACAGGATAGAAAGCCCAGAGATAAACCAATGCACATATGGTCACCTTATCTTTGATAAAGGAGGCAAGAATATACAGAGGAGAAAAGACAGCCTCTTCAATAAGTGGTGCTGGGAAACCTGGACAGCTACATGTAAAAGAATGAAATTAGAACACTCCCTAACACCATACACAAAAATAAACTCAAAATGGATTAAAGACCTAAATGTAAGGCCAGACACTATAAAACTCTTAGAGGAAAACACAGGCAGAACACTCTATGACATAAATCACAGCAAGATCTTTTTCGACCCATCTCCTAGAGAAATGGAAATAAAAACAAAAATAAACAAACTGGACCTAATGAAACTTAAAAGCTTTTGCACAGCAAAGGAAACCATAAACAAGACGAAAAGACAACCCTCAGAATGGGAGAAAATATTTGCAAATGAAGCAACTGACAAAGGATTCATCTCCAAAATATACAAGCAGCTCATGCAGCTCAATATCAAAAAAAAACAAACAACCCAATCCAAAAATGGGCAGAAGACTTAAATAGACATTTCTCCAAAGAATAACAGATTGCCAACAAACACATGAAAGGGTGTTCAACATCACTAATCATTAGAGAAATGCAAATCAAAACTACAATGAGGTATCACCTCACACCGGTCAGAATGGCCATCATCAAAATATCTACAAACGATAAATGCTGGAGAGGGTGTGGATAAAAGGGAACCCTCTGGCACTGTTGGTGGGAATGTAAATTGATACAGCCACTATGGAGAACAGTATGGAGATTCCTTAAAAAACTAAAAATAGAACTACCCTATGACCCAGCAATCCCACTCCTGGGCACATACCCTGAGAAAACCATAATTCAAAGAGTCATGTACCACAATGTTCATTGCAGCACTATTTACAATAGCCAGGACATGGAAGCAACCTAAGTGTCCATCGACAGATGAATGGCTAAAGAAGATGTGGCACATGTATACAATGGAACATTACTCAGCCATAAAAAGAAAGGAAATTGAGTTATTTGTAGTGAGGTGGATGGACCTAGAGTCTGTCCTACGGAGTGAAGTAAGTCGGAAAGAGAAAAACAAATACCATATGCTAATGCATATATATGGATTCTAAAAACAAAAATGGTACTGATGAACCTAGTTGCAGGGCAGGAATAAAGAGGTAGACATAGAAAATGGACTTGAGGACATGCGGTGGGAGGGCGAAGCTGGGGCAAAGTGAGAGTAGCATCGACATATATACACTACTGAACGTAAAATAGTTGGCTAGTGGGAAGCAGCCGCATAGCACAGGGAGATCAGCTCGGTGCTTTGTGTCCACCTAGAGGGGTGGGATAGGGAGGGTGGGAGAGACGCAAGAGGGAGGGGATATGGGGATGTGTATGCATATGGCTGATTCGCTTTGTTGTACAACAGAAACTAACACAGTACTGTGAAGCAATTATACTCCAATAAAGATCTATTTACAAAAACAGTCACACCATTCCCAAATTATCTATTGGAATGTTTGTCTTTTTCTTGTTGTTTTGAAAGGTTTTGCTTGAAATCACAGATTTTTAAATGATAACTTTGCATACACACTCCTCATACTCAAATTAATCCAATAGTATATTTTCTGACTCATCCCTTCTATTTTTAACCTTTTGATTCACTAGGCAAATTTACTGTGCATACCTCATGGTCAAGGCTATGTGCCACACACTCTAGTAGATACAGTTTGTTCAACATGTGTAGACTCTTCCCTTAAGCGGCTTACAGTCCACTGGTTGCATAAGGCCCCCAAGTGGATATCTACAGTGTAGAGTAGCAAGCTATGCAAGTCACATGGGCAACAAGGAAGTAAGGGGCTTAGAAGTGTAGAGGAAGGACCAAGAACATTTGGCCTGAAGTACTAGACTGCATTGAAGGCCCAGCCTCCAAGCTGAAACTTGAAAGATGAGCGGGTCTTCTTCCCTAGTTGAAGCTGAAGGGGAAGCATAGGCCAGGCTGGCAGTAAAGCCAGAAGGTGGCCCAGGGGCACACTGCAGGCCACAAGTGTGTCTAAAACAAGAGGAGCAATTAAGGAGCCCAGGCTGATTCTTATCTGGAATTGAGGCAGAAGAATGGTGAGTTCAAAATAAGATGAGAAGGCTGTTTAAAGCCAGAGTCATTGTTTCAAAAGATTTCATTGGCATCTAGCTGTTCCTCCATATTCAGCCTCGTGTTCCCTCTAGAAGAAATGCCCGCATTGGGCTCTGAGTGCCAGGCTAGGCTCGGCAGACTTAACATGCTCAGCCTCACGTGCACGAAGCAAAGAAACCTTTGCCATTGAGGCAGGTGAGAAAGTAAGCTGGGGAGGCATGCTGACAATCCTGGGGGCAAGACTGAGTCAGTTTCAAATGTTCTCCTGTTCGAACAGTGAAGAAAAATAAAAGCAAGGGCGGACCAAAGGGAATTGTGGCTCTGATTAGAGAATCAGAGGAGAGTTTATTTTGAGCTGCCTTTTGTAGGAGAGGAAAACAACTGGGGATGTGAGTAGAAAGCACAGAGACAGTGCCTAAGGATGGCCATGTGAACTTGCAAGTATACTGGCAAAAAAATTCCAAGGTTGTGATTATACTTTATGTTAGGAGTATTACGGAATATTCAGGGCTTTTCTTCCACTTGGCGTTATACATATACCCTAACACTGTGTAGTCAAATCTGTCTTCCTGTGTTTTTCTCACTCCACCCAATACCCATCCTCTTTCCCCTGTGGCCCCCTCAATGTGCGCACGCGTGCACGCACACACACACACACACACACACACACACACACACGCTGGGAGTGCTCCCTTAGAGCCAAGAAAAGTCCATAAACCTGTTCCTTGGCTTAGGGCCCAGCAAAAGAAAATGAGGGGCTAACTTCGAGCAAGAATCACTGTGCTGTGTGTCACAGGCTTATTCCCCTAATGCTATTCAAGGGCTCTAAACAAGTTATCAAAAGAACTTGTGAAAGAGTGGGAGTAATTTTCCTTCCGGGAATTTGGTGGACCACAGGTGGGGCAGTGGGAAAGGTCAGTCCCAGGTGTAGGCCCTAAGGTGTTGCATTGTTTGTAGATAATTTTAAAACAAGAATAATGCCAACTAGCAGGTCTGCTTTCTTTTCACCATGCGCTGGCAATTCTACACAAGTCAGTGACAAAATAGTCCTCCTCCAAAAACTCTTTGGTTGCTTTTGTTCCTTTCAAGCTTTAATACTATGATATGTATGTAAACTTCAAAAGAGCAATCTTTAGTGATTATCCTTCAATCAACATGGGACTCTCTAAGGAAATGAATTCAGAGAACTCCCAGTCCCAGAGCCAGCCCTCACAGACTCAGCTACATGAGTTCATTTCTAGAGAAGATCCGACTCCAAATCGCTTGGGCTGTTTTGTTGTTGTTGTTGTTATTTGTTTGTTTTCTTCAGTTTTTTTAAACATTTTTATTGGAGTATAATTGCCTTACAATGGTGTGTTAGTTTCTGCTGTATAACAAAGTGAATCAGTTATATGCATACATATATCCCCATATCCCCTCCCTCTTGCGTCTCCCTCCCACCCTCCCTATCCCACTGCTCTAGGTGGTCACAAAGCACCGAGCTGATCTCCCTGTGCTATGCGGCTGCTTCCCACTAGCTATCTATTTTACATCTGGTAGTGTATATATGTCCATGCCACCCTCTCACTTCGTCCCAGCTTACCCTTCCCCTTCCCCGTGTCCTCAAGTCCATTCTCTACATCTGCGTCTTTGTTCCTGTCCTGCCCCGAAGTTCATCAGAACCATTTTTTTTTTTTAGATTTCACATATATGTGTTAGCATACAGTATTTGTTTTTCTCCTTCTGACTTACTTCACTCTATAGGACAGACTCTAGGTCCATCCACCTCACTACAAATAACTCAATTTCATTTCTTTTTATGGCTGAGTAATATTCCATTGTATATATGTGCTACATCTTCTTTATCCATTCATCTGTTGATGGACACTTAGGTTGCTTCCGTGTCCTGGTATTGTAAATAAAGCTGCAGTGAACATTGTGGTCCATGTCTCTTTTTGAATTATGGTTTTCTCATGGTATATGCCCAATAGTGGCATTGCTGGGTCATATGGTAGTTCTCTTTTTAGTTTCTTAAAGAACCTCCATACTTTTCTCCATAGTGGCTGTATCACTTTAAATTCCCACCAACAGTGCCAGAGGGTTCCCTTTTCTCCACACCCTCTCCAGCATTTACTGTTTCTAGATTATTTTAACATCTTTATTGGAGTATAATTGCTTTACAGTGGTGTGTTAGTTTCTGCTTTATAACAAAGTGAATCAGCTATACATATACATATGTTCCCATATCTCTTCCCTCTTGCGTCTCCCTCCTACCCTCCCTATCCCACCCCTCTAGGTCATCACAAAACACCGAGCTGATCTCCCTTTGCTATGCGGCTGCTTCCCACTAGCTATCTATTTACATTTGGTACTGTATATATATCCATGCCACTCTCTCACTTTGTCCCAGCTTACCCTTCCCCCTCTCTGTGTCCTCAAGTCCATTCTCTACGTCTGCGTCTTTGTTCCTTTCCTGCCCCTAGGTTCATCAGAACCATTTTTTTTTTTTAGATTCCATATATATATGTGTTACCATATGGTATTTGTTTTTCTCTTTCTGACTTACTTCACTCTACAGGACAGACTCTAGGTCCATCCACCTCACTACAAATAACTCAATTTCGTTTCTTTTTATGGCTGAGTAATATTCCATTGTATATATGTGCCACATCTTCTTTATCCATTCATCTGTCGATGGACACTTAGGTTGCTTCCGTGTCCTGGCTATTGTACATAGTGCTGCAATGAACACTGTGGTCCACGTCTCTTTTTGTTTTTTGGGTTTTTTTAACATCTTTATTGGGGTATAATTGCTTTACAATGGTGTGTTAGTTTCTGCTTTATAACAGAGTGAGTCAGTTATACATATACATATGTTCCCATATCTCTTCCCTCTTTGTCTCCCTCCCTCCCACCCTCCCTATCCCACCCCTCCAGACAGCCACAAAGAACTGAGCCGGTTTCCCTGTGCCATGAGGCTGCTTCCCACTGGCCATCTACCTTACGTTTGTTAGTATATATATGTCCATGTCTCTCTCTCGCCCTAACACACCTCACCCTTCCCCCTCCCCATATCCTCAAGTCTGTTCTCCAGTAGGTCTCTGTCTTTATTCCTGTTTTACCCCTAGGTTCTTCATAACATTTTTTTTTCTTAAATTCCATATATATGTGTTAGCATACGGTATTTGTCCTTCTCTTTCTGACTTACTTCACTCTGTATGACAGACTCTAGATCTATCCACCTCATTACAAATAGCTCAATTTCGTTTCTTTTTATGGCTGAGTAATATTCCATTGTATATATGTGCCACATCTTCTTTATCCATTCATCCGACGGCGGGCACTTAGGTTGTTTCCATCTCCGGGCTATTGTAAATAGAGCTGCAATGAACATTTTGGTACATGACTCTTTCTGAATTCTGGTTTCCTCAGGGTGGACTCTCAAGCACTGCGCCACCAGGGAAGCCCCATGACTCTTTTTGAATTATGGTTTTCTCAGGGTATATGCCCAGTAGTGGCATTGCTGGGTAATATGGTGGTTCCATTTTTAGTTTTTTAAGGAACCTCCATACTGTTCTCCATAGTGGCTGTATCACTTTACATTCCCACCAACAGTGCAAGAGGGTTCCCTTTTATCCACATTTTCATTGTGCATTTCATTTCAGCATTTCATTTCATTTCATTTCAGCATTTATTGTTTCTAGATATTTTGATGATGGCCATTCTGACCGGTGTGAGGTGATACCTCATTGTAGTTTTGATTTGCATTTCTCTAATGATTAGTGATGTTGAGCACCCTTTCATGTGTTTGTTGGCAATCTGTATATCTTCTTTGGAGAAATGTCTATTTAGGTCTTCTGCCTATCTGTGGATTGGGTTGTTTGTTTTTTTGATATTGAGCTGCATGAGCTGCTTATATATTTTGGAGATGAATCCTTTGTCAGTTACTTCGTTTGCAAATATTTTCTCCCATTCTGAGGGTTATCTTTTCGTCTTGTTTATGGTTTCCTTTGCTGTGTAAAAGCTTTTAAGTTTCAATAGGTCCCATTTATTTATTTTTGTTTTTATTTCCATTTCACTAGGAGGTGGGTCAAAAGGATCTTGCTGTGATGTATGTCATAGAGTGTTGTGCCTATGTTTCCATCTAAGGGTTTTATAGTGTCTGGCCTTACATTTAGGTCTTTAACCCATTTTGAGTTTATTTTTGTGTATGGTGTTAGGGAGTGTTCTAATTTCATTCTTTTACATGTAGCTGTCCAGGTTTCCCAGCACCACTTATTGAAGACGCTGTCTTTTCTCCATTGCATATTCTTGCCTTTTTGTCAAAGATAAGGTGACCATATGTGCATGGGTTTATCTCTGGGCTTTCTATCCTGTTCCATTGATCCATATTTCTGTTTCTGTGCCAGTACCATACTGTCTTGATTATTGTAGCTTTGTAGTATAGTCTGAAGTCAGCGAGCCTGATGCCCACTTTGAATGCAGTTCCTGTCTCCAATCCCCAGCCACAATGAAACAGTAGATTAAAAATAAAGAACGAGAGCCAATGATTATAAAGACAAGAAACAGAAAATGAACTACTTCAATTTTTTCACTTCATGGATGAAATCTCTGCACTTAGTGGCAGTCATCCTCTTGGAAATGTTTCCTCATGTGTTTTCCTTTTTTTGTGTCTTTTGTTTATTGCTTTTGAAAATGACAGTAATGTAATTAAAATTTATCAATCTGGTAACTTTTGGGGTGCTCTTGGTACTGTAATATTTATTATTTATTTTTTAAGTGGTATAATATATTCGAAGTTCAATCAAAGCAAATGCTCATGTTTACCTTTCTTTTCTAACTAGTATATTGTTCATTTTATTTCCTGATTATTCCTGAAGATAATTCTGTTAAGAAATGATCTCCTCTGGTTGTCAATACACCAGGCATGGCACTGATTGAGACCTGCAGTTTCCCACTGGTGGAGCTGGAGGTCTAGAAGTCCTGGAGAAACTTGAACCATAACAGGTCTCAGTAACCCACCTGGGAAGATACAGCTCAGAAAAAGGGGAGCCGAGCTTGGGGCTCCATTAGATACACTGAGGGGTGGTCCCCGCTCCTTAAACCAAGGAGTGTTATACAGTAGGCAAGGAGGGCAAATTCCGCACTAGAAACCAGGCCAAAAAAGAAGACCAGTCCAGCATGGAAGACAGGATCTTTCTCAATAGCAACCAGCACTAAAATAATTAAAATATAAATTCCACATGCAGCCAGAACACATACAAATATATATACATACATATTATTGAAACAGTACTTCAACTATACTATGGGTGATGAAATCTGTCTATTCTATTCTACTTCACTATTTTAAAATGTTGATTGTGACTCAGTAAATTGATTCCATGACCCACTATTAAGAAGTAAGCTGTAGTTTAAAAACGACTGGTGTAAGGGAAGGGAATCTTGACCTTTCAGCATCCAGGTAATAATTTAGTTTGTTGGTCTTTTACTCCAGAGCAAGCTTTGAAGAACTATATATTCCTTCTTATTCTGTATCCTGGAGCAACCTAAGCTCAGCCTTCACTAAGAACCAGAAATGAGGATGAATCAGGGCCAAAATAAAATTAAAACAGGACCAAAAGGCATGTTAAGGTAAGAAAAGGAGACCTGGGAATTTTCTGACACTTTTAACTAATGAAATAAGCACTCTTCAACTAAGAATATTTCTGTAAGTCAAGGGCCTAATTTATTAGTGCAACAGAAAAACAATTAGAAATTTCAAGGATAACTTCCCCCTCTCATTTTCTCTAGTCTCTCTTTTTGGAATTCTTAGTCAGATGTTAGACCTCCTGAATGAATCTTCTTATTTCTTTTCTTGTTGTTTTCATCTGTGTTGGTCAATTTTGTGTATCAACTTGGCTAAGCTAAAGTACCCAGTTATTCAGTCAAATGTAATCTGGGTATTGGTATGAATGTATTTTGTAGATGTAGTTAACAGTTACAATCAGATGACTTTAAGTAAAGGAGAGTATCCTCCATAATCTGGGTGGGCCTGACACAATCAGTTGAAAGGCCTTTTAAAAGCAGAACTGGGGTTTCCATGAGGAAGAAGAAATTCCACCTGTGGGTGGCAGCATCAGATCCTGTCTAAGAGTTCCAGCCTACCCTTTCTAATGATTTTGAACTTGCCTAGTCAGCCCCCATAGTTCACATAAGCCAATTTCTTGATATAAATATATATGTCAAGGTTTTGTTTCTCTGGCAGAACCCTGACAGATATACCATCTTTTTGTACTACTTTTTGGAAGATTTTCTTTACCTTATCTTCCAATTCTTTATACATATTTTTTATTTTAGTAATAATATTTAAAATTTCTAAGTGTTCTTTCTTGTTCTCAGATTTTTCCCTTTTCATAGTATCCCATACTTGTTTTATTAATACAATATTTACTTTATTTCTTCTGACTTTCAAACTCTCTTTTCTTGCTCAAATTATCTCTCATCTCTGGAATTGCTTTTTTTCTATTTATTTATTTAAGTCTCTTTTCATACTGGAGTTTTTCCTTAAATGCCCGCTGGAGGTGGGGAGAGGGGATAAAGAAAGGGAGTTCTCCATATTTGGATATTGTTGACCTGTAACCTCTGCCGTTATAGTGTGTAGCTATTAAATGCTAGAATGTAGAAAATTTTTATCTGGGGGCATCTAATTTATTTTGAGACGAATTCTCTCATTTTCGCTTGAGTGAAAGATATGCTGTATGTGCTGCATTCAAAGTGGATGGGTGAGTTTTGTGTTTCATAGAAACTAGTCCTCCATATCTCTCCCTTATCACCCCACGTTATATCTGTAGTTCTGCAGGATAGGCTGTGCCCTCCTTAATTGTAACCCCTTCATGCATGCTATGGTCTATGGCATCTTTTGCCTGCCTCCTTAGTGTAAACTCTTGCATATATTTTTATGTCTTCCAGAAATTTGTTGAAATATCTCACCTGTTCCCAGCCCTCTCTATCATTCTTGTGATAGTGATGGTGATAAGAATGATAACTAGAGGACACAAATTCTGTCAAGCAAGATAAAGATAGCTACTTTTGCAAAATACCATTTTCTCTCCTCTCTTTAAGAGCCCTGGATGGTTCCTCACTGATCATCAGATCAAAGCCAAATGAAGCCCTCAAGGCCTCCCATTAAGTGGTGCCACCTTACCTTTAGGCCCTTCTCTTTCCTTGGTCACCAACTGAGAACTTGGTCTCATGACCTTTCTCTGTTTCTACCCTCAAACTCCAGCCTCTCTACCTTTACCCCTATGGCTCCTTCTGCCTAGAACACTGCTGTCTACATTCCAAAATTTTCACTCCCAACTATACCCACTCAAAGTCCATGACGCCTTCCTAAATCAACCCCAACTGTATGCTCTTTTCTTCCCCTGCAGTCCTCATATACTTACACTCACCTGTTACCTCCATGCATTTATTCCTTCATGCTGTAAACATGTAGTGAGCACCAACTACGTACCAGACATTATGCTAAGCACTAGTGATGGAGAGATGAGTAAATCAGAGATGACCCTTACTTTTTCAACAGGGTGTTCTCATTGCATGTCACAAGTGCTCAAATTTTCTCCCCATATTCCATCATCTATTTTTTGACATTGGCCTTGAAGCAGCTACTCACATAGTAGGTGCCTACACACATTACTGAGTTACATTTTTTCCTACATTCTCTTGCCCTTTAACATTTTTAGAAGCAGTTATTTCCCTTCAATTTTTCCTCCATTCCATTTAGAAACCCTTTATCCTCTCAAACAAGCCGGAGGTTTGATAGGCATTTCCCAATACCATCTGCCAAGGACATCAGAATGTATGTGTAATGCTCAAAACTGACAAATACACCAGCCAGAAAGGCACACGCAGGATCCACAGAGCCATAGGGCTTTTGGAGTCTCTCTGCTTGCAAGTAGCTACAGACATGAATCCAGCAAAGTGCTATATTCATGCCTATCCCTACCTCCATCTCTGTCTGCCAACTGTCATTCCACTGTGGAGAGGCAGTCATTAGTAATGGTCAGCCACTATCCCAGTACACACAGCCTCACACACACTCATTTGTATAACATAGGTGCTCACCAAGTGCACACAGAAACAAAGAATACTTTGCTCGCCTATCTGTGTCTATTTTGCTCTACATGGTCCTCAAGCCTTTTACGTAAGAGGTTCATGACAGTTATCATAGTTTCTCACATTTCTTTCCTACCTACTTCTGAGTTCAGGCTATGTTCTGAAGTGTTCATGTCACAGTTTGGGTTTCCAGAGAGCAGAATTTGAGACAGAAATTAGCATGCCAAGGCATTTATTATGGAGTATTTTACAGGTTCATCCCTGTGAAAGGGAGAGGAAGAAAGCTAGAGTGGGCAGAAGGAGAAGCTGGGCTGTGCTGCCAGCGCATCAAAGGTTCAGCCAGTCCCACAGGTAGCTATGGAGCTGGGATGGCCTTCAGTGTTATCTGAAGTTAGGACAAGGGGGTCGAGCCTTCAGACTACCTCCAGACGGAAGCAAGATCTTAGGCAAGGCAGTTTTATTCAGTGGAGACAATCTCCAAAGAAACAGTTGAAGACTGTCTACAGGCAGCATTTCCAGCAGCTGGAGGAGTAAGTACTTTGTTCCTAAAGGGGGATCAGCCCATCATGGCAACCACCACAGTTGAGTTTCCTGAAAGCCTGTGCTCTAGAGAACGGTGCATTACTGAAGTCGGTGTGGGCATACCAAAATCAACTCAAATGCTTCCTGGACTAAAGTGGCATTTTCTCATTCAGTTACCCCGAGGCCTTAGGGGGATGTTACTGGCGAGGAGGCTCCCACTGCTCTCCACTCAGCAGAAGTTCTAAGAGCTTCTTTGCCACAGAAATAACAAGGGGATTAGGAGGAACGTCACAAGCTGTCAAGTTACAGTATATCCTTTCAGATCAATGAAGAAAAAAGAATCAGCACAAGACAAAGGCAGGGAGAAATAAGAATCTGTGCTCATACATTTACATGAGTGCTGTTTGCCCCTTTTTAATATTTATCCATGTGCTGCTGTCATTTACACAAGGCCTAGGATAATCTTTTGTGTATAGTAGGTGCTCAATAAACATTTATTTAAAGAATGAGCAAAGCAACCTCAGAAACGCCATTCCCCTATTCAACCACGGTGAAGAAAAAAAGTAGTGTTGGAGAATTAGTGGGAAAAGAGTATCTCATTACTTTACTGTTTTTTATTTATGGCTTATTTTCTTAAATGTTCTGGGTGGTGCCTTTTTTGCTTGACCACTAAGAAGGTATATGTGGTTAAACTCACTAAGCAGTACTCACACTACCTTTTATGGCGTCCATTTCAGTCTGTGTTCCAGAAATGATAAATTAAAATCCTGCTTTGGATTGAGCCCTTGCTCACTGTACTGTCTGCTTTTCCTGTGGGTTGCCAGGAACGAATGGTAAAGGTCAAGGTATGTGTCTCTGACATTGATGATATTTTCAAAGCTTGTTATTTCAACAATGAAAACAAATCAGAAAGACAGAAACGAAAATGTCCATTGAGTGCACAGTATCTAAATGCTGTTGGTGTTATTTGTTAGACAACAGATGAGTCCTGTGAACAAGAAACTTCTAAACTGAAAGGTTCCCCATGGAGAGCTCGCAGCAGTTTGTCTTTCTGTCCAAAATGTTTAATCAGCCTGACCCTGATAGCCAGTTGATTATTGTAAGGCAATTGAGCCACATTCTCCTCACACTCTAAGCCTTCTTTTTCAGTCATCTTAAAGAAATTACCCTTCCATGGCCACACTGATGCTCTGGGCTTAACACTGAGCAAAATGACAAGAGCATGATGTTCTTTAGAAACACAAAGTGAAAACAGGCCTAACTGGAAACCTGTGTCATTTCTCTTGAGACTGTCCCAAGCACTCTCTTAAGGTCCTTGCCAACACATAAATCTCAAAATCACCAAGGCTGTACCCAATGGCCATTACCCATTTGCTCACAGACACGTAAAGAGAAGAAATCCTCATTCTATTTTTGTGGCCAGGCTGTACTCCTGGTGCCAACTCACAAGAACAAACTACAATCTGTACATCAATGGGTTACAATATCCTGGACTAAGGAAGTAACTATAACCCAAAATTGGAGTCTGGACTTTCACTTCAGACCACAAGACATCAGTAACTCCCCAAAGATTCCCTCAAGCTGGTTTCTAGAAAAGGTAATAAAAACAAAGAAGATAATTTGACTATTCACAAAGTACAAGGGTATTTGTAATATATGCTAAATGCCCAAACTTATGACCACAAAATTTGGTTTTAAATTACCAGGAACCATTCATGTCTAGAGTTTTTAGTTACAGAAATTTCCAAGATCCTGGTGTTTTATAATTTAAGATCTAATTTCTGAGTCAAGTTCAGTTAATTCAGTTGTATGGAGAAATTGTTAAAAGAGTGAAAAAGAGCTCCTTATTTTTAATCAAATAAAAAATTTATTTCTACCATGGGAGAATAGGAAAAATAGTGGAAAGAAGAAAATGAAGGTGTAGGAACACCTTTAAGGAACTGCTTTCTTCATCCATAGGGATGGGGCAACTATGTATTATGTGACCCTGAGCCTCAGGTCAGAAGTGATTGGATCCAAGGATGACTCTGCCTCCAAACTGGACCAATCACAGTCTTTTTCCTTGGAATGTACAGTTGAGATTCTGAATAGCTGGTTAGTCTCCTGTGACTGGAAGAGGGGACAGATAAATGTGGGAACAGCAGGCCAGACATTACCTATCACGCATGGGGAGAAGGCAGCTTACAAATAATAAAGAGTAAGGAAGCCACATTGGGAGAGATCAAGAAGTGTGACAGACAGGCAAGCTCAACCTATTGTTTTAACTTTTTACTCTTGTTTCCAGTTCACAAAGAGGCTTGGCTCCATTTGCTTCATTTGAGCTCTGTGATTATCCCTGTATTTTCATAAAAAATTCTTCTTTCTGGCTTAAACAAGTTTGAGTGGGTTTCTATTTCTTACAACTAAAAGAACCTTGTCTATGACAAGCAGGATTCTTATTCTGTTAACATCACTGAGTAGTAACTATGATTCACACTCTATCATTTCTTGTTTGTAGAGTCTCCAGTATATGTTAGCTACAGATCTGAAAACTGCAAAACCTCTACATTTTCCATCTCAATCAGACATGAGACCAAATACACTGAGAAGAGAATGCACTTGGGAAACAGGCAGAGTACAGAGGTTAGAAATCCCCCTGACCCATGGACTCATGCACTTAACTTTCAGCAACAGAAATACTGTTTCACTTTCAAAGATGGAGAGCATGACTTAGTCCTCTAAATTATGAGGGTTGGAAAGGAGAAAGAGGAGAGAAGAGTCAAGAATCCTGGCATGGGCACTAACGCACTGGGTGCAACAAAGGGAGTGAATGTGTGAACTTCTCAGAATTGATTCAAGTGTTCAGTTTCTCTCTGTTCCCCTAAATAATCTTGCACATGAGACAAGAGAAGCAGCCTGCTGTAAAGAAGATAGTCTTTCTAGCATTAAATGTAGTGTTGAGTCATATGCTGTCTCTTAGTTGGATAAGGGAACAAGAAGAAAGGATAATAATAATGATAACCACTATAATTGTAGCAGCTAACATATCCTAAGTCCTTATTGAGCTATTGTGAGCAATTCATTTACATTAACTCATTTAATCTTCAAAACAGCCCCAACGAGGTAGATACTATTATGATCTCTATTTTACAAATGAAAAAAACTGAAGCTAAAAATGGTTGGGTGAATTTCCAAGGATGCATAGCTAGCAATTGTGGAATTGGTATTTAGACCCAAGCAATCTGACTCCAGGGTCGGAGTCTTAACTTCTGGATTGTGTCTCAACAATAAACAAATGGAAGAATTGGCCATTTGAAGTTAAATAATAGGTGTTGAAAACCCCTTTACCCAAATGACTCCCTAATGTCTTTCACTGGGCTTCTAATTCAAGCATCGTCCTCCACTCCTATGTGGGTCAGGATCCTGGCAGGAATTAAAGGGTATTCTCAAAGGGCGTGATTTAAAAGAGTTTAATTAAGGAACTGTTTACAAGGTATGGGCAGAATTAAGAGAAAGCAGCAGGAAATGGTGAAGCACTCCAGGGTTAGCAAAAGCAGTAAACTACTATGACCCGCAGAGCTGAATGGGCAAGAAGAGGGAGCAGTTACCAGAACCTGGCAAGACCTGTGGCTATAGGAGAGAATCATGGGTAGGAGCCATGGCTATCAGCAGAGGAATGGAGCCTTACCAAACTTTCACCTTGACAGGGAGGCAACTGCGGGTATAAGTATCCTAACCTCTCTCATTCTCTTCCCGCTCTGTGTTCTCTTGCAAGCGCCTCCCACTGGCCGAAATCAACCAGAACAGAGGCAAAGGGGTCCCCACTAACGCAGCCCATACAACTCAGCTCCTGGGGAAGAGAGCAGAGCAGAGCTGAGTGGAGCATGGATCTAAAGAGGCAAGTGCAGAATATCCAAAACACCTCCCTTCCAATGTCCCAAAGACAGGAAAATATAATTTTTTAACATAAAATAATGAAATCATAACACAAGAAAGGAAATCGAGAGAAAAATTCTGAAACCCCAGAAGATGGAAAACTGATAGAATTTGTTTATGGAGAAACTAACTGGGAACCAGAAACTTAAAGTATCAGGGTAACCATCTTCAAGGGTTTAAGATTAGAGCCAACTAATTTTAAGAGTGAAAAAGTCTCTAAGGTACTTCATTAAAGAATTGTCTTAGGTACACACTGTCAATGGGCTTTCACACACCTCCCCCCGTTGTTATACAAGGTGTCAACCTTTTAAAAGAAAAAGGTAAGTGATTCAGCCAGCAAAATCAAGTTTATTTGGGAATAGCAGAGGAATTGCAACTGGGGACAACCAAACTATGGCAAACCATAGGCAAGTCCAGAGAACAAAGGAAGAGAGTGTTCTGTTACAGAGGAAAGGAGGAAGTTGGGAGGGGTTGTTTTAAACAAAAGTTCATTAGAGGAAAATGAGAGTTTGAAGTAGTGGTGGCTTCTCATTGGCTGCAGGCAAAAGCAGCTTGTTGTTGGCTGCCAAGAGGAAATCTTCCTTCTTACTGCTGGACTACGCAAGTTTTGATGAATGGAACGTGTGTGAGAGCCCTCCCTTCACGGCTTCCCAACTCCCATTCTGAGTTAGGTTTCCTTAACACATTTTCACAAGAGCATATATAGTGGATATAGCATCTAGCTAAATATGAATTGACCTCCAAGAATCTCTAGAAATTTGAGGAAAGCCATATTATGAAAAAACAAAGAAACAAACAAAGATGAACAAATAGAACTGGACTAAAAGGAAATGGGCATAATTAAAGGAAAAGAGAACAATTTTTTCAAGTATCAAGTTAATATTCAGATTCTTCTCTGCATCCAGATCTCCCCCCGAGAATCAAACTCATTTTCAATTGCCAGCTGGACATACAGCAAAGCAAAGTCCCAAAATAACTGGCTCCTTTTCATTCCCAAACATTTTATCATTCCTGAGTTCTTAATATCCATCTGTAGCATAACCATCTATGCAATCTCCAGACTATAAAACTCACCTTATATATATATTTTTCTATTTCTCACCCTTACCTTAAGTCTCATCTCTAACTCCCATTGATTTCAGCTCAGAAATGCCTCTCAAAATACAATTTTCATCTCAGTTCCCACCATCCCAGATAAGTTTTCATTGCCTTTAATGTGAACTTTGTCAATGGCCCTTGTGTCAGTCGGGGTTCTGCCAGAGAAACAGAACTAACAGGAGAGAGATGTGTGTGTGTGTGAACTGACAAATCTAAAATCCAGAGGGCAGGCTAGTAGGCTGGAAACCCTTAGGCGGGAGCTTCTCCTGCCACACACAGGCAGAATTTCTTCTTCTTTAGGGAAAACTCAGTTCTTCTCTTAAGGCCTTTCAACTGATTAGGCCAGGCCTACCTAGATTACCTAAAATCATCTCTTCTACTTAAAGCCAATTGGTTGTAGATGTTAATCATGTCTACAAAATATCTTCACAGCAACACCTAGATTAGTGTTTGATTGAGTAACTGGGGACTGTAGCCTTAACCAAGTGGATACATAAAACTGACCATCACAGCTCCTCATTGGTTTCTCCCTCTCAATGGCTCTTCCCCTCCCCTTCAACCTGTGTGTCAATGGATCTCAAGCCAGGAGCCACATCAGGATCACCTGGAGGGCTTTACACACACACACACACACACACACACACACACACACACACACACACACGCTACTCCCACCATATTGCTCCAGGGTTATCTATCTCCAACGCCTATCTAATCATACTACTTTAAAATCTGTACCTCATCACTAAATATATGGTACAGCCCAAATTCCTTAGCTATACTTCCAAAGCCTCAAGATTTGGCCCTAATCTCTCCTAGTTTCAACTTCTGACACTTTGTTGTTGTTGTTGTTGTTTTTTTGCAGTATGCGGACCTCTCACTGTTGTGGCCTCTCCCGCTGCGGAGCACAGGCTCCGGACGCGCAGGCTCAGCGGCCATGGCTCACGGGCCCAGCCGCTCCGCGGCATGTGGGATCTTCCGGGACAGGGACACGAACCCGTGTCCCCTGCATCGGCAAGCGGACTCTCAACCACTGCACCACCAGGGAAGCCCAACTTCTGACACTCTTACCCACAGTCACAACAGTTACCTCTGGCTCCTCCTTATCAGCCTTGTCCATGCTTTTATTACTCCAGGGGTTACAAAGTAAATTCCTACAGAGGCCAAGCAGATAATTTAAACATGTGAGTTTAAATATGTGAGTCTGGGCAGTGTGAGACAATAGAAAATGTTGCTGGGTGGAGCTGACCTGATTGGAATGAGATTTGTGCGGCAAGGGAAGTGGGGTGGGAAATGGGATTGAGCAGACATAAAGGAAGCAGAATATAGGTGTTACAGCCACTGTTGGCTCCCCATTCTTAGGAAGTCGTGCAGCTTCACTGGATAGCTTCCTTATTGTCACTACCCACCTAGAGTGACTTTCTATGACAAGTGCCTGTGACACTCCCTAGGGACTTTGGCTACAAGAAAATGCTCAGCCTACCTCAGGACAGGCTGCAAGTGTCAGGGAATTAACATCCCTTTGATTACTCATCAACCAAAGAGAGATGGGAGCTGGCAGATAAACAACCCCGTTTCTTGCCTCTGAGGCACATTCCACAAAGTCTCTTAGAGGCTCCTCAGTGGGAATGCACCCCAGTTGCCCACAGAGGTAACCTGCTCAGTTACACCCCCTTCATTGGCATCCTCCGTTCCCTATCTCACTTCCTGTCTCTCACAGTGCTGCCTGGGATCACCTCCCAAATAAGCTGCCCCCAAATCCCCATCTCAGGGTCTGCTTCTTTTCTCATTTTTTTAAACTGAAGTATAGTTGATTTACAATGTTGTGTTAATTACTGCTGTACAGCAAAGTGATTCATTGATACACAAATATACATTCTTTTTCATATTCTTTTCCATTATGGTTTATCCCAGGCTATTGAATATAGTTCCCCGTGCTATAGAGTAGGACCTTGTTGTTTATCCAGTCAGGGTCTGCTTTTGGGTGTGGTGGAGGATGATCCAAACCAAGACAGTAGGCTAGACATGCATAACAGTGGGAAGCAGGAGAAGTCTAAAAGAGGAAGCATCCAGAGGTTGGAGGGTCAACACAACCGTTTACTGGAGTCTGAGTGACAGGGGAGAGGGCCTTTACGCACCTTCCTCTGGGCATGTTCAGCCCAGCTGGACCCGAAACCTCCACAGAGGGCACTATATAGATGATTTTACTGAACTATTTACCTTACCCAACTTTCACTTAATTTGTACTTCCACCTTAGAAAATTTAGGTGGAATTGAGGTTTAACTCTAAGAAATTTACGTTAAACAGACTCAAAACCTAACTTGATAAAGCTGAGCCATAAAAATATTGTTCCTGCAAATAAACAGAAACTTTTCCTTTCCCATCTGAAGTCAGATGGAGAGGAAATAAATTAGAAGGTGGCGAGTGTTCTGCATTCCAACCATTGTTTATGGCTCTCTTTCCTTAGCTATTCTAAATCATGCATTGCCGCTAAGGGTCATAAAGATATCACTTTCTCCATGCAGCAAGAGAAATGAGAGGTGAGGAAGGAGAATGTTATTTTGCAGGAAGGGAAACAGAGCTCTGGAGATTTATCTGGGCCTGCCTCAGAGGAACTGGCTGACCAGGAAGTTTACATTCAGAGCATCAGAATTCCAGACATTTGCTTAACCTAGAAGGCCCAGAAATGGATGAGATGCCAGGCCTTCTGCAAACACAGTCACAGCCAGATCACTAGTATCTTCCAATGAAGTGATATTACACAGCTCTTCCCCACTGAGAAATTTGTAGATATGTGATTGCTGGCAATCTCCAACCAAGAGTTTTCTGAAAGACTGATATTAATAAAAATTCAGTTCAAGCCATGGACACATTTAAATAGCATCTACTCTGTGTAGGCGCTGCAGTAGAAGGTGTGGGACATCCATGGGTGTCCAGGTGGTTAATGAAGGCAACCAGCTTTCCGTGAGTGGACTGCTTACCTCCTCTGCCCACTCAGTGCACCAAATCTTGGCAGCAATTGCAATTCTGGAACTTCCTTTATGAATCAGCTATATTAATGAGACCTAGAGGGATTCATTAACAGAGGACTTTGTGAAGAAAACAAAAGGTTCATTCAAATAATTGAATCCACCTTTAGTAGCAATTAAAATATATGTGTTCCTCTATATATTCGTGTGATAATAGAAAAATCCTAGTCATGCACATGCTGTATATATTTGTGATATGTATATCTAAAACTCTGAGAACTCCCATACCTTGATCACTTTGTATGGGCCAAGGACTGTGCTAAGCATTTTCTATTCATGAACTCAGTTAATACTAACAAAACCCTATGCAGTAGCTATTATTACCATCATTTTGAAAATCAGGACAATGAGGCTCAGAGAGATGAATCAACTTGCTCAATGACACACAACCAAGAAGTGGTAGAGATTGGATTTGCACCCATAAACAGTGATTCAAAAGCCCATGCTCTTAATTACTATATTAAAAAAATTAATTTACGAGCTCTCCTCACATTATTTAACTAGATGCACAGACTTGGGATTAGAGATTTACTTAATCTTTGAAACGAGATTATAAGGCCCTCAAGAGAAGATAGCTATTCATTCTTTTCTAATTAATTAACAGACATTATTGAACGTTTGTTAAGATACAGAGAACACTATACCACGTACCCAGGAAGCAAAGATAAATAGGACAGAAAGCCTTTCTTACACTGAATTTTATTTGTATCTATCTATATCTGTATCTGCATCTGCACCTATACCTGTACCTATGTTTTTAACCGGAGAAACTAGTGTAACTCACATAGAGTTGACAGGAAATGGTCAAGCAACAAAACCTAGGCTCCCGGGGCCAAGGAAGATGTTTAATGTTTTTACAGGGACTCCTCTCTGTGTCTCTGTGTGCCCTCTCCTGTAATGACTCCTGTCCTTGGATTAGAGGCCCACTCTACTCTTGTATGACCTCATCTTAACTAATTACATGTGCAAAGGCTCTATTTCTAAATGAAGTCACATTCTGTAGTTCTGGGTGGACATGAATTTGGCGAAGACACTATTCAACCTACTACACCCTCTAAGCCTCAGTTTCCTCACCTGTAAAATGTGGATAACAGTAGTACCCCCCTTATGAAGTTATTGTAAAAATTAAATGAAAGAATACATGTATAGTCCCAGTACATAGTAAGAAGTCAACAAATGTTAGTAATAAATAACAGCTGTAACCTTAATGACCAGCCTGAGATATCTTCCTACCATAAGACAGAGCAGGCTCCATGGCCACTCTGAGCAAAGACCTAAGGCAGAAAGATAGAGGAACTGGGGATGACAGGTAGCTGGAGCATACTCTATATATTTATTGCAGTGTGTCACATTGCATGAGCTAAGGGATAAACCATTTCAAAACAGGAATAACAGAGTGATGTAAGTAAGGCATTGGTCAACTGTACACCAAGTGTGGAGACTGAACAACCACAGATAGACCAGCTCTTTTAATTAATATAATAGCTCTTTTACAAAGAAGGGGCCAATTTGCACTGGCATGGATTATAGAATAGAAAAAAAACACAAGAAGACAATGTAAGTGACCCGGTGTTTCAGTTATCTATTACTACATAACAACCCACCCCAAAGTTTAGTAGCTTATAACAACCATAATCCTTTATTCTCTGGAAGAGATTGTGTAAAACTAGTGTTAGTTATCTAAATGTTTGGTAGAATGCTCCAATGAAACTATCTGGGCCTGGAGATTGCTGTTTTGGGAAGCCTTCGATTACAAATTCAATTTCTTTAATGGTTACAGATCTATTCATATTGTCTATTTCATCTTGGTGAGTTTTGGTAGTTTGTGCTTTTTTGAGGAATTAGTTCATTTCCTCTAAACTGTTGATTTCATGAGTGTAAAGTTATTCATAGGGGTTGTGGGATCTGTACTAATATTCTATTTCATTACTGATATTGGTGATTTGCATCTTCTCACTTTTTATCTGTATCAGTCTTGTTAGAAGTTTATCTATGTTGTTGATTTTTAAAAAATAACTGGCTTTTTGATTCATTGATTTTCTCTGTTCTTTTCCTATTTGCAACTTCATGTACTTCTGTTCCTTATTATTCCCCTCCTTATGCTTGATTTGGACTATTTTGCTCTTGTTTTTCTAGTTTCTTGAAGTAGTTGTTTATTGACCTGACACCTATCTTCTTTTCGGATATAAAAATTTAGTGCTATAAATTTCTCTCTCAGTACTGCTTTAACTGCATCCCACATATTTTGGTATGTTGTCTTTTCATTTTCATTATACTCTGCTTTTTATTTTCTTTGAGACTTCCTCTTTGACCCATCAATTATTCACGTTTTTATTGGCGTATAATTGCTTTACAATGTTGTGTTAGTTTCTGCTACACAACGAAGTGAATCAGCTATATGTATACATATATCCCCTCCCTCTTGGACCTCCCTCCCATCCCCCCGAACCCACCCATCTAGGTTAGGCATCCCCAACCCCCCCAGGCCATGGACTGGTATTGGTCCAAGGCCTGTTAGGAACCAGGCCGCACAGCAGGAGATGAGCGGCAGGCAAGTGAGCGAGAGAAGCTTCAACTGCTGCTACCCGTTGCTCCCCATCACTCGCATTTACTGCCTGAACCATCCCCCCCGTTGCTCATATTACTGCCTGAACCAACCCCCCACCCCCAGTCCATGGAAAAACTGTCCTCCACGAAACTGATCCCCGGTGCCAAAAAGGTTGGGGACTGCTGATCTAGGTCATCACAGAGCACTGAGCTGAGCTCCCTGTGCCATACTGCAGGTTCCCACTAGCTATCTACTTTACACATGGTAGTGTATTTATGTCAAGCCTAATCTCCCAATTCATCCCACCCTCCCCTTCCCACCTTGTGTCCACACATCCATTCTCTATGTCTGCATCTCTATTCCTGCCCTGGAAATAGGTTCATCTGTACTATTTTTCTAGGTTCCACATGTATGTGTTAATATACAATATTTGTTTTTCTCTTTCTGACTTACTTCACTCTGCATGACAGACTCTAGGTCCATCCATGTCTCTGCAAATGACCCAATTTAATTCCTTTTTATGGCTGAGTAATATTCCATTGTATATATGTGCCACATCTTCTTTATCCATTCATCCGATGATGGACACTTAGGTTGCTTCTGTTCCCTGCCCAGACAGGAGGGGGTTAAAGCAGTGGCTGATTAGGGTTCTCTTGCTTGCTCAGGCCAGGGAGAGGGAGAGGTATGGTTGTCGTAATTGGAATGCAGGGCGAGCCTGAGGCCGCAGAGGCCAGCGTGACATTGCAACAGCCTGAGGTGCACCGTGTATTCTCCTGGGGAAGTTGTCCCTAGATGTCGGGACCCTGGCAGTGGCGGGCTGCACAGGTTCCTGGGGGTGTTTGGATAGTGACCTGTACTTGCACACAGGATTCTTGGTGGCAGCAGCAGCAGCATTAGTGGTTCACACCTGTCTCTGGGGTCCAAGCTGATGGCCTCGGCTTGCACCTGTCTCTGGAGCTTGCTTAGGCAGTGCTCTGCCTTCTGTGGGCACACGGGGAAGGAATCCCCTCTCCTTGCACACCCCGAAACAAAGGTCTCTTGCCTCTCCGGCAGGTCCAGACTTTTTCCCGGACTCCCTCCCGGCTAGCCGTGGTGCACTAACCCCTTCAGGCTGTGTTCACGCAGCCACCCCCAGTCCTCTCCCTGGGATCTGACCTCCGAAGCCCGAGCCTCAGCTCCCAGCCCCGCCCGTCCCAGCAGGTGAGCAGACAAGCCTCTCAGGCTGGTGCGTGCGTGCTGGTTGGCACTGATCCTCTGTGTGGGAATCTCCCCGCTTTGCCCTCCGCACCCCTGTGGCTGCGCTCTACTCTGCGGCTGCGAAGCTTCCGCCCTCCGCCACCCGCAGTCTCCGCCCGCGAAGGGGCTTCCTAGTGTGTGGAACCCTTTCCTCCTTCACAGCTCCCTCCCACTGGTGCAGGTCCCGTCCCTATTCTTTTGTCTCTGTTTATTCTTTTTTCTTTTGCCCTACCCAGGTATGTGGGGAGTTTCTTGCCTTTTGGGAGGTCTGAGGTCTTCTGCCAGCGTTCAGTAGGTGTTCTGTAGGAGTTCTTCCACATGTAGATGTATTTCTGGTGTATTTGTGGGGAGGAAGGTGATCTCCATGTCTTACTCCTCCAACATCTTGAAGGTCTCCTCATCTTTATTTTCTCAAACCATTTTCTGTCTCCCAACTTCCTGGCTTCTGGATTCCTGGCTCTGTACTTCATACCTACTTTGCACTTCTTGCCCCTTTGGTTTGGCAAAATTTTGGATTCCTCCTCTTGGTTTCTTGGTCATCAGCCTTGTGCTTAGCTTTAAGCCTAGTTTGCTTCTCTCACCTCCCCAGCCTTGGATGAGAAAAATCCCTGCTCTGACCCCAGTCTAGAGGGACTCCTGTGGTGGTGTATGAAGATGGAGTTCCATTGCTCACTGACTCAAGCTCTCATTCATTCTCTCTTTTCTTCTTCTCCCTCTCCCTCTCTCTCTTCCACAAACTGCCTGTGACCTTTATCAGTGCACATGCTGCAGGAGGGGCGGTCGCTCACTGTGTTTCTCTGGTTTGGAGCAGGAAGAGAACAGTTTCCAGGCTGCAAAATCCTGAACCAGCCCCACTGCCATACACACACCTTTCCCAAAGGACAAATAGCATGGTCATGCATATTGCAAAGAGAATAAGAGATCCAAACAACCTCCTCCATCCTACCTCTCCCCCACCTTCTGCATCCAGTGAGAACAGTACAGAACTTTGTTCTTTAGCCATTTGAGTTTCAAGCCTGCTCTGTGGGGGCTACATTTGCACTGAATGTAAATGTTCATTAATATATTTAATTCTGATCCTGAATATCTTTCTGTTTCATTTTTGTCTGTTTACTGGGCTGAGACCGAGTCTGACTTTTTCTGTATATCTTCCTGGTTCAGCAACACATATAAATGGGCACTTAATAAGTGATTTTGGTCATGATGGCATAATTAAATCTTTTTGTATTGGATATTACACATGACTTGACTCAAGGGCTGGTCTAGTCTAATTGTGTTTGTGTTCATTTTCTTGCTTTTTCCTTTATCCTGCCTAATCCTGTCTCAGCAAAGTGGGCTTTAAATTCCAAGAAGGCTCACATGGGATTTCAGTCCCAATACCCTCTGTTGGTTGACCAAGGACAAGGAATTAAAAATATGTATATATATGATCCACCAAAGTGGGTATATAATGATCCAGCCTTTAATGTATTCAAACCACTAATGCTGTCATTCCTAGTGAGAGTAGAAGGAAGGACTGCTGTTATTCTACTTAAGAGGCCTCCACTTGTTTCCATAGCCAGCGCCTAGAGAATGTCTTGTCTTTAAGGAAAGCTTTTATTCTTTGGAAAGACTCCAGCTTATTGTTCTTACTGAAAAAAACAGATCCAGTTTTGGGAGGCGATGCCTATTGTCTGGAGGTGAAAGCTGCTCTACATATTAGCCTGACCTAGAGGCTGAAAAAGAGGACAAGGGGACTTTACCTTTGACACCAAATTTACATATTCCCCAAGGAGACATTGAGCAACATGTTAGTCACGCAAACTCACAGACATATGTGGCCACAAGGATAAACAGCTATTTAAATGGGTGACTCCAGGATACCAGGTTTTTCTTTAATGCTAAAGATAAATGTTGCTAACTATCCCATTTTATTATTTTCCATGGTTTACTTCTGTGCTATGTATAACACAGTAGTCACTAGCCATATGTGGTTATTGAAATTTAAAGTAAAATTAGATAAAATCCACTTCCCAAATCTAACTAGCCACGTTTAATGTGCTCAGTAACATGTGGCTAGTGACTAGGTATTGGAGAGTGCAGATATAGAACATTTCCATCATCACAAAACGTCCTATTGAACAGTGCTAGTCTACCTTAAACCACGTCGAAATAAACCTATTCACTATAGACTGGAATTTGGTTTTTATACCTTGCCTAGTACCCCAGAGTATAAATGATGAGTTAGGCAGTCAACTGACAAGGTACCACCGGCATAGAGAGGCTCTAGAACAACCCATTGTATCCTGGAAAATTCTGGCAAGAGGCGAGCTCTGATTGAATCCTTTCCAGATTTAGTCTTCTGTTGATGGTCATTGCAGACCTCACACAATCGTAAAACTTGCAGCTTCTAGAGATGCCTTCACCCAAGCATGGGGCTGGTTGGAGTGAGGGTGTTGGTAAGCTCATGTACCTCTGCCATTCAGTCTTATAACTTGCCTTTGTTATCTCTTCACACTCTTCTATAATAATATTTTACATTTTACACTTCACACATTTAAGGAATGCGGTAAACAGTCCAACAGAAACCTGGAGAGAGAATTTTGTTGAATTCACAGGGAATGGACGTGTGACAAGAATAAGAGGGGGGAAAATGTGGCTTTCACCTAATTGAGTTTATCACTCCCTCATGATAAGTTACTCCTTCAAGTTTGGACCTCTTTTAAATACAAACATGCTACCTGTGCAAAGAAACACAATGAGTATGTAATACTCAATAACACATCAGATGCCTTTACAGAGGAGCAAGAGCCAGGGGAAATTATGCAGTGAACAAATAAAGCTTAATGATGAAGTGACAGAGAAAGGTCTGTATTCTTTACTGGTAACTCTTCTAGGAGAAGACTTGTGGTTCTATCCTTTCTTTCTCCTTTGGTTTCCTTAACTTAAATAACAGCTGCAGTGTTCAAGCACAAATTCTTCTTAAAGACAGGAATTAATAGTCTCCTATTCACTTTTATCCTCCTCAACTGCCCTTTCTCAGCTTCCCCTCTGCTAGCTCTGCCCACTGGAGTTAGCGAGTACAGTCAGCTCCTTTTTCACAGGCTGGCCCCTTTCCAATGCCAGCCTTTATGCCCAGTGTTAGATGTGGCTTCTTAAGAATACTTTGCCATCTCTAATTTCGCTCACCGGGCTTTCATTTCCTGGCACCTTTAAGGTGCCACTCCTCCTTGTACAGCAGGTGGACTCCTCATTTAAAAAAATCGATGTGCTCTTTAAATATGAATTTCAGAAATCAAATTATTTTCTGTGAAATCAGAGCCAGGGCTCCCCATTACACAGAATCTGTTCTCCCTGTGGGAAAACAACAACAACAACAACAACACAACTTTCTAGTGTTACTCAGAAGAAGGAAGGTTCTTCTCAAAGGGGACATGATGAACTGAGCTATACTGATGTACTATTTGTGTTGGATACTAAATGCATTACTCTGCACATGGCACTCATTTGGATGAAAGGGGACATGACTGTAGAGGAGATACTTCCAGTGGGGAGAACAGAATCAACTTCCCACACCTTGGCAAGCATTTGATTAGAAGCTCAAACCCACCCTTTTTCCTCGAGCCCTCCCCCCAGCCTGGTAGATACCTGGGCCGGCACGCTCCTCCAGCCAAGAGGGAAGGAAATGAAATACCAGTCCACAGTGGCTGAGATTTTGAGTGCAGTTTGCCCCCGATGCTATTAGCACCTCTTTCCCCTGTTTCATGAGGCACGGAGGTCCTCTGTGCCAGAGGGGTTGGGAATGGAGAACAGGGATGGAAAGGGGAGTTTATGTCCTACTTTCCATTTCTGCTCTGCAGTGCCGTTTCCACACTTAAGTAAATAGCAGGCTAACAGAGGAGCAGTGATTTGAGCCAGTGTCCCTCAAACAAAATGGCTTTCCTTTGCATTGCTTACGTAACATTTTCTGAGCTCCGGCTGAAGATAAACAGTATGGCTCGCTATATGCTGGACTACTCAACAGAGACAATCACTGATGCTGTTAAAATCAGTATTTGAAAGAAAGCTTAAGGGATTTTAGGAAATGCATCCATAGAATTGCAGCTGTTACACTGCAATAAATAATTTGGCAGCTAGTGGCTTGTTGCTATCAACATAAGGAAACCACTTTGTAATGGTTAGCAACAGCCTGGGCTATGATTTTTCCTTCGTCCGAATTCTATTACTTTTGGTCCTTTTGTTTTTAGTTTTAAAGGCTAACAAAGAACTCTGCATATCAAGTTATCAAATATGTGTTTAAGATTACTGAATCCATCACAGAAGTCTTTAAAAATGTGACCCACATTTACGCTCTCCTTGCGGCTAGTGGAGCCCGGTAACCCCACGCCTCACCAGATTCTGCCGTGCACTTCAGAATTATGCCCAACCTGCTCCACACAGAGGACAGAGGCATCATGCTCTTAGCTGGATTCCTGATTGTATTTCTCCTTTTTCAATAAAGCAGTGAAACTTCTTTGCTGTATTGTATATAGCAAAACAAGTACTTCTTTACTTATTTCTCTTCTTCATGACAAAGGACCCTGAATGTCACACAGAAAATTAAGCAGAAAGATGGAGGTTGAAGCAAATTGTACTTCTCCTTGTAGCACTCTTCACACTTATCACTATGTCTGTTTCTCCCAACAGATTGGGCTTGAGTTCCCCAGGAGACCTTGAGATAAGGATCAGAGTACAAGTACTTTATTTGGGAAATAATCTTTGAAAACACCCACAAAAGAGTAGGGAAGTGAGACAGGGAAAAAACAAGACAGCATATAAAAGCTCCATTATCAAGCCAACTACACTGGGCTTCATCCAGTGGGGACCTACCAGAGCCAGTGTAGAGAGGGAGGGAGGTGGGCTGCTTTTTTGTTTGTTTGTTTGTTTGTTTGTTTTTGTGGTACGCGGGCCTCTCACTCTTGTGGCCTCTCCCGTTGCGGAGCACAGGCTCTGGACGCGCAAGCTCAGCGGCCACGGTTCACGGACCCAGCCACTCGGCAGCATGTGGGATCTTCCCGGACCGGGGCACGAACCCGTGCTCCCTGTATCGGCAGGTGGACTCTCAACCACTGTGCCACCAGGGAAGCCCCTGGTGGGCTGTTTTTTACCTGCTCCTGTCAATCATGATTGAGGGCTGCACCTAAGGAACATTAATTTCCATCACTTCTGAGATTTCCTACACGCAGGCAAGGGGGCTCTGACAACCAGAGAAAGACCCCAGGCAATGAAATACACATGCTGACAATCGTTAAGTGGGACCCATATGCACCGAAACAGTAAAGACAAGGTACATTCCCACCAACAGTGTAGGAGGGTTCCTTTTATCTCCACACCCGCTCCAGCATTTATTGTTTGTAGACTTTGTGATGATGGCCATGCTGACTGGTGTTAAGGTGATACCTCGTTGTAGTTTTGATTTTCATTTCTCTAATAATTAGCGATGTTGAGCATCTTTTCATGTGCCTTTTGGCCATCTGTACGTCTTCTTTGGAGAAATGTGTATTTAGATCTTCTACCCATTTATTTGATTGGGTTGTTCGTTTTTTTGATATTGAGCTGTATAAGCTTTTTTGTATATTTTGGAAATAAATCCCTTGTCAGTCACATTGTTTGCAAATATTTTGTCCCACTCCATTGGCTGTCTTTTTGTTTTGTTTATGGGGTTCTTTTTGCTGTGCAAAATCTTTTAAGTTTAGTTAGGTCCCATTTGTTTATTTTTGTTTTTATTTCCATTACTCTAGTAGACAGATCCAAAAAGATATTTCTGTGATTTATGTCAAAGAGTGTTCTGCCTATGTTTTCCTCTAGGAGTTTTATAGTATCCGGTCTTACATTTAGGTCTTTAATCCATTTCGAGTTTATTTTTGTGTACAGTGTTAGAGAATGTTCTAATTTCATTCTTTTACATATAGCTGTCCAGTTTTCCCAGCACCACTTATTGAAGAAACTCTCCTTTCTCCACTGTATATAGTCTTGCCTCCTTTGCTGTAGATTAATTGACCATAGGTGCTTGGGTTTATTTCTGGGCTTTCTATCCTGTTCCATTGATCTGTATTTTTGTTTTTGTGCCAGTACCATACTGTTTTGATTACTATAGCTTTGTAGTATAGTCTGAAGTCACGGACCCTGATTCCTCCAGCTCTGTCTTTCTTTCTCAAGATTGCTTTGGCTATTGAGCTTTCTGTGTTTCCATACAAATTAAAAACATTTTTTGACCTAGTTCTGTAAAAAATGCCATTGGTAATTTGATAAGGATTGCACTGAATTTGTAGATTGCCTTGGACAGTATAGACATTTTGACAATATTGATTCTTCCAATCCAAGAACACAGTATATCTTTCCATCTGTTTGTGTCATCTTCAATTTCTTTTCTTATAGTTTTCAGAGTACAGGTCTTTTGCCTCCTTAGGTAGGTTTATTCCTACGTATTTTATTCTTTTTGATGTGATGGTAAATGGGATTGTTTCTGTAATTTCTCTTTTTGATCTTTTGTTGTTAGCGTACAGAATGTAAGTTGGTACAGCCACTATGGAGAACAGTATGTAGTTTCCTTAAAACACTAAAAATAGAGCTACCATATGATCCTGCAATCCCACTCCTGGGCATATATTCAGAGAAAAACATAATTCGAAAAGATACATGCACCCCAATGTTCATTGCAGCACTATTTATAATAGCCAAGACATGGAAGCAACCTAAATGTCCATCTACAGACAAATGGATAAAGAAGATGTAGTGTATATATATACAATGGAATATTACTCAGCCATAAAAAAGAAAGAAATAATGCCATTTTCAGCAACATGGACAGAGAAAGACAAATATCATATGATATCACTTATGTGTGGAATATTAAAAAATGATACAAATGAACTTATATACAAAACATAAATAGACCCACAGACATAGAAAACAAACTCATGGTTACCAAAGGAAAGGAATAAATTAGGAGGTTGAGATTAACATATACACACTACTATATATAAAATAGATAATCAACAAGGACCTACTATATAGCACAGGGAACTTTACTCAGTAATCTGTAATAACCTATATGGGAAAAGAATCTGAAAAAGAAGAGATATATGTATAACTAAATCGCTTTGCTATACACCTGAAACTAACATAACATTGTAAATCAACTATACTCCAATATAAAATTTAAATATATTTTTAAAAAAGGAAATAGGTACAAATAGGTATTTTTTAAAAGTTAACTCATTTGGCAAACAAATCTTATGCAAAATGTTCACCATATAACACATGTACATGAAAACAAGTTTTCTAAAGGAGAAAAAAGTTGTGCATTCTATGAATTTCCATTTACATGTAGAATCTCCTTCTCATGTAAACTATCACAGTAATACTCTAATTTGTATAATTAAAGCAGTTGTAGATAAAAATCATAGATTTAACTTTTTTCCTGCAAAAAATTAAAATTAAAAAGAATTTTTAAAAGACAAGGTACAGGGCAGACCATGGACAGCATCTGCTACTGCCTCAAGCCCCCTTGCTTTCCTGCGTATCCACCAGCAGATGCTCAACAAATGTTTGTTGTCTGGCTGACTTTGCATCCCGCATTACCACATCCTACACTCCACTATAACTAGTATCTGTTTCCTCCATTAAAAGGCCATGCATTTGACCAGTTAGTTCTCAATTCTCAATACCTATGTACAAAAGAAGAAAATAAGAAATCCCTAGTGGGATTGAGGTGGAGGGAAAACAATGCTGGAACCCTTCATTTGACCACCACTATCTACTGCCACTATTTCCTATTCACTAGAGATAAGGTCTCTGAGATTTTCTTTGTTCTCCCTATGGTAAATGTTTACCAAGAATAATCACCTGCACTACCGTAAGAACTGAAACGGTGGTAGGAACAATGACCGTGTCTTGCCTTCCTCCTCAGGCCCTTACTAACAAGCAGTCCTGGCAAGAGGAATGCTTTTCAATAACTTGAAAAGTATAAATCCCAGATAGAACAAGTTAATATGAAGGTGAAGGAAGGTGTAAGTTAGTGCTAGCTCCATGTTTAATCCTCAGCTCCAGCAGACACTGTGCACAAAGTGGTTGGGTAGAAAGATGGCCACTCCTACATTATTCCCAAACCGAGACCCAATGGCCAGTGTTCACCCCACTGTCCCCAGCCCATCATTGCCATATGATACCAGCTGCTATGACTATCATCTCTGCCAGAACACTGACCTCCCTCCCCTGGGACTACTGTGCCCTTCAGGTAATCCGTCCCCTCAAAACTGCCTGTTTCAGCTAATCCTCAGCATCTGTAGAAAACAACACAAAAAGGTCAATTCCCCCATGGCTCTGATCTATACTCTCTTCTGTTACAACGAAATGTAGTATTAAAAACACTGAACAGAAGAGACAGATAAAGCAATACTGGGAGAGTGGGAAGATGGTTTTCAGGAAGGGAGAGAAAGAAAACAGTGCCTCTGGATCGTACTGAAACGTACACACACACACACACACACACACACACACACACACACGCACGAAAACACTTATGTTCTCAGAATTCCTCCATGGTACAAGGATGACACTGCTTCACAGGCAGTAAGTAGACCACTTGAATTCTGTTTCCATGAAAAGCCAAAGCACTGTGGAATTTCTTTCATCTATATTTGATTGGTCAAGGTTCTCTTTTAACAAAACTATACATCTATCACATTCGGGTAACTGACATTAAAATAATGGTGCTCAAAGGATCAGGTAGTGGACACTCTGATGTGGCAGCCAGATCCCCCTTCAGAAGGGAGGACGGACTATCGCCCTAGCTGTTGGTAGTGCTATCAGAAGGTGGCCCTCAGCCCTCTTTGAGGATTGCCTCTGCTAAAGTAAACTACTTCGCCCATGGTCATGATTCCTTTCCGGGTAGCTTGCAACAAATGTTTGGTCAATGCACAGGTATAAAGGCTGGACCCCCTTGCTCCAACTCAAGAAAACTCTGAGGGGGCATCCAAGGCTTAGAGCTCCCTGATGAGATGGGCGTAGGTATCAACAGAGGTTGCACTGTAGCTTGATGCCTTCTCCTGTTCATTCCTGCTTCC
>NW_006797778.1:10073-78325 GCF_000442215.2 Lipotes vexillifer | reverse complement strand
CTGCTGACCCCAAGGGCTCTCCCCTGTAAACTTCCTGCATGTTAATTTCCATCTCATAATCTGCTTCTTGGGGAACCCAATCTGTAACAGGGGCTTAAACCCTCCTAATCCATTAAAGAGTAGATTATATACAATGAAAAAATTCACCTTCTGCATATATCATTGTACAGTGCTGCTTTAGAAATTGCTAATCAATATATGGCCATGGTCTCTTAATCAATATGGTTGATTAATTAAAGGACCATACTTCTCAGCCATGTTGGTATAACAAGCAGGCCTGAGATCAGGTCTAGTGTGCAAGTGGAAAGAGGTAATAAAATGAAATCACACTTTTTTTCACATTCTTCCCTTTCCATATTAATACAGATAATAATAGTAGCAATAGCAAACAAGATGTATTAAGGGCTTACTGTGTGCCAGACATTGTTCTAAACACTGCATTATTTCATTTAAATTTCAAAGCAACTCTTTGAAATACACACTATTATTACCTCCACTATACAAATGAGAAAACTAAGGCATACAGAAATTACACAACTCTCATAAGTGATTTGGATCCAGGCAGTTGTATTTGAGAACCCAAACTCTTACTGATTACAGTGTAGCTGCCCCCCCTAATAAAAAAGTGACCATTAATTGAATGTCTTCCTTCCTGAACGTTACTCTGGTACATTGCCCTGGGGTGTGAGAATTTCCAAAATGCCAAAGGTACAATGTAATATAACTGGGGTTGGCATTAAAAAAGTGAAGGGTTCTGAAGATTGGGTCACAAAACTTTTGCGAGTCAGGTGGTTCCAGATCTCATCAGATTATTGAGTTGCCAGCTGATAGGTCATTTAAGATTATTTTTGAAAATAGATTTCCATTTTCCATGGATTTTTTGGTATATAACTTGCAAGGAGTTCAAAGAACAGAGCAAAATTAATATAGCAAACCCCTTCCCTTAATATTATTTATGGCTGACATCATTTAAAAAAACTGGAATAAAATCATGCTAAGCCCCATTTCATTCTAGCAATAAAAAATATTCATCCATAGATACATGAAATATTTTTAAAGATCCCCATTTGCTTTATTAGAAAATGTGTTTTCAATAAAATTTTCCTTTTATGTTTAACGGTTACCAAAATTTGTAATATATTTGTATTATTTTAATCAGTTGGGAACTAATTTTTATAACAATTACTCAACCCAGAAGACATTTTTAAACACTTAGAGCTTGTAGTCATAGGAAATAAAAATAATAATGATGTTAATTTATATATATTTTAGTGTAGAGAGTATAATACAGTGACTAATAAAATTCTCTCAAACACACAAATATACTACATTAAAATAAAATCCTGTGAGGGAAGCAGAATGGAACAGGAGTTTAGTGAGATAAAGGAAGGATATAGAATTTTTGTCTGTTAAAGAAGAGCTTGTTCGTGTATGTTTTAAAAGAGTGATAGCTGGTATCAAATCACTATGATATTTAGATTCCTTTGGATAATTCTGCTATAGATTGAATAATCCCCCCCAAAAATTTATATGTTGAAACCTAACCCACAATGTGATGGTAGTTGGTGGTGGGGCCTTTGGGAGATGATTAGGTCATGAGGGCAGAACCATCACGAATGATATCTGTGCCCTGATGGAGACCCTAGAGAGCTCCCTCTTCCCTTCTCCAGGTGAGGACACAGCAAAATTATGGCCATCCATGAACCAGGAAGTGGGACGTCACCAGACACCAAACCTTCTGGCACCTTGATCTTAGACTTCTCAGCTTCCCAAGCTGTGAAAAATAAATTTCTGTTGTTTATAAGCCAGTCAGTCTATAGTATTTTGTTATAGCGGCCCAAAAGAACTAAGATAGGTTGATGTAAGAGTTTTATTTTTAAATGTCAATATTTGTAATATACCACAAATCACATCCTTTACAGCTATTTAGGTTTAAGATTTAAAAATTTAAATGTCAACTTAAAAATGTCCTAGGGGCTACACAGTTTTCATTGAAATTCTTTTTATTTTAGGAGGTATGCAAAAATTAAAAGTTGGAAGCCCACTAGACAGGAACAGAGGTCTGGAATGGGGGCAGGCAGTGGGCATCTCAGCCTCATGGGGCTAATGCCCAGCCTGCTGCATTTCCCAGATTCTAAAAAAATGGACAGCCTTTGTAGCATTTCTCCTTCAGAGAGGATCTGGAAAAGGTGCTGCTTTGACGGGACTCTTGTAGAGGGAAAAGGTCTGGTTTAGAGTCAGTAGAAAAGGATGAATGATGAGCAGCACTCTGGGTAGGAAGGTGAATGCAGTCAAACACCCTAGATATTAATGCTGAAATCCAGCTCGTGTTCTGCTCAATTAGTCTTGTGCCTTGGCACAGAGCTACTTTCACTTACAGGAAGGAGCATCTTTCTATTTTGGACAAAGGCCCTGAATTGGTTAGCAGGAGCCATGATTGGGTCCCTGCCCATGTGAGGAGTGTAATAAACAGAAAATCTCCCATACATGCAGATATCTGGCTGAACTCCTGGAGGCACTGATTTGGCACGCTTCTGCAGACAAAAGAAACCAGCAAAATGTTGCAACACCTCTGAAGAGGTATGTCACATAAATCAGAACTTATTTCTATCTTTGTACCAAATGCAACGTCTTCCCAGCTGGGACACTGTGTGCAGCTCTGTTCACAGCACTCAAGAAGTACATAAAGGATCAGGAGGAGGTGTAAGAAAACCAAATGCTCCAGGTGATGTGGTGAAACAGGATCCTAAATGAGCAACTCCTCAAAGAAGACAAGGTTGACAGGCAATTCTTAGGTTGGTCAATTTTAGCCGTAACAATGGAGCAAAGCTCTATTGGTTATTCTGTCATTCAGAACTGGCACGGGTTTGGGTATTAGCTATAATAGCAGGGCATGAACATTGGGGCAGATTCTTAGCCCTCTAGCAAATGGGTGGCGTCTAAGCCTACCCCCAAATATATGATTCTTACTTAGATTTAAGAAAGAACACTGAGTACGTTTGTATTTGGGTTGTGCACATTTAAATTCTTAGTTTATAGCAGTTTCAAACAAGTTCCGATTACTCCAGGATCCCACAGTAGGGCTCCTGAGGCTGAGTGTTTCCAGGGATTTTAGTAAAACAGCTCCAAGCTTTTTTTTCTTATAGCTTTGCATTATCAAGACTCAGGTGTGAACCAAGTGCTGGTCAGGCTTGGCAAGCCCACTGGAACTGCCTCTTCCCTGCAATGGCTGAGACTCTCCTACCAGGTCATCAAGAGGAACATGGAAAGCTGTAAGAAAAAGTGCTGAGAGTTACTAAACCCTGGAGACAGCCTCTGGAGAGCTGCTGTGGGATTCTTGAACAGTTTTTAATCTCAATTGTGAGAGGTACCCTTCCTGCCTCTAGCCAATGGTGTGCTGGAGCTGGCTTGTACCAGATTAGCTGGTTGACAGCTTGAAACTGGCCACAGTGGAAGTATTTACACCATTAAAATTGCCAAATGTTACAAATCAGGGCTTTTTTTGAGAGCCAGTTGTTAAACATTTATCAGAACAGGGCAGATCCACCCAAGGAGAGACCACCACGCACTGGACAGCAGGACCGAAGGTTCCAGTGCACCTGTAGAAGCTGCTAATACCCCATCAACAGCTAAGCAGGAACAATAGAGACTGTGAGGGCCAGAGGGGCAGTAGTGGCAGCCAAGGCACCCAGCGGAGTAGAGTTGTAGTCAAGCAGAAAGATGATCTGTTGTCCCCCTGGTTAGTCCCCGGAATTCCTATTGGCCGAGGGAAGTGGATATTTTTCAGGGCCTAAAGGCCTTAAATCAAACTGGGGCAGGGGTGGGGAGGCAGGCAGGAGCAAACGAAATCTAAGCTCACCTTATTAATGTAACACAAGGTGTTAAGAAAAAATATCTAAACCTTGAAAATAAAGTCCTTTCAATGTCATATTGGGGCAAGCTTACTAAGGATTGTCTACTTATCTACAGGAATGTATCTTTGTTTGACTTTGCTATTTACTATTAATCACTGCCTCAAATTGTGTGAAATTACATGTTAACTTGCAGACCTTTTCCAGTTACAATGCAAATAATTTCTATCCAATTGAAAAGGAAGTTCCAACGGTTACGGTGTTTTATTGTCCTGTAGAACATAAATTAGTTTTGTATCTAATAGCAATTTATTTTAATATCCTTTTAAAATGCCTATAAATACTCAGTCCCTCAAAAACGCTCTTTCAACCAGCTTTTACCACGTTACCAATTCTCTCATTAATGAGTTAATAAATCTCCAACATGTGTTCATACTACATGCATATGAGTTGTGCTTTTAACTTTTTGAAAATTATACTTTGGCAATGTAACTAGGCTTTCGTAAGGTAAAAGGAGTTCATCTCAGCTGATCCTAGGGATAAATATAATTTGGAGCCTTGTCATGGAGAGTTGCAATGGGCGCAGTCTGACAAATTGATACAATTTCTGCTCTTTATAATCCTACATTAGTGGACCAGCTCCCCAAAGAATACAGAAGACATTGGCTAGGCTTGGTGGGATTATAAAGTTGCCATAAATCATTAGTCCTGTAGACAGAATATATCTGCCCAAACACAAGTATTGATGTCTTTAGTATCATAAAGCTTAAACCTGTAGGGGGAAAAGATTCATGCGTATTTGAATTGTTAAGCTATCATCTGGTTTGTGTCTGGAAATGTCTTGAATGGTGGCGTCTCACATAACCTCTACAATGAATCATTCTTTATAAACGGATTTGCTTGACTACAGAAGCCCTGAAAAAAATCTCCATTGTTCTACAATTCTGCTGTAATGTCCGAGAGGCTCAGAAATCTCAGGCCAACAGAGAAGCAAAGCTGGTAACAACAGAACAGTGCTGTGTCCATCCCGCCACTCTTTCTACAGGCTATTGACGAAGACGGATGGCTTTGACGGTAATCTGCTAAAGTCTACTCCATGTATAAGAGTGTCTAGCTCTTCTGTTCAGTGTTTTCCTTTTTCACGAGCATCCTGAGCAGTGACAAACAGTGACAGAATCCCGGAAAAATGTCCCATTCAGACCCGGGTGATGGTGAGTCCCAGTTCACATGCCCTTGAGATCCTACGTAACGCAAAGCACGATATTTTGTGTTGAGTGCTGACGAGAATCTTGCCTCGCACACGCCTTCAACGACAGCCCAGTCCTGTGGAAAAGCTTGACCTGTCAGTTTGGTTCCCTGCGGCATCCACCTCACCCAGAAAGCTGGTTCAGTCTCCTTTTGTGCAAGAAGTTTGAGCTTTCTCTCTTTTTAAATTTTTTTAAAAAATTTGAGACCAAACTACTGTCTGCAAGAATCCATTGTGATGAGAGATTTGTCCTCAATCCCCCTTGGGCTGGTGAGCCCAGGAGCCCCGAGTTCAGAGCTGGACTAGGGGAGAGGCTTGATTAGCACACAGTTCTTGGCACGTTGACCCAGAGTGAAGAACAGTAATTATTCCTATTATCTCAACTGCTAGGTTAGATGGCTAGATGAAACTTTAATATCTTAAAACCTACAGTCAAAGCCAGAGAAGCCACTTTGCTGAGACCCCAGAGCTTTCTGAACTGGCATAAGCAGCCAGATTGGGCAGATCTGTGTAAGAATATCACATAATGCATTGCAGAGTGGTGTATGAATCATTAAATTATCACTGACTCTAAGTCCTCACTATTCCAAAGGATAATTGGGAAGAAGTGGTCTATCCTTACACCTGAAATTGCATCACAAATTTAAAAAGAAGCCATCCAAAACCCATTAAAAATCATGGCAAAGTCACTGAGAGAAGTATACTGATAGTAGATTAGTCTAGAAATGAAAAAAAAAAATCATGTGAAATAGTTTCTGCAGCAAAGAAACGCTGAGGCTTCCCTTTTTATTTATGTGATGTCTGGACCAATTGCCACGTAAAGTAATAAAAGATCTAAAAGTTATTAATAAAGTACTTCGTGCTACTTTAAATTCAATTCATAACCTCAACTGAAAACTTATTTGCACCTAAATTTATGATAAAATCTAGACGATGCGGTTTCTTCCCTCCCTCAAAGACTGACACAATAATGGAATCTTAATTTAGGTTTCATCCTTGGCTCAATCAGTTCCTTAATTCCTGGATTTTGTACTTCAATACAAAATATCTCAGTTTAATTTCATTCTTATGATGTTTGTCCCCAGACTTCGCACTTTTCAACAATGTTTAAAATCGCATACAAATCTGCAAGTCAGCAAATGGCCTCCTTTTGATAAAAAATACTTTGTTTCCTGCCGTGGAAAAATAAGGATAAGCATTTCATTCACTGTGAATACACACAATAAGAATGGGTATTGAAACATTATCACATTTCTATCCCACTCTGTAAATTTTTATTAAAGATTAAAGTTAATACACCATCTAGTTATATTAATATAAAGTTTGCTCATACTTCTTCCAGTGAATGGTGTTTTTGATAATAAATTAATAAATGGAAGCAAGAAAGATTATCTACTTCATTCTGAGGATCTAAGAAACTTCCAGTAAAGATTTCTGGATTGACTGCATGGACCCAAAAGTGTTCTGTCAAGAAATGAGTAATAAGAATTTAAAGAGAGCCTGCTGATTTTGGAAGGAGGGAAATAGTCATTTCTTGGTTGTATGACCTCAGTAGAATTTTCCACAGCCAGTTGCCCTCTTTTTCAACAAACTTGAAACTTGTCATAATTTCCTATATTTTCTTAAGGAAAAAAAATCGTCAGTGTGGGCAGTACATTTTTAAAAGGTCAAATGTATTTTCTACAGAGACTGTACTGTGCCGTTATTTCCAGATAATTTTGAAACTAACACACTTTGGCTGCACCAAGGCACACCACTAAAAAGGTTTTATTCTTTAAATCCTGTAGAGTAGATTACGCTTTGTTTATAAACCTGTTTACTTGACTTTCAGCCCATCTCCTTGGTGTTTTGAAAAGAGATTAAAAAGAGAAATGAAGTCAGTGGCTTCAAAAATTTTTATCAGTATTTGGAGAAGATTCATTTAACCGTTATTTAAGACAAACATCAAACAAGCAAGCATTTTTAAATACGAGGACAGGTTTTGCATTCAGCGAAAATCATTATAAGAGAAAAGATTCACCTTTTTCTCCACTTAGCAATTTTTGGTCTGTTTGTTTAAATGCAAGCAAAGAAAGAGTCTATGGGAACCAAAAAGGGAAAGGCATACTAAATTAAAACTTATGGAAAAGTTGAAATATAATATCTGGAAAATTAATTATGATATTTTACTTATTAAATCATTTTTTTTTCAAATTTCACAAAAATCGGTACGTAGAAGAAAGAGTAACTAATGTAGACTTGGACACTGAAGATGAGAAAAGAATTTGGAAAACTAAAAAAAGAGCATCTGATGGTTAACACAGAGAAAAACGTGTTTGCATAAAATAAAAATGGCCACTTGCCATTTACTAGCACTGACCCCAACCTAGAGGGCAGGGATATAGCTTATTAATCACTTCTATATATAAAATATAGACTGATGAACAATTGAAAATTGAAATATGATAAACTACTTATGGATATTAACTAGATTAAAGTACATATTTCATTGAACAGTGGTCTAGAAAACAGTATCAATCAAATATTTTCACTTGAAGGGAAAGACAAATGTTTTATTCATTTCCAGGATATTACCTAAACTAATTTTTATAATATATATATGGGAGGCTTTCTGAGATATTAAAATATGTATATATTAAGTAAATCATTCATTCAACAAATATTTATTAAGCACCAATTATGTACCAGGGCATCATAATTTTTATTTTACAGTGGGGAGAAAAAAGAATATGATATGATACATTAAATAGCACAATTCAAATGCTACCTCAAATCCTCCTCAAAAGGAGTCTGTGAATAAATACACATCTTGAGGGATCACTTTTAATGACAGCAGGTTTCTGTTTGGTCTAAGGTCAGAATCAGACAACTTTCATAAAACGGCCCAGGAGAATGCCCAAGGCATCACATCACTGAGATGGTGCCTTCTCTAAGCTACCAGGACAATGTGTCATTTCCTTTATATTTATGTTTTGCTTTGGGTTCCACCCTAAAGCAGACCCCAAGACAAGCATTCAAGCAGAAGGAGTTTATTTGGGAGATGATCTCACCAAAAACTGATATGGAAGTAGACAATTGAAACTGGGGAGGGGAGGGACACCAGTACCAAGTTCGTCACACTAGTTAGCACTGTGCATAGTTGGAGTTAAATTCTAGGAGCCAGCATAGGATGTATGCCTCAGAGTCACCCCACCCAAGGGGTAAGGGGGCTAGTGTCCTTATACATCTACTCCCATCAGTCCTGACTGGACAATGAGGATGAGAAAGGAATTTTGAAAACTATGAGCATCTAGTTGTTAATATGGATGTTCCTTACCTCTTCCCCAGAACAACTGGCCTAGCCTGATCAACAAGTGGACAAAAGTAGGGCTTGGAAGCCAGAGGAAGACTTCGGGTAAAGAAATGCAGATTCTGGTAGCCGGAAGTCCAGCCCGCCAGCACGCACTGAGGTGGGGTATTAGTCTCTTAGAGCTGCCATAACAGCTAACCACAAACTAGGTGGCTTAAACACAGAAGAAGTTGATTCTCTCAGAGTTCTGGAGTCCAGAAGTCTGCAATCAAGGTGTCATCAGGGCCACACTCCTTCTGAAGGCTCTGCAGAGAATCCTTCCTCACCTCTTCCAGCTTCTTGAGGCTCCAGGTGGTCCTTGGCATTCCTTGGGTTGTGGTTACATCACTCCAGTTTCTTCTGTCTTAACATCACCTTATCTTCCGTGTTTCTGTGTCTTCTCCCCTTCTCTTCTCTTCTAAGGATATTTGTCTTTGGATTTAGGACCCACCCTAAAGCCAAGATGATCTCATCTCGAGATGCTTAACTTAATTACATCTGCAAAGACTATTTCCAAACAAGGTCATATTCACACATTCTGAGGGTTAGGACATGGATTGATCTTTTAGGGGGCCACTATTCAACCCACCACAGGTGGAATGGGTGAGGGGGTATGAGCAGGACCTCAACAGTGTCTGCTGCAATCTAGTGATTCTTAACAATCACCATCAACCTGTTCTGTATCCTCTTATTCCTAGCCCGCCAGCACAAACCACTCACCTAAGATCAGCTTTCAGCTACGTGTGTGCTGTTAACTACCAACTTTTTTCCCCTTCCTCTATGTATTTTTATAGTGTGAATGCTTATCTTATACAGAACTGTGGATTTATTGGTTATTTATCAGACATAAATTGATCTTTAAGAGCTGTAACCACAATAAGCAGGGATGGGATGCCCCTTACACTTACGACAAATCTTTCTTTGAACAAAACAGGGTGTATGTATATGTGTGTGTGTGTGTGTGTGTGTGTGTGTGTGTATACATATATATATATATATAGTATATGTGTGTGTGTGTATATATATATATATATAGTCACTGTATAAAGGCAATACCCTAAAATTCTTTCAATAAAAGGTAAGGTTTGGAATGAAAAAGTTAGGCTGTGTGTCACAGAATAATTTAACTGAAACCCCCAGAGTTTCACACTTATGATTGCAGCAAGTTAGGAGAACTGTCAAGCCCCACACAATGGGTGAAGCATTAATTGGGGCCTATGCCTTGCATATTAGAGTATGTTTCTCCAGATCTGCCACAGCCTGCAAAATCAAAACAATTCCCTCAGCAAGTGAAACAGCTAGCAAGCAAATCCACAACACCACCACTGCTGTTCATGAGCAGATGTCTGTCAGTTTTGGGCAGGTGTTGGATTTATTTTTTCCAGATTAAAGGGGTTTGTTTCATGGATATGTTTCTGCTTCTCACTTGTCTCGTAAGATTTCTAAAAAGGTCCCTTTGGAGGGAGGTAGGGAAGGATCCTGAGTTGAGCAGCACTCTGGGAGGCAATACACATGAGTATGCTGAGAAAATGGGGACAGATTCTGGGAAGTGGGTTGTGGGATAAAGGGTAGGATGGAGAGAAGCTTGGTCATAGAGGAAGCCATAGGCAGGGACCCACTGATACATCATTCCTGACCCTGTCCTAGCCTGGCAGCCCATTCAGTAACTTCTGTTAATTGGCACTTGTCCAAGTCATTCAATCCCAGCACATTTGGTTGAAAGTGGAGAAGCTGTGAGGGGAGGACTCTCATAAGAGAGAATGTATCATTTAACCACGCAAAAGTGGGACTCCATCAATTCCAAATATAAAGCACATAATGTGCATTCATTCATTTATTCACTCATGTACTCAATCTCTAGTGAATGTCTATTGAGTGACAGGCAATATACTATATGCCTAAGAATCCTAAGATCCTAAGAGTGCCTAAGATCTCCATGAGTCCTGTCCTCACCTCTTTTCCCTTTGAGTTTGGTCACACTGTCTCAGTCTATGTATTTGTTGACAAAAGATAGAAACTTGTGTTTTCTTTCTAGAAAATCAGATTTTTAAAATCATGATCACACGTATCTAAGGCCCTCATAATCACCCTGTTACGTTAAGTCTAGATGCAATATTAAGTAGTTTATAGAACCCTGCCACTATTCAACAATAAAAAGGAAATGAAAATTGCAAGCCAAAATTTAATTGTTTTTAACATGTTTGTTGAAAGCAAGAGAAGTGAAGGATTAAAAATAATATCTATTCTTCTAGGAAGCTGGGACTTCCATTTAGTAAAAGATGATTTAAGAGCTGTGGAGTACTTCACAGGTGAAAAGTTATGCAGCAAAATGCCTTTAACCACGAATTTGAAGGATGAATTATAACCTCTTTTGGTTTAATCACTCTGCTGACTGCCCTCCAGCTAGACACTTAAGGATGACTAAAACTTTTCAGTCTCTATCTAAAGTAATAAGCGTATAGACATCAATGCCAGAAAGGCAATAAAATCTAGACTTTTGGAAGATGAGGCAGGAGTTCAAAGTTTTGCAGTCTCTCCAACCCTTTCCCCCAGAAATTTCTCTTTGCCTCTGAACTATCCAGTAGTTTTTAAAATGTAGTGAGCAAAGGAGTTATTTGGGGAGCTGATTAGTATCATATTCTTACAACCCCCCCACCCCTGCCAATTTAGGTTTAGTAGTTCTGAGGTAGGATCCAGGAAATCTACCTTATTAACAAGCAATCTCAGAGAATTCTGTTGCAGGGTGTCTGCTGATCACATTCTGAGAAACAGTGATCCAGGGGAAATTCATCCTGAATTTGCTACTTTTGCCCTCTCTAACAGCATGGTGATAGCAAAGATATTTTCTTGACTTTTCAAATTTTTAATGGTCTAGTGAACACTTACTTTATGCCAGGCACTGTGGTAAGAATCACACTAGCTGAGATTCACAATGATATGTCTTTTTTTTAGGGTACCCTTTAATCCTCACAAATATCTTGGATATTGCTAAAGAAGAAATCTTGAGTTTATTGACCTGAAGATTTAGAGGACAGAGTTTGGAACTGAGGAGGGAGAAATTCTGGAAAAGAGGGCACCACAAAGAAGGAAGCCACAAAATATGCATACAAACACTCCTTAAATCTATGACTTACTTCTGAATTATAACACATGGAATGAGAGTCCAAGGAGCCTAAAAGAGAAACAATAGCTAGAAAGCTGAAAAACTGAATAGCAATTTTAACAACTGCCCACTGCAGAGGAGAGTTTGGAGTTTGGGTTGTCTCAGGTTAGCAGGGCAAGCCTCAAACTTAAACACCTCAAACTTTCCATTGCAATTTCATCAGGGCCACATCTTTGTAAGAAATTCCACATGCTGGGATTAAGGGATTCATCCAAGGGCAAAAGGCAAAACTAAAATAGACCTGCCTTAATGAGGCCAAAAACCAAATCTCCAAGAGATCAAGGTGATCCACCAGTAATTTAACTGCCTACTAAAACAGAACTCAGTACTCTTCAGAGGAAGAGAATAAAGAATCTCAATAATATATCATGCACTGTACAAGAAAAAATAATTAGACTTGTGAGGATAAAAAGCAAATAAGAATAAGTGAAAAAAATCAGTCAATATAAACAGACCCATAGATGATCCAGATGTTGTCATTTACACACAAGGATTTTTAAATCACTGTGATAAGCGTGTTAAAGAATTTACAGGGAAAAAAATGAGTAAATAGTGGAGGAATAAGGGGTTTCAAGAGAGATTCTCAAACTGCTAAAACAAAAAGAGAGAGAGAGAGCCAAATAATTCTAGAACTAAAAAAAATATAATATCAAAATTTAAAAATTCACTAAATGGCTTTGACAGTAGATTGTATCCAACAGAAGAAAGAATCAGTAAAAGTGAGAACAGGACAATAAAATCACTCAAACTGAAGCGCAGAGTGAACAAAAATTTTTTTAAAAGAATGAAATGAACCACAGTGACATGTGGAATGGTATCCAGCAGTCTAACATAAGTGCAATTTGAGTCTCAGTCTGAGAGGAGAGAGACAAAGTGCATCAAAATTATCTGAATAAATATTGATCAAGTTTTCTCACATTTAATAAAAATCAAAACTCCACATATTCAGGAGCTCCATGATTTCCCCCCCATACCCACACAAAGCAGCGTAAATACAAAGGAAGCCGAATATAGGCACATCATAGTCTAAATGCTGAAAACCAGAAATAAAAAGAAAAATTTTTAAGTAGCCAGAAGAAAAAAGCACATTTATATACAAAGAAACAATAAGAGTGATGTATGACTTCTGATAAAAAGCAGTGGAGGTCAGAAGACAATAGGAATAAAATGCTCCAAGACTCTGGACCTTAAACTAAAAGGAATGAAGCTCTGATGGTAAGATTTCTGGTAGTTTGGCAGTCAGGATGGGATAAAACATTCTTTGGTGGGGACCTTTTACATGCCCCTTCAAATTCTTTTGGGGAGCGATAGCCATTGTAGTTTTTGGGTTTTTTTTGCGGTACGTGGGCCTCTCACTGTTGTGGCCTCTCCCGTTGCGGAGCACAGGCTCCGGACGTGCAGGCTCAGCGGCCATGGCTCACGGGCCTAGCCGCTCCGTGGCATGTGGGATCTTCCCGGACCGGGGCACGAACCTGTGTCCCCTGCATCGGCAGGCAGACTCTCAACCACTGCGCCACCAGGGAAGCCCCCATTGTAGTTTCTTGAGTGGTGACATGATAAAATAAAAATTGGGGGTAAAAAGCATTTGCAGTTAGATACAGGATGGACTAGATGGGAAAGAAATAAGAGACAGAAAAATGGGAAATCAGTTAGGAAAGTGATGTCACAATCTAGACAAGAGATCATTTTTTTGTCAAAGTAAACAAGCACTGGGCAATAGTGTCATCAAACAAGGCCTAGGCCTTAGGTATCAGACCCCAGAACCTCATTGGTCTGGACATTGGTCATGGCCCCTGCTCTGAGATGCATCTGCATACTCATCAAGCTCATGGAACCAAAATGATAGACCCAACAAAATGCTGACTCATCCATTTACCATGAGAAATACAAATGTCAAGAGTAACAAAAGACTCAACATGGCAGATCAGCACATTCCCTCTCTATATGGGAGGCCAGAGATTTTGATGACTACGGAGTCAACGCAAGAGAACTTTAGGCGACATCACTAATTATTAGAGAAATGCAAATCAAAACTACAATGAGGTATCACCTCACATCAGTCAGAATGGCCATCATCAAAAAATCTAGAAACAATACATGCTGGAGCAGGTGTGGAGAAAAGGGAACCCTCTTGCACTGTTGGTGGGAATGTAAATCGATACAGCCACTATGGAGGACAGTATGGAGGTTCTCTAAAAGACTAAAAATTGAACTACCCTATGACCCAGCAATCCCACTACTGGGCATGTACCCTGAGAAAACCATAATTCAAAAAGACACATGCACCCCAATGTTCACTACAGCACTATTTACAATAGCCAGGACATATATATATATAATGGAATATTACTCAGCCATAAAAAGGAATGAAATTGGGTCATCTGTAGAGACATGGATGGACCTAGAGTCTGTCATACAGAGTGAAGTGTGTCAGAAAGAGAAAAACAAATATCGTATATTAACGCATATATGTGGAATCTGAAAAAATTGGTATAGACGCTCTTATTTACAAAGCAGAAATAGAGACAAAGGCGTAGAGAACAAGGGGGAAAGGCAGGGGTGAGATGAACTGGGAGACTGGGATTGACATATATACACTCTTGATAGTATTTATAAAATAGATAACTAATGAGAACCTACTGTATAGCACAGGGAACTCTACTCAGTGCTCTGTGGTGACCTGAAGGAGAAGGAAATCTAAAAAAGAGGGGATATATGTATACGTATAGCTGATTCACTTTGCTGTACAGTATAAACTAACACAATATTGTAAAGCAACTATACTCCAATTTAAAAAAAGAGAACTTTACGTGATCCTGAGAAATATTCTTCAGCTGAAATAGCCTGAGCTTCCTCACCTAGCACAGGGAGTCTTGCCAAGGATGCTCTACCTGCCACTCTCCTTGGCCCGAATTCCCTGTACTGTGCTTGGAAGGATCCTGATGGTGTGCAACTCCCTTTCCACCACCATCCAGGCTGTTTTGTTTTTCATAAATGGTAACAGAGCAGTTCTGTTTGCTCTCCAGTCTTGCTGGTCTGAGAGCTATGCTACCTCTTTAAAGCACTAATTATCCCCCCTGATCTATTGCATATGACCTTTAAAGTTTAACTCTCAAACAGAAATCTCATTTCAACTTTTTAAGTTTCTAAGTTGGCATCTCATTGTGGCCTCCAGGAATGACAACAATGTGGATCTGCATTACAGTGGATACAGGAACAATGGAGAAGACGGAGCAAAAGAAGCTGTTAGCACAGAGTTAAATGCGTAATGCAGAATCAAATAAGGGTTGATCAAGAGCAACAGGACAGTGAACAGATTTTAGAACCAAAAATTAATTTGCCAGCACCAAACTCCTACTCAGCGCCAAAATGCCTTGCCTTCCAGAAACACTCAGAAAATATTTGTGGAATGACAATGGAATGGGAGCTGAAGCTCCATCCGCCCAGGTCTTGTAAGTCCTCTGCAAATTCCAGGAAGTACTCAAGTTGCTCACCAGCCCCATGGCAGGGAGGACACACTAAAGGTGAAGGAAGTAATAGATTCTGTTGGAGTAAAAAGAGTTGGGATAGAGTGGAGATATATGTAGACTGAAATCCTTTGGAGGCTCAGAGTCATCTCCCAAGGGGACTCTTATCAAAAGGCTAGTTATTACCTAAGCTTAACTAGGACAGTATGAACTATTGTGCTATTCATTCTGAACAGTTCTAAGAACACGTATTTCCAGCTTATATATAGTGCCTTTACGCTTCTTGTTCATTTATGTCCAATTCTATTTGACAGATGAGGAAATAGAGACTCAGAGAGATTAAGTAACTTTCCCAATACTAACTTGTGTTTCCCAAGCAACACAGTTAGTGGCAGAGCCAAGCATGTGAACCATGGCAATCTAACTCTAGTGCTCATACTCCGATCCACTATATTATACCTCTCTCACGTTGTGTCAGACCCAAGATCTCTGATCCATAATCATCAAGCCCCCCTGGAGCAATAAGGAAACGTTAAAGCAGAGCCAGTGTCTGGTTTGGTCTGAGGCCCTTTTGCTAAGTGGACGAAATGGCTTCTGCCTCCAGAACTGACTCCTGACCTCAGGACCAATGCCATCTCACTATGTGTTCTGTGCCTGGCATGACCAGAACCAGGCTCTGAGCAGGAGCAATGGAGGAAAGATGCAGCTCGTCTGCCTTTGGTATTATGTTAGATTGTGGATTTGAGGTCCCTGAACCACTAAGATAAAGTTCTTTTTTTCTTAGCACACCTAAGTTGGCAGATGCTAGCATTATAGCTGAGCAGATGTTTTCCCTAGAGAATCTGTTTCCAATACCTTATGATGAAGAATCACCTTCAGAGAATAAACAAATGTACATACGTGTACGCTCCAGCAAGACAAAACCATCTATTTCAGATGAGAGACACAAATGTTCTGTGCATTGGGAAATAGATATCAGACAGGCTGGAAGTCACCCAAGGATTTATTTTTTAGTGTCATTTCTATTTGAGGTTTTTCACTGTCCTTCCCTGCTCCCAGCAATTGCAATTCGGAACATTAATTCTAGATTTTATTGTTTATTTCCCTCAATGTAGTTTGCAACAAACTGACAAAAGGCATTTTTATAAACCAAGTATGCTAAATGTGCTTATTTCACATATTTACACAGTACTTGAACTTAAACCAAAGAGAAAGTGGGTAACCAGTATATAGCAATGTTTCGTTTTTTTAAACATTTTGCAAGTTTTTCTATTGCTTTATTGTTTTGCTTGTCTGTTTTTAATGGCCAAATTATTCCCAGAGGTACGAAGATGCTCATGCATTTCTTTTCAATGTTTACAAGTGTTTATAACTGATCAAGCTTATCTGCCTCAGAAGCATACTGTGGAGTCACTAACATCATATTATTGAATAATTACATTTCATTCTTTACCTACATTGTCCAGTCAGTTGATATTTACATGTTAAATAATCCTTAGTTTCATGAGCGTCTATGAATAAGGAAAAGGCAAGTAGGAGGTACATATTACATAGTCAATCTTAAATTTCAATTAGCTATGTGTGGTAGGCTAAATAATGGTCCCCCCAAAATAGGTCCACATCCCAGTCCCCAGAACCTGTGAATGTTATCTTACATGGCAAAGACTTTGTAAATGTGATGAAGTTATAGATCTTGAGTTGTGGAGATTACCCTGGATTATCCTCAGGTATCTTTATAAGAGGAAACCAGAGGGAAATTTCACACACATGGAAAAGGAGAAGGCAATGTCACCATGAAGGCAGAGAGTGGAGCGATGAGGTCACAAGCCAAGGAAGGCAGGAAACCACCAGGAGCTGGAATGGATTCTTCTCTAGAGCCTCCAGAGCCTCAAGCTGGCCCTGCTGGCAGTTTGATTTCAGACCACTGAAACTGATTTTGAACTTCTGGCTTCCAGAACTGTAAGGGAATACATTTCTCTTGTTGTAAACCACCAAATCTGCGGTAATTTGTTGCAGCAGCCATCCAGGAGCTCAGAGGCCAGAGAAAATGGGTATTATCATATATATTGTGTTCTGAAAGTTTAATAGTAAAAGGTATCCAACTTCTAGGCTATAGATTCCCCAGGGAACAAAATGGAATTTGTAGTACAAGCTTCATTAGGTGAGGGATGGCTAAATCAATCCTAACCCTCTAGGAGTCAATTTGAACCGTGGGGAGGGCAGGATTATGAAAGTGTGTGAAGTGTGAACAACCATCATAGGGCACATTAGGTTGGCCCACACTGTGGTAATGACATGGTCTCCCTAGAAAGGACCAGGCATCCATTTCCAGAATCTGATCATCAAGGCCTCATTGCATCAGGGAACAAGCACCCACCATGGACTGTGCAGAATGAGTGTTCAACGACATTCTCTAGCTTCCAGAATCACAGGTAGTATTAGACTGATCAGGCCCATCTCTCTCTCCACTTGGACTGTGTAAGCCCTTGCATTCCCAGAGTATCTGGGTTGAGGTGGGGTTATGGGGGGGAGGAGATGAAGAAAAAAACAAGAGTTTTGTGAGAGAAAGAAACTGGATTTCCAAGAAATCTGGTCTTGAGCATTTAAATGGACATATACAAGGGATATGTCATTTATATCATGTTTGTGGAATACATCATGTGAGTTACAGCTACTAACAGAAACAATGATGTCTATTAAGGTTAACAGTTGTTGAAACAGTACTAAGGGTAAATGCATTCTAATTGCTGGTAAGATCCCTGAAACTCATCTCTCCTTTCATAAGTAATGGAATAGAGAAAGGGGCTGAATTTTCATATTAGTCTTGGCACTAATGTCTTGTTAACCCTTATCATCATCATAAGATTTATATGCACCTCTCTAGATCACTCATTGCCTGCCAGGGTAATGGGCTCCAGGCATCTTTGTCATCTATTTGTAAGTGCAAATCATCTGCAAAGCAAAGGGTGATGAGTTGGGCACTTTCTGTAAAGCTAACCCCTTCTTTTCCTGCCAGCCAACTTGCTAACAGTTGGTGGGAACATAGAAGGAAGGCATCCTTATGTTTGGCAATTCTTCATCCCTCTCCAGATTTTCCTCACTCTCTTTGCTACCAGCTGAGGCACGTCCATTCCAGAAGTGTTTAACAAGAGAGAATTCAACAGAGAAAACTTAACCTTGGATACGTAGGATGAGGAGTATGGGGTGTGCATAACATAGACAGCTTTCGGTAAGATCTAATAAATTATTGACAACATCAAGAATAACTTCTTTTCCAACGGAACCCCAGGAATCAGAGTTGCCGGTTAGGTTCCTACTTTTACAAGGAAATAATGTCAATAATAACAATAGCAAGAAGACCATAAACGTCTTTTCTCCCTCACAGTACATATCAGCAATTCATGCACAGCAACTTTATAGAATTAATCAAATGTATCTGCCTAAGGCCATCTAGTTTCTCTTTTATTGTATTCTCTTTCACTGGTTTTTAACCTGACCTTCCTGTAAAAATACTTCTAACTCAGCTTTGAAAATTACCACAAGCTGGATAGAGAAGGATAAAGGGAGACAGACCATGAACAGGGAAGCTGCAATCCTGAATAATATATAAACTAAAATATGAATGATACCATCATTCAAAAAGCAACTGGCTCAAAGGAAAGATGGTTCTGAGAAGCAGAAAGGATATAGGAAGCTTGGGTTCTCATTTGCAAGCAAGAGAATTACTCATACTTGTGGGCCACTATAGGAGAGGAAGCTCTTAGAACCCACACTTATCAGGATCTGGGAAGCCTTGCCCTACGGATGTGGAAATCTCCATCTGTGTGGATAACCCCAGTACTCATGGGCTGACAAGGCTAGTCTGGGTTTTGCTGCTGGGGTATGGTTCAGGTTCAGGCTGAATTTATTATGGGAATGGGTAAGCTCCTGATTAATAATGTGGTCACTGTAGGCAAATTTTGTCACAAGCAACCAGAGGTTGATGCCTCTATAGTGAGCCAAGCTAGAGAGGCTGAAGAAATCCTCAGTCAGAGACCCACACCACAGTTAACCATGAGGTTACCTAACCCTAACCCTAACCCTAACCCTAATCCTAAACTTGAACAATGTAAATAAGCCCCTTTGTTCTGTAAGAAGCCGCATACTATTTGAGTCTCTCTGCCTCTGAGGTCATGACTGATGGGTAAAAAAGAGCCACATCATTTTATTATCCACAAAGTCTTCTCGACATAGAAGTGAGTCCCTCTTTATTTCATGATTCTTAGCAGCTGAGTTTTGCATGGTTTGTAGTATGTGTTTTGGTAAGCTTCACGGGATATAAGTGCCCCTCAAGTGGATGGAGTGGTCATTCAGGTTCCTCAGTCTCTTCTATCATAAATCATCACTTTTTTCCCCCAGATTCCCCTCCAAGGATTGTAGCCATTAGCAGGCTCCAAAAAAGCCACTTTTGTGGCATAAGTCAGAGAAGTGGGATTGTAGGTTCAAGGACCAAAGAGGAATAGAAATGCAGGAGCAGGTGGTGGTGATATCATACCAAGAAATTGCTAAAGCCAGCTCCACACAACTAGAAGATGCCAAGTTGCCTGGACTCTTGAAAGGAACATGGGGACTGCAACATTCTGTCATTCTTGTTTCATCTTACACTTCTCTCTCTTCCCTGCACAATTATTATTTATATATAGTTTTTATAGAGGTAAAATTTACGTGAATTTGAAAGCAAAAATCTTAACTGTGTAATTTAGACAAATGCCTATGTAACTCACATTCCTTATCCAAATATAGAACGTTTTCATCATCTCAGAAAGTACTCTCGTGTCCATTCTTGGTTAATTTACACCCCCAACCCAAAGACAACCACTTTTCTGGGGGTTTTCCACACCATAGATTAGTTTTGCCTATTCGAGATCTCCATAAATAGAATCATGTAGTATATGCTATTATTGCTTTTTTTGTGTCTGGGATCTTTCAGTCAGCACGTTTGTGAGATTCATCCATGATGATACATAGATCAGTAGTTCTTTTTTTTTTGCTTAATAGTATTCCATTGTATGAATATACCACAATTTATTTATCTACTCTGTTAAAGTTGGACATTTGAGTTGTTTAAAGTTTGGGTGGTATTATAAATAAGGCTGCCATGAACATTATTATAAATTTTTCATGCATGAACATGTGTTTTCATTTCTCTTGTGTTAATAACTAGGAGTGAAATTCCTAGGTCAAAGGATATGTAACAGACTATGTTATAATATATAAATTAAATTTATGGGTTCCCCCAAGTGACTTGCAAATGTTTCTTTTAACAAAATCAAAACATCCTTTTAAACTATTTTTCAGGACAGAAGTAGTCCCTCAAGAATATACTTTTGCAGTGCTAGGTAGCAACATGACATCTACAGACACTACTTGCTACGAATGTACCATTTTGGGCAAAACCCCAGGGTGACCTTTACATTTATACCGGGTTGCCTTTTGAGAAATCAGCTTTATATAAGGTTTTTCACACCACTTCACAGCAAGCTTAACTTTCAATACACCTTCCATCTTTCTTGATTTGAGTCTACTTTTTACAAGGATGGGCAACTGACATGGTAAGATTTGAAAGATTTGGGTTTTAGCACAGAAGGATGAGAAAGAATAGTTTTAAGTTTAGGCCTAGAAAAAAGGATCTTCTGTATCACTCATTTTGGCTAACCAGGAATTATATTGGAATAACAGTAATAAAGAGTGCATGTTTTCTGGGCCTTGTCCTCTGGCCAAATGTTTCTACCAGTTCTGTGGGGTGATGGAGGAAATGTTGAAGGGGGAAAGCTGGTTGTGGTAATAGAGAATTTAATGAGTCCAGGTTTTGAGTTCTCTCTATTCCTAGATCCCCATACATCTTAAAATTAATTTACACTAAGGCCCTTCCACTTTACTTTTCACTACTATCCGTCCACTACTGACTTTCAATCATAGTATATAGTCAGTCCTCTAGAAGAGGTACCATTTTCCTGCTTAGTGAAAAAAATCTTAGAGATATGAGAAGGTCTACCACTTACAGTTGTACACAACTCCAGGGAGGATACATCTATATGGGTGGATGCCTTCTGAAGTTGTGTGGTATACAATCTGCACAGCCATTCATGATGTACAAGAAGATATATATGAGGGAACAAACGAGTACAGAGTCCCATCAAATTAAAGTAGATTGATATAGCTTAACTTATTAAACATGATCTTTCTTTATTTTGTAAGTAATTTCACAAGTAGCTCAGCCAATCCTATTTTAACCTCGATCCTTAGATTACGTTTAGGCTATGGTTTATCAGTCCTTCTTCCCCATCTTTCCCTTATATTCTCAGTCCAAACCTGAAAATTTCTCTTCTATCTCCTTCTCTATCTAGGACTCAGATCGATTCCTTTAATTTGGCTTCTCTTAGCCAAAAGATATCTCATTTGAGCAATTTCCCACAGGTTTTCTATTCTGTGAATTTCTGTAAACTAATTTTTCTCTGCTCATTGGCTATGAAGCTTTTCCCAGTGGAAAATGTTTATAAGAAACCAGCTCCAACTATCACAAGCAGCCATTTTTACTCATTTTTCCTCTTCAATTGCTTTGTGGCTTAAACATCCAAAGTTTCCCTAATGAGCTTGGCCTCTAATAAAGTATTAAAATATTTCCTATTAGCACAAAATATGCCACACAGGGTGAAAACCGTGGACAATAAAAGACAAACTGGGTTGCAGACAGAGTACCATCTAGGCCTCAGTTTTCTTATCCATAAATCAGATGAGAAACAGTAGGTCCATAACATGACTGTTCCACCAGAATCCCTTGAGGATATTGCATAAATCCAGATTCTCAGTCTCCGCCCCCAGAATATTCTGGTTTATCTTGTCTAGGGATAGGGCCTGGGACTCTGCAATTTTAAAAACACCATTCTCTCTCTCTCTCTCTCTCTCTCTCTCTCTCTCTCTCTCTCTCTCTCTCTCTCTCCCCACCCCGCATCTATTTTTCTTTACATACCATAAATACCATGTCCTTGTAGAAGCAAAGCAGGTGAGTTTGCTTCTAGTAAAAATGGAGTAAATACACTCAATCCTATCTCCCCATCTGATTATCACTAAGAAACATGCACAAAAAAGCAGCTATCAGAAGACAAGGAAAGAATGGCAGGTGTACTGGTATAGAATTCAGTACTCAAAGGACAATGCAGCAATGAGTTGCCTGTTTGGTTTTTTTTCTGTCGTCTACACCCTGACTTAAACTCTGTGGCAGACCAAAACCAAAACTGCTAACAGGCACAAATAAAGTCAGACCCAGACACTCTCTCTAGCCAGAGAAGCAGGAGTAGGGGTCAGTGTGGGACAAACCCCTTTCAACTCTCCAGCATGAGCAATAAAACAAGAGTTCCCTGCCCCCAGCAAGATGGAGATGGCCCCAAGCCATTTTGAGTGCCAGCAAAGAAAAGGCAGCCCCATCCCCCACTGGTATGGCAGCCGGTGCCCCTGCGGAGTGGAGGAGTGTATTTTGACTCTCCCTATACTGCACTGAGCAAAAGTGGTGGCAGTGGCAGCTCCACAGGCTCTCTGCTCTCACTACTTTGCCCCAGGTTAGGCCCAGTCACAAGAAGAGCATGAAAATGCAGGGACATTAAAGTTCTGGTTTTCTAATCAGACCACTAGGAAAAGGACCCCTGGGAGTCAGAGAGAACTATTGACATGATGAAGCTAGAAAAAGGGATTTAAAAAAATGCTTGTGGGGCTTCCCTGGTGGCGCAGTGGTTGAGAGTCCGCCTGCCGATGCAGGGGACACGGGTTCGTGCCCCGGTCTGGGAGGATCCCACATGCCACGGAGCGGCTGGGCCCGTGAGCCATGGCCGCTGGGCCTGCGCGTCCGGAGCCTGTGCTCCGCAACGGGAGAGGCCACAACAGTGAGAGGCCCGCGTACCCCAAAAACAAAAAAGCTTATGAAATACTAGTTCAGACCCAAACTGCTCGTGTGCAAAACCAGCTGTAATGAATACAGCAAAGGCTTTCTTAAAAATTAATTAATTAATATATTTATTTATTTTGGGTTTTTTTTTTCCTGTGAACTTCTATGGCTTTTTTTTTAACGTTTTTATTGGAGTAGAGTTGCTTTACAATGGTGTGTTAGTTTCTGCTTTATAACGAAGTGAATCAGTTACACATATACATATATCCCCATATCTCCTCCCTCTTGCGTCTCCCTCCCTTCCACCCTCCCTATCCCATCCCTCTAGGTGGTCACAAAGCACAGAGCTGATCTCCCTGTGCTATGTGACTGCTTTCCACTAGCTATCTATTTTACATTTGGTAGTGTATATATGTCAATATATACACTACCACTCTCTCACTTTGTCCCAGCTTACCCTTCCCCCTCCCCATGTCCTCAAGTCCATTTTCTAGTAGGTCTGCATCTTTATTCCCATCTTGCCCCTGGGTTCTCCATGACGTTTTTTTTTTTTTAGATTCCATATATATGTGTTAGTATACGGTATTTGTTTTTCTCTTTCTGACTTACTTCACTCTGTATGACAGACTCTAGGTCCATCCACCTCACTACAAATAACTCAATTTCGTTCCTTTTTAAGGCTGAGTAATATTCCATTGTATATATGTGCCACATCTCCTTTATCCAGTCATCTGTCGATATACCACAATGTTCACTGCAGCTCTATTTACAATAGCCAGGACATTGAAGCAACCTAATTTATTTATTTTTGGCTGTGTTGGGTCTTCATTGCTGTGTGGGGGCTTTTTCTAGTTGTGGTGAGTGGAGGCTACTCTTCGTTGAGGTGTGCAGGCTTCTCATCGCGGTGGCTTCTCTTGTTGCAGAGCACAGGCTCTAGGCACACAAACTTCAGTAGTTGTGGCACGCAGGCTCAATAGTTGTGGCTCGCAGGCTCTAGAGTGCAGGATCAGTAGTTGTGGCACATGGGCTTAATTTCTCCGCAGCACGTGGGATCTTCCCGGACCAGAGCTCAAACCCCTGTCCCCTGCATTGGCAGGTGGCTTCTTAACCACTGCGCCACCAGGGAAGTCCAAGCAAAGGCTTTTTAAACTCAATGACACCATATATCACCGCCCAGGTCTCAGACTGACACTAAGAACATGCAAAGGGGTACAGACTGGAAGAGCACTGCAATGGCTTTGAAGATTAAACTGACATTGGAACCATACACCACAGAAGCTGGCTCAGGACTTGCAGTCTAGATGCAACAAGGTTAACTGATGGCTGAAACAAAATTTTAAAATAACATTCTCTGGAAGATTTTTATAGGAATCAGAGTCTCATGGTATTCAAAATGTCTGAATACAGTCCAAAATTACTTAGCATACAAAGAATCAGACAATCTGAAGAACTGTCAAAGGAAAAAGCAATCAAGAGATGCTAACCTTGAGATAACCAAATATTGCAATTACAAGATTTTAGAGCAGCTATTATGACCATGCTACAAGAAGTAAGGATGAATACTCTTGAAAGAAATGGAAAGATATAAGCTCTCATCTGAGAAACTGGAGCTATGTAAATGAACCAAACGGAAATCCTAAAACTGAAAGCTCTAATAACAGAAATAAAATACTGGAAGGGCTTAGTAAAAGAATGGAACTAGAGGAAAGAATTAGTAAATCTGAAGATACATCAATAGAAATTATACAATCTGAAAAGTAGAGATTAAGAAAAAACAGAGCCTCAGAGGCCTGTGGGACAATATCAAAAGGTCTAACATTTATATCATTGAATTTCTAGAAGGAAAGGAGAAAGAGATATGACCAGAAAAATATTTGAATATATAATGAGTGAAAACTCTCCAAATTTTGTGGAAGACAAAATATAGAAACCTAAGAAACCCAAAGAGAATAAACTCAAAGAAAACTATGCCTATATACATCATAAATAAACTGATGGAAATGAAAGATTAAAATAAAATCTGAAAAGCAGCCAAAGAGAAACAATGTATTACATATAGAGAACAAAGATCCAAATGAGTGCAAATTTTTTCATCAGAAACCATGGAGACCAAAAACCAGTGCAACAATATTTTTAAAGTGCTGAAAGAAAAGATCTGCCTGTCAACCCAGAATTCTATACCCTGTGAAAATATCCTTCAGGAATAAAGGGAAAACAAAGATGTTCTCAAATGAAGGAAACCTAAGAGAATTCATCACTAATAAACTTGCTTTACAGAGATTTGTCAAGTACAAAGGAAATAATAACTAAAGGAAACCTGAAAACTCAGTAATGACAGAATAGCAGCAGAGGTAGTAAATATCTGCCTAAATAAAATAGATCATTTTTGTCCCTTAACTTGGTTAAACAATATAATGCTTGTCAAAAGCAAAAATCATAATGCTATCTGATGGGATTTTCACTGTAGGTAGACATAATACATATGAAAACTTTTGAAAGTAGGACGACTAAAATGACCAAATACTTATACGTTTTCTTTACTTTTTGTGACATGGTAAGATATTAATGCTAATTAGATTGTGTAAAGTTTGATGCATTTATTGTGTTCCCTACAGCAATCACTAAAGAAATAATTCAAAGACATATCATGAAAAACTCAATAGAGATTTAAATGGAATTCTAAAAAGTATTTGAATAATTCAAAGAAGGCAAGTAAGGGAAAACAAAGGAATGAAAACCATAAGAGAAAAGCAGAAATAATAAAATACAACTATGCCTGTAATTTCATTAAATGTAAATGGTTTAAACAAACCAATTAAAAGACAGTGACATTTAGATTGGACTTAAAAACAAACAACACACACACACAAAGAAGCAACTGTATGCTGTCTGTAAGAAACCTACTTGAAACATAATGAGTCAAATAGGTTAAAATGAAAGGACAGAAAAGAATATAACATAAAAATACAAATCACAAAAAAATTTGAGGTGAGCATATTAATATTAGACAAAGTAGACTTCAGGACAAGGAAAATAACCAGGGAAAAGGAGGGGCACTATACAATAATTCATTAAAAAGACATAAAAATTCTAAATGTGTGTACAGCTGACAACAGAGATGCAAAACAAATGAAGCAAAAGCTTAAAGAACTAAAAAGAGATATAAATTCACAACTATATTTGTAAATTTCAACATTCCTCTCTAAGCAATTGATAGAACAAGTAGTCATAAAATCAGTGAGGATATTGAAGGTTGAACAACACTGTCAACCAACTGGATCAAACTGACATTTATACAACCCTCCACCCAACAACAGCAGAATATACATTCTTTTTCAAGTGCTCATGGGAACATTCACCAAATTAAACTATATCCTAGGTCATATAACAAACAAACTTTGTTAAATTTATAAGAATTAAAATTACTCAAAATACATTCTCTGGGGGCTTCCCTGGTGGCACAGTTGTTGAGAGTCCACCTGCTGATGCAGGGGACACGGGTTCGTGCCCCGGCCCGGGAGGATCCCACATGCTGCGGAGGGGCTGGGCCCGTGAGCCATGGCCGCTGAGCCTGCGCGTCCAGAGCCTGTGCACCACAACGGGAGAGACCACAACAGTGAGAGGCCCGCATGCCACCAAAAAAAAAAAAAAATTCTCTGACCATGATATGATTAAACTAGAAATTCACTCCCTAACAGAAGGATGTCTGGAAAAATCTCCAAACACCTGGAAATTAAACAACTCACTAGTATATAATCCATGGTTCAAAGAGGAAGTCTCAAGAAAATTAGAAAATATCTTGAGGTGAATAAAAACAGAAATCAAGTGTATCCCAATATGTGAAATGTACCCAGAGTAATGCTCAGGGGGAAAAAATGCAGCATTAAATGCTTATATTAGAAAAGAAAGATCTCAAATCAATATTTTCAGCTGCCACATTAAGAAACCAGAAAAAGGAGACAACTAAACTTAAAGCAAGCAGAGGGAAATAGTAAAGAGAAGAAAATAAATTAATAAAATTGAGAACAGTACAACAACAGAGAAAATAAATTAAACCAAAAGCTGATACTGTGGAAAAAATCAGTAAAACCAATAAACCTGTAGCTTGATGATCAGGTAAAAGAGAGAAGACACATATGATAATTACTGGGAATTAGAGGAGATAGTGCTACCAACTCACAGACATTAAAGGAAAATGAAGGAATGCTGAAAACAATTCTATGCACATAAATATGACAGGTTAGACAAAATTGACCAACTCCTTGGAAAACAAAACCTACCAAAACTCACCACAAGAAAAACGTAAATAACTTGAATAGCCTTATATCTAGTAAGGAAATTGAATTCATAGTTAAAATTCTTCCAAAAAAGAAAACTCGAGACACAGGTAATTTCACTATAGAATTCTACTAAGCATTTAAGATAAGAGGACACCTCAACTCATTTGATGAGCCACCATTACTCTGATATCAGAAACAAACAAAAACAATACAAGAAAAGAGAATTTCAGATCAATACCTCTCCTGAAGTAGATGCAAAAATCTTCAGCAAAATCTTACCTATATAACCCAGCAATATATTAAAATAACAGTACATCATAACCAAGTGGGGTTTATCCCCAGGAATGCAAGGATAGTTCAACATTTTAAAATCAATCAATGTAATCCACTACATTAACAGACTAAAGAAAAACCATGATTATGTCAAAAGAGGCAGAGAAATCACCTGACAAAATTCAGCATCCATTCATGATAAAAACTCAGCAAATAAGAAATAAAAGGTTGGGGCTTCCCTGGTGGCGCAGTGGTTGAGAGTCCATCCGCCGATGCAGGGAACATGGGTTCATTCCCCGGTCTGGGAAGATCCCACATGCCGTGGAGCAGCTGGGCCCGTGAGCCATGGCTGCTGAGCCTGCACGTCCGGGGCCTGTGCTCCACAACAGTGAGAGGCCCGCGTACCGCAAAAAAAAAAAAAATAAAAATAAAAAAATAAAAGGTAATTTCTCAATCTGATAAAAAGGCATCTATAAAAACCCTATAACATACATCATATTTAGTGGTAAAAGATTGAATGCTTCCTCCCTATGACTGGGATCAAGACAATGATGCCACTCTCATCACTCCTACTCAGTATCATACTGGAAGTACTAGCAAGTACAGTGAATCAAGAAAAAGAAATAAAAGGCATATAGAATGGGGAGGAATAAATAAAACTATCCATATTCCCAGATGACATGATTGTCTACATAGAAAATCCCAGGTAACCTTCAGAAAAGCACTTAAAATTACTAAGTGAATTTGGCAAGGTCACAGATACAAGGTCAATGTTCACACAACTATACTTTTGTACACTAACAATGAACAATTGGAAACTAAAATTTAAAAACAATACCATTTACAATAGCCCCCCCCATGAAGTACATAGGTATAAATCTAACAAAATATGTTCAGGAGTTACATGTGGAATTAAATAAAAATAAAGATACAACTTATCAAAAGGATGCAGCAGAAACAGTGTGTAGAGGGAAATTTGTAGCATTACATACATATATTAGAAAAGAATAAAGATCTAAAATCAGTAACCTAAGGATACACATTATAAAACTAAAGAAAGAAGAACAATTTAAGACTAAAGCAAGGAGAAGGAAAGAAATAATAAAAATTAGAGCAGAAATCAGTGAAATTAAAAACAAGAAATTAAGAGGGAAAATCAACAAAACCAAATGCTGGTTCTTTAAAAAGATCAATAAAGTTAATAAACCTCTAGCCAGGTTAACCAAGAGAAAAAAGAGAAGACATAAGTTGCTAATATCAGAAATGAAAGATGGACCATCACTACTGATTCCACGGACATCAAATGGACAATAAATGAATACTATGAACAACTCTATGCCCATATATTTGATACCTTAGATGAAATGGACCTACTCCTATTAAGATGTAAACTACCAAAACTTACAAAAGGAAAATTAGGTATGCTGGATAACCCTATCGGAAAAACTGTCAACAATTAATAATCTTTTAAAAGAAAGCACCAGATGCAGATAATTTCACTGGTGAATTCTACCAAATATTTAAGAAAGAAATGATACCAATTTCCAAAATATCTTCCAGAAAATAGGAGCAAAGGAAATACTTCCTAGTTCATTCTAGGAAGCCAGCATTGTCCTAATACTAAAACCAGAAAAAGACATTGGAAGAACAGAAAGCTACAGAACAGCATCTCTCATGAACATAGATGCAAAAATCCTGAACAAAATATTAACAAGTTGAATTCAACAATGTGTAAAAAAAGTATACGTCATGAACAAATGGGATTTATTCCAGGAATGTAAGGTTGCTTCAACATTCAAAATTAAATCAATATAATCTATAACATCAGCAGGCTAAAAAAGTAAAAGCATATGATTATATCAATAAATGCAGAAAAAGCATTTGACAAATCCAGAACCCATTTGTAATAAAAACTCTCAGCAAACTAGAAATAGAGGGAAACTTCTTCAACTTGATAAAGAACATCTACAAGGTATCCACAGCTACTATCATACTTGAGACTGGACTTAAGCATGGACACTTTCCGCCCAAATCAGGAACAAGGCAAGGATGTTTTCTCTCACAACTCCTATTCAACATCTTACTGAAAGTTCTAGGTAGTGCAAGAAGACAAGAATAAGAAATAAATGTATATAGATTGGAAAGGAAGACATTCTTTGCATCTGACATGATTACCTATGCACAAAATCCCAAAGAATCTACCAAAAAATCTCCTGGCAGTAATAAGCAAGCATAGCAGAGTCATAGGATAGAAAGCTGATATACAAAAGACAATTGCAGGGCTTCCCTGGTGGCGTAGTGGTTGAGAGTCCGCCTGCCGATGCAGAGGACACAGGTTCGTGCCCCGGTCCGGGAAGATCCCACATGCTGCGGAGCGGCTAGGCCCGTGAGCCATGGCCACTGAGCCTGCACATCCGCAGCCTGTGCTCCGCAACGGGAGAGGCCACAACAGTGAGAGAAAAAAAAAAAAAGACAATTGCAGTCCCATATACCAGCAATGGTCAGCTAGAATTTTAAATTTAAAGATAATTACCATTTATAATAGCACTAAAAATATTAAATACTTAAATATAAATCTCTAAAAAATGGATAGGATCTATATGTGGAAAACTGCTAATGAAAGAACTCTTCTCAAGAAGAACTAAATAATGGAGAGACACATGTTCACATATTGGCAGACTCAGTATAGCTAAAATGTCAATTCTTCCCCAATTGGTCTTTATATTTTAAGCAATCCCAATGAAAATGCCATTAGGATTCCTTATACATATAGACAAGCTGATTCTAAAATTTTTATGGAAAGGTAAAAGAAGTAGAATAACCAAAACAATTTTTACAAAGAACAAATTTGAAGGACTCAAACTACTGAATATTAAAACATACTCTAAGGCTACAATAATCAATACAGATTGATATTGACCAAAAGGATAGATGAAGGATAGACATACAGATCAATCGGAAAAATATTCCGGAAATAGACCCATATAAATGTGATCGACTGACTTTTGACAAAGTTGCAAAGGCAATTCAGTAGAGAAAGGACAGTCTTCAACAAATGGTGCTGGAGCGATTACACATCCATATGAAGAAGAAAAAAAGAAACTTGACCTGTACTTTACACTGTATACAAAAAACAAAACGAAAACAAAAACCCTCAAAATGGATCAAATACCCAAACTCTTAGAAGAAAACATAGGAAAAACTCCTTGTGGCCTTAGATTACACAAAGAGTTCTTAGATATGACACAAAAAGCACCCTAAAAGTCCATAAAAGAAAAAGTTTAAAAAATGAACATCTTCCAAATTTAAAAATTTTGCACTGTGAAAGATACTATAAAGTAAATGAAAAGACAGGCCAGAGACTGAGAAAAACATTTGAAAGTCACATATCTGACAAAAGACTTATATCTCAAAACTCTGTAAGAAAATAAACAACCCAATTTTTAAAACTGGGCAAAAGATTTGAATAGACATTTCACCAAAGAAGATACATGGATGACAAATAATCACATGAAAAGATGCTCAACATCATTAATCATTAAAGATATGCAAATTAAAGCTAACATGACATACCATTATACCCTTCTATCAGAGCGGCTAAAATAAAAAATACTGATGATACCTAGTGCCAGTGAGGCTGCAAAGCAACTGAAACTCTCACATGTTGCTGGTGGGAATGCAAAATGACACAGCCACTCTAAAAAACAGTTTGGCAAAAATCTTATAAATTTAAATATACACTTACCATATGACCCAGCATTCCCACTCCTAGGTATTTACTCTAGAGGAATGAAACTTATGTTCACACAAAAACCTGTACATGAACATTTATAGCAGCATTATTTGTAGTCACCAAAATCTGGAAGCAACCCAAATATCCCTCATTAAGTCAACGGATAAACATACTGTTGTAGTCAGCAATAAAAAGGAACAAACTATTGATAGTTGCAACAACATGAATGAATCCTCAAATACATTACGCTAATTAGAAGAAATCAATCTCCAAAGGTTATGTACTATATGATTCCATTTATATGGTATTCTCTAAAAGGCAAAATTATAGGAACATAGAATCCCTCAGTGGTTGCCAGGGATTGTGCATAGAAGGAGTGTTGGAATGCAGAGTTAGCAAAAGGGAATGTTGAGGGGTGTTGAAATTTTTCTATATCCTGTTAGTGGTGGTTACAAAAATCTATGCCTGTGTTAAAAATATAAAGTGAATTTTTCTATATGCAACTTAAAATAATACAAAATAATAAACAAGTCTGAGCTACTGACATTTTAATAAATTCAATAAAGATAATTTTAAAAGAAACTCAAGAAAAGCAGGAAAAAGGCATCATGGGAGCATGTAAAACCATGTGGTTGGCCCCAGTTGCCTCTTAAAGAGAAAAGGTCTGTTTCCTTTTGGTTAACATGTCTTCCTTATTTTCAGGTAATAACAATTATAAAGTTCTAACATTGCTGTTACTTACTTAGATGTGTTCATAAATGAAGGCTACAGGCTTATAAAATCACATCTAAAAACTGAATCAACTCCAAGTGAATTAACTCTATTGCACTGCCAATCTAATTTATTGTATAGAAACCCATCATTCGGTTGACCCTAAAACCCTTGAGTCAAAAAATGGCAAATTCAGAGGCCATGTATAAACTTGACCTAGGATTAAAGAAAAATTGTTCTGCCAGATAATGTCTCAATTTTTTTCATATTTGTAATGGTAATGATATTTTTTGTTCCTGTAGTCTTGATTTCAGTTTCTGAAAGTAACCAAACATTGTGGTTTTTTTAAAGGGTTTCCAAGCAAATATATGAATTCTTCCCAATCCAGAGGATGAAAATATTTGTAGTGAATCCAGTTTGAATAACGTAGTGGCCTTGTTTTTGCACTTAGCAAAGATGGTTTCATCAGTCACAGGAAATGACACTTCTGACAGAAAGAAAATAAGATGTAAATGAACTAGAGGAGAGAACAGAGCAGTGACTATTCCATTTGGAATAAGAAAGGCTCAGGAAAGCAAACTGTCATGCAGGAGTTATGATCCTATTGCAGTTTCATCACCTAATTTCCAAATAACTTGCAGCCTTCCTTCCAATTATGAAATCTGCATTATTTGACTTGTTAGAACTGGCCTACAGGGGAGAGAATTATTTGGCAAAGGCTGAAAGGGAGCAACCCTTTAGGAACTTGGTGCTTCTCCTTAAAGAAGTACTGTCCAATAGAAATATAACATTAGCTATTTATGTAATTTAAAATTTTCTTGTAGTTGCAGTAAAAAGTCAAAAGAAACAGGTGGAATTAATTTTAATATATTTTACTTAACCCAATATCTCCAAAATAGTATTATTTCAACATGTAATCAATATCAAGATTAATGAGTTCACATTTTTTTTCATACTAAGTCTTCAAAATCCATTATATATTTTACACTTGTGGTATATCTTAGTTAAGAGTAGCCACATTTCAAGTACTCAATAGACACAGGTAGCTAATGGCTACCATATTGAACAGTACAGCTCTAAAGAGTTTTCATATCCATGGAAAATGTGAGACAGGATCATCTGCTTCAATCGGTCTTTGGAACTAAGAATAGATATTTTAGAAAAGAAGTAAAATTGGAAGAAAGTTGGCCAAACTGGAGAAGATGATAAAATATATGATTGGGCTTTAGGACAATTAACGTTATCGTTTAACCTTATTAAGGGTCACAACAAATAATAGGCCATGTGTTGTTTCCTTTGAGAAAAACCTAAAAATTCACTTGCACCATGAACCTTTCCTGATTAGACCCAGCTCTCTGTACACCAACTGATCACTTGACTTTTGGCTCTACCTCTTCTTCATTTTCTGCCCTGCCCCATCCATGACAATGGAAATTGCATAGGCTATGAAAGAAAAGGACTAAGAATTGCCCCTCCAGGTTCAGCCCCTGCCTAATGTCTCTTGCCCTCATTATCCCTGTCCCTGGCCCTGAAAGTGCCTATGCATAGAGGTAGTCAATGGAATAGAGGCAGGATATAATACAACAGAAGTCAGCACATCCATGGGTGGAACCTAGAATTAACATCACTGATAGGCATTTCCCTGCCTCCCATGTACGCCCAGTCCATGGCACTGAGCTTCTACCTGGAATTCTTTTCTGAACACTCCAGAATAACTCAGTGTCTAATTATTTCCACCGCCATGATTTATCATCTAGAGTAGCCTCTCCCTTGATGCTGATTATTGCCTAAAGCATGCCCAAACTTGCTCTACCTGTCAGCTCCTGGGATCAGCCTGCCTACGTGTTCTTGCTGGTATTATTCTCTGCAGCTGGTTCAGTTTGCCAAACTTCTGTTTCTTCCTCTTGGAGGTCCCAATCCCCCAACTCCACACCAGCCTTGAGCTCACTAACAATATGAAAACTTACTAGACATATTACATTGAACAAATAAGTTAGCCTCAATATCCTCGTTTGCAAACCGGAAGTTAACCTTACAGGGTTATTATGAGTATCAACGAGGAATACATGAGGAAATGCTTTGTAAACTATAAAGAACTAAGTAAGTGTTAGTTATTAAGTTTGCTTATTACTTACTATCCTCACGTCATTGTACTCACGTAACAAACCACCACCAATGTTGCAGAATACAGCACTTACATTCCGAAAATGTATATAACTCACCTTGAATGGGAGTGTAGGGTTTTATTTAACTAATTACTGTATAGGGAATCTTAAACAGTCTAACAGAGAGGCAGAAGCAAGATGGGAAACAAGATTATTGGGGTCAAGGTCACCATATATGACTTTCATACTTGGGTATTTCTCCTTTTGAAATGTCCCTTTCATAATCTTTCTTGGTCAAGTTTGTGTTCTGTAGTTAATGCTTCGACGGCAAACCTAATAGAAAACGTGAAAATTATGTTTTTATTCTTGGGAAAACTTTGGAGCAACCTGAGTTATAGTCAACATTGTAAAAAATTAGTTTCTTCTATAATTTCCAGAGAAAGAAATGCCAGCAAACACAGATTATTTGGATAGTGAGACGAGATTTATAAGTCACCTCATCAAATAAAAACTGTAAGAAGTCAGATTTAGAGTTGCTGTCATAGCAGCCCCATTCCATCCCAAACCCTACAAGTCTAGCGAGAAACTCACTTGTGCTTCTGATAGTACAAGACTTGAAAGAAGAAACTATTTCAACTTGTTTTAGAAGCAACTGATCTAGACACCAGCAGAGAAGTTAAAACCAGCTTAACTCATAGGATTCCTAAACTCATCATATTTTACTAGAGAAAAGTATAAGGAGATTTACTGGCATCATGTGTAATATGTACAAGACTCAGTCACCGAGCATGCTGGGACTTTGAGGATGGTTCAACAATGGAAAGGGATTAGCTATTCTTAAGGACAAAGCCTGGACTGGGAACACTAACTCAACAGTGAAGACCACTGAGCTAGCCAACAGGCAAATCACCTTTACCCATGGCAGTACAGCAGACTCTGGCCCAATGTAAACTAGTGTACCTCATAAATGGGGTCTGTTCAAGAATGCAGCCAAGGTGAGGCATATAGTCATGTTGCATTAGTCAGATCCTGGCAGGAAAAATTCACCCCAAGTGGCTCAAATGAAGAGCCTTTAATTAAGGTCTACTTACCAAATTGTGAGAATTAGGGAACAAACAAGGGACATTGAGTCACCCAGAGACTAGCAACAGCAGGAAGCCACTACCACCCTCAGACCTCTAGCTCAGGACAGCTGAAGCCTTGGAGGAGAGGCCTTCTTAGTTGTAGCTATAGCCCGGGAGAGAGGCCGCTGGTTCCAGAGCTGAGCTCTGATGGAATGCCAGAGCCTCCATCTGTTGGCCTAACTTAGGGGTCAGCAAACATTTTCTATAAAGGGCCAGACAGTAAATATTTTAGGCTTTGTGAGCCACACAGTCTATGTTACAACTACTCAACTCTGCCATCGTATCATGAAAATATCCATAGATAATATGTAAACAAATGAGCATGGCTGTGTTTTGATAAAAACTTTATCCACAAAAACAGGCAGTGGACTGGACCCATGGGCCAAAATCCAACCCCAAGGGGGCCCAGGTGAAGCGGTCCACCAGAGTCAGCCTCCTATAACACAGAACAGGGCAGACAAGTGAGGAGAGAATGGACCTAGACCTAGGGGAAAGACACTAACAGAGAATAACAGGCACACAATTCTTCAGGTGGCCTGTTTGGGGCACAGCAAGAACCCAGTACCAGCATGGAATATGGAGAGTAATGTCCACTGCCAAAGGCAGAGAAGGTGAACCTAGGGGGATGGGGCCCAGGAGCAGAGGCTTCAGTCAAGGAAGCTGGAGCTCAGAATGGCATCCAGACCTAGAACAGGAAAGCAGCCCACAAATCAGGAATCAAGCCAGAAACTCAGCCACCCACCTGAGGCCACCTGAGGTATCTGACAAGGAAGGCTGCAGCAGAGTGAGCCTGGGGGTGCCTGGAGTTTATGCCAGGCTAGTGTTTCTGAATTCCTAATAGTTATTAATCTTTGGGATTCTGCAACGAGAAATCAGAATTTCGGGGTATTCTCAAGAATTCTCGAAATCAAAAGCTATTTTTAAAATACTTGCAACATTCCTCATTTTCTTTACTCATTATTGCTGATATCTGAAAATAAATATTTAATAACTAAGAAATATTAAGTTTTGTAATATTTACAAGGACTATGGCCAATAGCAGGTATTCAAACTGGAAAATGCCAGCAAACATTATTGGGTAGTATTCAAATAACGTAACATTTCTGTCTCTTAACAAAGTTAACAGTACTACATAGAATCACATGTCAAAACTGCCAAGTTAAGGACTTATTTTGCTCCCCAAACTTGTTATTTCTTGGACCACAATTCATAGGATTTCTTTAAAGAATACTATGCATATAGACTGACTAATATTTATTTCATTCGCAAGCATTACTCACTGCTGGCAGCAGATAGGGCCACAAACACACACTTATTAGGTGACAACAGCTGCAAACAAGACTGATTAGATCATGACTATTTTCTACATGGTCCTGCCCCAAAAATGTCAACCTAAACCTCCCACTCGGTGTGTCAGCATTTCCTGCTCTTGCCTTCCATTCGATGTCAGTGGATTCCTTCCAAACAGTAGCATCTCTTTGTTGATTGTTAAACTTTAATTCCTGCAGGAGAATTATAATATGTTTTCTCATTTTCCTGACTTCTCTACTGATTTTTCTGAAGATTCTAGATTTGAAAAATATATTTCTTGGGAAATGTTAGAAAAGAATTCCCACAAGGAAACTCAACTATGCCCAGCATATACTGAGCTAATGATTACTATACTTGTTTCCATCCTGCCTGCCCAAAGGACAGGTCTGAATGACTGCCAGGCTGGGCCTCCTGGATTTAGGATCGGGTAAGAGGTTTAAGATCCTTCTGTCCCTGTGGTGTTAGAGAGCAGCTATGTAAGAATCTGAATCAGGTTTATTTCAGGGCTAATCAGACTATGGGTCTTAGACCTCTTGATCTACAGAAGCCCCTGAAAGGAGGACTATAGACTGTTGAGCTTTCCAACAGCCATAATATCATAAATCTGAACAAAAATTCCCATGAGGTTTAGTGCTAAGAAAGAAGAACCCTGACCAGGACTTCTTGCTACAAAAATGGCTTACCAGATCCCAAATATATGTTCAGTTCAACAGCATTAGGAAAATGGTGACCTTATAAGAATAGAATAATTTGTATTTTTAATTTCTGAATGGAAAATGGATGCTTTATTGTTGAAGAGCCAGCTGTATGTACTAGTTTAACGTGGTTCCATCTTTCCACCAATACCCTTCTCCTACCTCCTAGTACTTCTTTCAGTAGGACCTCAGACACTCCAGGTTGCCTTTTCAATCATACATTTATGCATTCATTCAACAAATGGTTATGGAGTATTTATTACATGCCAGGCACCCCACTGGTCTCTGAAGATAAACTATGTGCAATCCTGCCTTCATGAAGCTTATAGTATAAATAGTAGAGGAGATAAACAGAATAATTAGTCAAAAATCTACACCCCTAAAAAGTATAAATTACAGACTATGAAACATGCTATAAGAAGTAACGAGGTATATAATAGGGAGGTGGAGTGCCTCAAGAACAGGAACAGTAGACACAAAGGTAAGAAGCGAGAAAGTGCTCTGTGAGTTTTGAGGAAGTGGAAAAATCAAGTATGTCTCGAGTTTGGGTATGGTAGATGTGGAGAAAGGCCACCAAGAACCCCCTCCAGGAAAGGACTTGCCCCAGCTGTCTGCTCCTCCAGGACCTGCCAGGGCTACAGAGACACACTTTGCCAGACTTCATACCTGGGGTCACGCCCAAGCTCATTCTAGGTAGGATGTCAAGGCCAGAGGCTTGACAAGTTTGGCGAGCAGAACTCACTCCGGAGCTCCCCACTGGGTTGGCTGAGCCTTTGTTGAGCCTGCTTCAAAGTCTGACTTCTTCCTCTGCCCCATGCTGCTTCTTCCTCATTTCCTTTCACAGATATTGGTGTTTATTTGTAAACACTGTGTATCCCAAACTTTGTCTCAGTGTCTGTCCCTGGAAAACTCAGAAGGAGGGAAGTATGAGGAGTCAGCAGGAGCCAGGTCATACAAATCTTGTTAAAGATTTGGGTCTTTATTCTAAGAGCCATTGAAAACCATCAAGAGTTTTAAGCAGACAAAGGTCATGATTTGATTCACGTATTGAAAAACTGACTTTGGTTGCTATATACAGGTTCAGTTGGAAGAGAAGTAAGAGTACCTGGTAGGGAAGGAAAATTATGACCTCAACAATGGACACATTGAGTTTGAGGTGCCTTTGTGCCATCCAAGTAGAGGTCTTGAATGGGATTTGGATCTGGTCTGAAGTCCAGAGAAGTCTGGCTTAGAGATCAGCAAAGTGCCTGTGCTCCCAAAATGCTTACCTTCCAACTTCAACTAAAGTTGAAAAATAAAAAGTTGAAATGAGCATCAGGATAGGAGGAAGAAAGATGCTAAGAGAGAAGTACTTCCCATCCCTGCCTTAGAATTCACCCTCTCTTACAGCTTCCTTCCTTCACCTGTGAACCCACAAACTCTCCAAAATTAAGATTCAAGATGTTTTTTAATGTAGAAAGGGGGCCTAATACAAGAAGCAGAATAAGGCAAGATAACAGTCATTTCTCTAACCAAGAATTTTTGCAAAAAAAGGATTCTTGCTAGTTGGATGTTGGATATTTGGGGAACTTCCTGTGTAAATAAATTCTTAAAATAAATTAGAAGGGGCTTCCCTGGTGGCACAGTAGTTAAGAATCCGTCTGCCAATGCAGGGGATGTGGGTTCAAGCCTGGCCCAGGAAGATCCCACATGCCACGGAACAGCTAAGCCCATGTGCCACAACTACTGAGCCTGTGCTCTAGAGCCCGCGAGCCACAACTACTGAAGCCTTTGCACCTAGAGCCCGTGTTCCGCAATGAGAAAAGCCACCACAATGAGAAGCCCGCGCACCGCAACAAAGCATAGCCCTCCCCTCGCCGCAACTAGAGAAAGCTGGCACACTGCAACAAAGACCCAACGCAGCCATAAATAAATAAATAAAAATACATTCATCATAAATAAATAAATAAATAAGAAGCCAAAACTAATATTCAAGATGCCATTGGAAGTACTCTTCTCTGTCCCTTAAAGGATCTGGACTCTGTGAGGTCCTCTTGAGCTTCCTGTATGTTTCTCTGAGGTTCTGAGGCACCCAGAGCTATCACATGGCCCCTACACTGGGTCTGTCAGAGAGGTGGCTGGAGCAGGCAGAGGGAAGCTGCAAAGGTCAGCCTGACAACCTTGAACATGCAGTAGAGGCTTGATCCTCCACAGCCAACCATTTGGGTGGCCTTCATTAACACGTGCCTCTATCAGCACCCAGGTCAATTTAAGGTCATGTTAAGGCAGCACCTATAATCTCTCGAAGTATGTCTTCAAAAAACGACCAGATTTTTCACCTACGCATTGGCAATTTTTTTCTCCCTCTGAGTCCAACATTATGGGAAGCCTCTAACTTCTGAAATTCTTAATGGGAGTGTCAAATCTTATAGCAACGACTCCCAAAGTAACTTTTTGCTAACACAAAGCAGCGATCCAGAGTTAGGAAAGCTATAGGCCTTCCCACCAGGGAGCATACTGTATCTCTCACTATCAGAGACAAAAGGGCACACACAACACAGACCTCCCAGGTATCTTCAGCCAGGTCTCCTATTTTCAACGACCCACCCTGATTCTATTAAACCTCCTAATAATATCTCCCTGTGCCATCACAGCAGTTCAATTGTGATTCCTGAGTTCTCTCTTTCTTTAAAAATCTGAGCAATACAGACGCTCTATTCTCAAATTAAAAAGAATTAAGAAAAATACCCATCAATTTTACAGTTTGCTTCTGAATTAACTTTGGGAGGACTCATTTTTCTTGGCCCATACATTTCTTCATAATCAGGGCAATCAAACAGTCTTTGATTTGGCGAATGAGTTGATGAAAAAAGCCAAATCAACCAGTTTTTCAATTTGATGTTTTTCATCCTACTGAAATTGCTTTTTTTGTGAGATCTCATAAAGGGAAATACAGTGGTGTGTTACTTAAAATGAATTACCTGTACCCTTAACCACAACTGGGATAATTACCACATCTTTCAATTCCTAAGGACTATAAGCTTTTTTGGCTTGTAAGCTTCAAGGACACTCTAACCACAATATATAGTTTGAATATAATATTCCTTTGAATCTCATTTCCCAGTCTACTTTATAAATTACAGTTTTTCCTCTTTTAGACTATTCATAAATATTTTCCCTGGGGCTTAAAAGTACTTGTTCAGTCTTATCTTTTTTTTTTTTTTAAATAAGATGTTGGGGGTAGGAGTTTATTAATTAATTAATTTATTTTTGGCTGTGTTGGGTCTTCGTTTCTGCGTGAGGGCTTTCTCCAGTTGCGGCAAGCAGGGGCCACTCTTCATCGCTGTGCGCGGGCCTCTCACTATCGCAACCTCTCCTGCTGCGGAGCACAGGCTCCAGACACGCAGGCTCAGTAGTTGTGGCTCACGGGCCCAGTTGCTCCGCGGCATGTGGGACCTTCCCAGACCAGGGCTCGAACCCGTGTCCCCTGCATTAGCAGGCAGATTCTCAACCACTGCGCCACCAGGGAAGCCCCCAGTCTTGTCTTAAAGTTGCATTTTGGGCAGTGTTATCTATGTTGGTTGTGGCATAATTATATTTAGGAGTGTGAGAGAAGCTTGTGGTCCCTTAAAATAATTAGATTTATTTTTTCTCTTAAAGTCCAAAATTAGTTTACAAATTGACAACTTCCCACCTAATTGGTTCTTAATAACTAACAAGATTCTAGTGTTTCGGATGATTTTGTCAGTGAACCAAATCCTTTCAAAAATTGAAAATATTAAATATAGCAATGCAAAGTTATTGTATCTATCTGCATATTGTATTCTTTGTGTTTTGATTTGCTTTAAAATTCTTACTACAGTAAAAGTCTCAGTGTTGTGTTTCATTTCGAGATGGTTCCTGGAAAAATCACCAAAGAATCAGAATCAGCATTATTTTCAGAGACCACTGGCCAGTGATGCTAATGACCCCTAGGAAGTTTCTGCAGGAAAAGTATCATACTTTCTCAGGGCTTTCTCTCATGTCTGTCAGTGGCAGAGATCACTCCTATGCTCTTCTGTTCATCCTCCATTAAAGAGAATTTAGGAAGGAGATTTTCATAAACCACAGTGGTCTAATCTGAAGACCCTTTGGGCTGTAAGCAATGGAACAGAACGTAACACCAAAGCAGTATTCACTGAGCTGAGCTGAGTGGAACTCTCAGACTGGATGCTTACGGGAGAATAGGCTGATGACAGCCTCACTCTGGAACCGCTGCTGCAAAGGGTATAGCCTCACCTCCAGGGAAAGTGGGAACAAGGAGAATGGGGTGGGTATGGAGCAAAGAGCAAGGACCATGTCACACAGAGGCAAGATTAATATCTCGCTTGAGCTAGAAATACGCAGCAGCACAAAGAGTGTGTATACCCAAGGTCTTTAAACAGACCAGGTGGTACTTCAGTGGCTCATGCCCTGAAGGACATCAGGTAACCTGGGGAAGGACCAACATCAAGTCTCCCCCTTGCAAGGTCTATTTACATAGATGGAACTTACAAATATAGAGTAGGTCATTGTGGAAGTTTTATTTTTATGGCCACACATTTTGTGACACTCTGCCTATTAAAGGGCAGGACCTATATCTTCTCTTCTTGAACCTAAGCAGGCTTGTGACTCACCTGTACACAACAGTATACAGTAGAAGTGATGTGTGACTCCTGAGGCTATGTCAGAAAAGGAAAGGCAGCTTCTGCCTTGTTCACTACAGCACTCCTGTGCCCCCAAGTAAAAAGTCCAATAGCCCTGAGGCAGCCATACTGTGAGGGAACTAAGCTACATGAATAGACTATGTGCAGGTGCTCCAGTTGATGACCTCAGCTGAATTCCCAGCTGATAACCACCATCAATCGCCAGCCATGTGAGTGCATCATCTTGGACATCCAACCAAGTCAAGACTTCGGATGACTGCAGCCCCAGATAACATCTGACTATAGCTGCGTGAGAGACCTCAAGTGAAATCTCCTACCTCAGCCCTTCATGAATTCCTGACTATAAGCAGTGCAGCTTAACCAGTACCCACTACTGACATTGCAAAATCATAGTCTTAAAAGTCTTACACAAACCTTTATGTACTAATTAGAATGCAAATTGAATTAGGCCTGATCATTTTTGTTTTGGTCTCCTTTGTGATTTTACCATTTTCTTCCTGCCTGCAGTAAAATCTATGCAGCGCCTTCCTCTTGTATTTGAAGGAGCTGAGCTCTTTGCTAATAAAGCAGACCTAGTCCTCACAATGGCCTGCCTCCTTTCTCCTTCAGTTGCCCTGGTGGCTTAGTCAAGACCCTGCCAGTCTAAGGTAATAGAAACCTAACTCAAACTAGTTTAAGAAGGAAAAGAGGAGGGGATTTATTGGTCTAGTACCTGGCAAATCCAGGGGTAGAGTTAGCTTCAGCTGAGCTACATCCACAAGTTCAGACAATATTTTCAGGTCTTTGCCCGTCGGTATGTCTGTTTCTCTCTCATATTCATACTCATTCTCTCTCTCTCCCTCCTCCCTTCCCTCCTCTCCCTCCCTCCTGCTTCTTCACCATATACTTCTTTCATTACCAGAATTCATCTTCAGGTTGTCACTGGATATCATCAAAATAGCCACTAGCAGCTCTACCCTCAGATCCTGACAGTTCAGCCATCAGTGTAGAAATAATAATCTCTCCTTAAACTTCTGGAAGAAAAATTCCCAGGAAAGACTCTTATTGCCCTAGCTAAGGCCCTGGATTGAGACTGAACCGATCACCATAGCCAAGGAGATGAACTGGTCCCCAGCACATGTGCACCCCTGTAGCCAGGATTAGGCCCATCCAAGCCACGTGGACTGGTTTCCCTTGGGTCAGGCAGGAGTACACCCTTGATTCAATCCACTTCATGATGAGGAGAGAGGAAGGGCAGAGTGATGCTCTATTAGGGTTGCCCACTTATGATTCTGGTAGAGGGATGGTATAATTTAAGTTGGATAGGAAAGTTAGAAAGGGCAATATTTTTCTCACAGGAACATTTTCAGAGCAAACATGGGAAAGTGAACTGGACACACAAAATAACAAGCTCCTTGGACCTCCTTATTCATCTTTGGAAATTCTTGATTCCCAGCTGCAGGCCCAGACACTCCTTAGATATTTGGACTGATCTTGCTCTCCATTAGAAAGATTTAAACTGTCCTTGTTTGCAGGTGACTCAGCTTTAAGACAACCTTGTAAAGACCATATTCTGACATGACTCCTCAGTTCTACTGCTCATAATTCTGCCTAATTTGAAGAAACAACATAATATCCCAGTTTCTTCAAGACAGGCCAATGATAGCCAGTCCTCCCACAGATAGAAATGACAGCCAGGAAACTCAGTCCAGACCAGAGCCCTGCTACCTACTCCCATAGCTTCTGCCTTGTAGAAGCTGAATCTAGAGAGCTGCTGAAAGCCAAGGAATTCTCTCTGCACTTGTATGTTCCACCCCCTATTTCACTCTGTACACTGGCTTCCTTTACTCACTCAGCTGTGGCCCAAAATTAAAAACCAAGCCGTAAGTCTACATAAGCTTTCAGCTCAAGCATTGGTCTTCGATCAAGTTAGTTGAAAACTTGACAAAGCGTGAACCATTTATTCTCATGGATCTGTATATCAGCTGGAAGTTAGCTGACCTTAACCAGCTGAGGTCGGTGGCTCTCCTTCACATGTACACATTCCTTTTTTTTTTTTTTGGGCTGGGTTGGGTCTTCGTTGCTGCGCGCGGGCTTTCTCTAGTTGTGGCGAGCGAGGGCTACTCTTCGTTGCAGTGCATGGGCTTCTCATTGCAGTGGCTTCTCTTGTTGCGGAGCACGGGCTCTAGGCACATGGGCTTCATTAGTTGTGGTACGTGGGCTCAGTAGTTGTGGCTTGTGGGCTCTAGAGCACAGGCTCAGTAGTTGTGGTGCATGGGCTCAGCTGCTCCGTGGCATGTGGGATCTTCCCAGACCAGGGCTCGAACCCATGTCCCCTACATTGGCAGGAGGATTCTTAACCACTGTGCCACCAGGGAAGTCCCACATGTACACATTCTAAGACCCAGGCTGTAAGAGCAGAAGCTGTCCAGGAGCAGTTCTTCTCAAGTGATGACAGGGGTACAAGAGGATAAGCAGAAACACACAAGGCTTCTTAAAGCCTAGGCTCAGAATGGCACAGTGGTACTTCCTTCTATATGCCACTGGCCAACACAAGTCATGTTTTGGCAAGCCCAAAGTCAGGGATGGGAAAGTACTCTCTGACCATAATGAGATCATGATAAGGAAATGGATGCAAGGAAGGTTAAAAATTGGAGCTAATAACTGAATCTTTTGATTCACTTATTAGAAAATCTGATTGGCCTAGCCCTGCTTTATAGGGTCAGGATCAAAGTATCCAATTTTAGTCAATAGCTGCAATCAAGGGGAGATAGGAGCATCCTGTGGAAGGAGGTCAAAGGCTGTGTGTGGGGTAGTTCAATTAGAATGCAAGGTGGTCATGGGAAGAGCACTGAGTGACAAGACTGGTATGGTATTTTCTACTTCTCCAATGGACAAAATTCTACTCCACAAGACAGACAGTGTGTGTTTGAGCTACCACAGGTTCTCTTATATCTCAGAAGGGTCACATTCACTATGATTTCACCTTATTTACTTCTAAATTTACCTTAGGTCATTCTTTGAGAAGCTGATTATACTCATCCTCTCTCTCTCATAGACTCATTGAAACAATCTCATGAAATTCTAATACAGATATGCTTTGAATAACCAACAACAATAAAGCAATGAGTATTGTTATTTATCACTCCCAGCTAAAGATTCCATCTCTGGTTAAGATTCTAGGGCGGTTTTCCCTCTTTGATGCCTATTTTACTTACTAATGGTCCCAAAGCCCAAGAGTAGTGATGCTGGATAAAAACATAGTATATATAGGGTTTGGTACTATTCACAGTTTCAGTTATCCACCAGGGGTCTTGGAGTGCATCCCCCATAGATAAGAGGGGACTACTGTATTACCCAAAGCAATCTACATAGTCAATAATACCTGTATCAAAATTCTAACAGTTCTTTTTTTCAAAAATCAAAAAGCCAATCTTCAAATTCATATGGAATTTCAAGAAGCCCCAAATAACCAAAATGATATTGAAAAAGAAAGAAGTTGGAGGACTCACACTTCCTGGTTTCAAAACTTACTACAAAACAACAGAAATCAAGACAGTGTGGTAATGACATGAGAATAGACATATTCAATGAAAAAGAATTTGTAGTCCAGAAACAAACCTATGCGTCTATGGTCAACTGATCTTTGACAAGTTTGCCAAGACCATTCAAATGGGGAAAGAATAGTCTCTTCAACAAATTGTGCTGAGGCAACTGGATATCCACAAACCAAAAAATGAAGTTGGACCCCTACCTCACACTATATTGAAAAACGAACTCAAAATGGACTGATGGCCTCTATTTAAGAGCTAATATTTACCACAGGAAAACATAGGGGTAAATATTCATGACCTTCACCAACCTACAGAATGGGGAAAATATTTATAAATTATATATCTAATAAGGGTTTAATATCCAGAATATATAAACAATTCTTACAACTCAACAACAAAAATACAAACAGCCCAATTTTTTAAATGAGCACATTCAAGAAACTAGATAAAAGAAAAACAAACTAAGCACAAAGATAGTAAAATAAAGGAAATAACAAAGATCAGAGTGGAAATAAATGAAATAGAGACTGAAAAGACAATTGAGAAGACTGATGAACTTAACTGATTTTTGAAAATATAAACAAAACAGATAAACTATTAGCTAGACTTACCAGGAAAAAAGAGAGAAGACGCAAATAAATAAGATTAGAAAGGAAAGGGGAAGCATTACACAAATACAAAGAATCATGAGATTACTATGAACAATTATACAGCAATAAATTGGACAACATAGAAGAAATGGATAAATTCCTAGAAACACACAACCTATCAAGAATGAATTATGGGGCTTCCCTGGTGGCACAGTGGTTGAGCGTCCGCCTGTCAGTGCAAGAGACACAGGTTCATGCCCCGGTCTGGAAAGATCCCACATGCCGCGGAGCCCAAAAAAAAAAAAAAAAAAAAAAAAAAAAGAATGAATTATGAAGAAATAAAAAATCTGAACAGACCAGTTACTAGTAAGGAGATTGAATCAGTAATCAAAAAATTCCCAACAAAGAAAAGCCCAGGACCTGATGGTCTCAGTCGTGAATTCTACCAAACATTTAAAAAGATCTAATACCAATCCTTCTCCAACTCTTCCAAAAGAAACAGAAGAGGAGAGAACATTTCTAAACTTACTTTATAAGGCCAACATTACCCTGATACAAAAGCCAGAAAAGGACCCTACAAGAAAAGAAAATTAGAGGCCAATATCCCTGATGAATATAGATGCAAAAATCCTCCACAAAGTATTAGCAAACCAAATTCAACAATACATTAAAAGTATAATATGCTATGATCAAATGAGATTTATTCCAGGGATGCAAGGATGGTTCAACATCCACAACTTAATTAATATTATACAACATATTAACAAAATTAAGGATAAAAATCATGTGATCATTTTAATAGATGCAGAATAATCATCTGACAAAATTCAAAATACTTTCATGTTAAAAACTCTCAAAAAAAACCCCTGGGTATACAGAAAACATACATCAACATAATAAACGCCATATCTGACAAGCCCACAGCTGACATCATACTCATGGTGAAAAGCTGAAAGTGTTTTCTCTAAGATCAGGAACAAGACAAGGATGCCCACTCTCACCATTTTTATTCAACATAATACTGGAAGACTTAGCCAGAGCAATTAGGCAAGGAAAACTAATAAAAAGCACCCAAATCAGAAAGGAAGAAATAAAACTGTCATTATTTGCAGTCAGCATATATTATAAATAGAAAGCCCTAAGGACTCCACTAAAAAAAACTGTTAGAATAAATGAATTCAGTGAAGTTGCAAGCTACAAAATCAGTTTACAAGAATCAGTTGCATTTTTATACACCAACAACAAACTATCAGAGAAATTAAGAAAACAATCCCATTTAGAATTGCATCAAAAAGATACTTAGAAATAAATTTAACCAAGGAGGGGAAAGATCTGTACACTGAAAACTATAGGACATTGATGAAATGTTAAAAGACACAAATAAATGGAAAGATATTCTATGGTCACAGATTGGAAAAAATTAATATTGTTAAAATGTCCATACTACCCAAAGCGATGTACAGATTCAGTGCAATCCCTATCAAAATTTCAATGTCATTTTTCATATAAATAGAAAAATAATGCTAATATTTGTATGGAACCACAAAAGACCTCAAAGAGCCAAAGCAATATTAAGAAAGCAGAATAAGCTGGAGGCATCGTACCTCGTAATTCCAAACTATATTACAAAGCTATAGTAATCAAAACAGTATGGTACCAACATAAGAACAGACAGATAGCTCAATGGAACAGAACAGAGAGCCCAGAAATAAACCCATGCATATATGATCCATTAATTTACAACAAAGGAGCCAAGAATATACAATGAGCAAAGGATAGTCTTTTTAACAAGCTGTACTGGGAAAACTGAATAGCCACATGCAAAAGAATGAAACTGGACCCCTCTCTTACACCATACACAAAAATCAACTCAAAATGGATTAAAGACTTGAACATAAGACCTGAAACCATAAAACTCTTAGAAGAAAACATAGTGGGTAATCTCCTCAACATTAGTCTTGGCAATGATGTTTTGGATTTCACACCTAAAGCAAAGACAACAAAAGTGAAAATAAACAAGTGGGGCTACATCAGAGTAAAAAGCTTCTGCACAGCAAAGAAAACCACCAATAAAATGAAAAGGCAACCTATGGAATGGGAGAAAATATTTAAAAGCCATATATACAATAAGGGGTTAATATCCAAAATATTTAAGGAACTCATACAACTCAATAGTGAAAAAAGAAATAATCCAATTTTAAAATGGGTAAAGGACCTAAATAGATATTTTTCCAAAGAAGACATCCAAATGGCCAACAGGTACATGAAAAGGTGCTCAGTATCACTAGTTACAAAAGAAATGCAAATCAAAACCACAATGAGATATCACCTCACAGCTACTGGGATGGCTACTGTCAAAAAGACAACAAATAACAAATGCTGGCAAGGATGTGGAGAAAAGGGAACCCTTGTGCACTGTTGGTGAGAATGTAAACTGGTACAGCCACTACAGAAAACAGTATGGAGGCTCCTTAAAAAATTAATAGAACTACCATACAATCCAGTAATCCCACCTCTGGATATATATCCAGAGGAAATGAAATCACTATCTTGAAGAGATATCTGCATTTCTATGTTCACTGCAGAATTATTCATAGTAGCCAAGGTATGGAAACAACCTAAGTGTCTGTAGATGAATGAATGGATCAAGAAAATGTGCTATAGGGATACAGACATAGAGATACAGATACAGATACAGAAAATGGAATATTATTCAGCCTTTAAAAAGAAGAAAATCTTGTCATTTGTGACAACATGGATGATTCTGGAGGGCACAATGCTAAGTAAGCCAGACAGAGAAAGACAAATACTGCATGTTATCACTTATATGTGGAATACTGAAAAAGAAAAAGTTGAATTCTTAGAGAGTAGAAAAGTGGTTACAGGGGATGGGAGTAGGAGAGATAGGGAGAGGTTGATAAAAGGGTACAAACTTTCAGTTAATAAGATGAATAATGTCTCCTGAAACTAAAATAATATTGTAAGTCAATTATACTTCAATTTTAAAAAGTACTTTTGCAGTCATTCATGGACATACACAGAGTGACAAAAAATTTGAGTTGCCTAAAATGCACTTTCCCAGCTGAGGTCAAACAAGGCAACACTTACTCTGTCTTCTTGTTTTAGCTTTCATACTATAAACAAGTGTCCTTTTCACACTGTTTAGTGCTACATTTTCTGCATTTTTGTGCTTTTTGTTGGTGATTTTTCTGTTTAAAAAGATCCTCAAGCACAGTGCTGAAGTGCTTTCTATTGTTTCTAAGCACACGAAGGTTGTGACGTCCTTTATGGAGAAAATACATGTATTCAATAACCTTCATTCAGGCATGAGTTATAGTGCTTTTGGCTGTGAGTTCAATGTTAACGAATCAACAATATATATTAAGTAAAGTACCTTTAAGCATAATCTTAAGTAAATAAAACAAGGTTGTATTGATTGGTTGATGAAAATGTGACCAGTGTGACCAGAGGCTCACAGGAACCTAACTCTGTACTTACCCTAGGGAAAATGGTCCAGTATTCACTAATTCAGTGTCTATGGTGACTTTATAGAATATAACTACTGTGAAAAATGAGGACCAACTGACTGTGTGTGTGTATGTGTATATATTCACTAGTTAATAAAATGTTTCTTTGAATAAAATGTATTCATAGAAAAAAAAGATGAATACGATCTGAGGATCTGATGTGTAACATGGTGACTATAGCTGATAACATTATAATAATTGAAATTTGCTAAAGGTGTAGAACTTAAATGTTCTCAACCCCCTAAAAAATAAATATATGATGTGATAAATATGTTAATTAACTTGCTCAGAGGAATCCTTCCACAATGTATATGTGTATCAAATCGTCACACTGTACACTTTAAATATCTTAAAATTTTATTCATCAATTATACCTTAATAAAGCTGAGAAAAATTAAGCAAAGGATTTAAGTAGACATTTCTCCAAAAAAGATATGCAAATGGTCAACAAGCACATGAAAAGATGCTCAATATCACTAATTATGAGGGAAATGCAAATCAAAATCATAATGAGATACCACTTCACGCCCATTAGGATGGCTATTATTTAAAAAATGAAAATAACTGTTGGCAAGGATGTGGAGAAATTGGAACCCTTGTACATTACTGGTGGGAATGTAAAATGGTTCATCCACTGGAAAACATTTTGGTGGCTCCTCAGAAGTTAAACGTGGAATTATTATATGACCCAGCAATTCTTTTCCTAGGTGTATACCCAAAAGAGTTGAAGCAAGTATTCAAGCAAATACTTGTACACCAATATTCATAGCAGCACTATTCACTATAGTCAAAAGGTGGTAACAACCTAAATGTCTACCAACAGATGAACAAAATGTGGTCTACCCATACAATGGAATATTATTCACCCATAAAAAGGCATGAAGTACTGATACATGCTACAACATAGATGCACTTTGAAAACATTATGCTAAGTAAAAGAAACCAGACCCAAAATGTCCCAAATTGTATGATTCCATTTTTGAAAAATCTAGAATAGGTAAATTTATAAAGAAAGAAAGAAGAATGGTGGTTGCCAAGGTCTATGGGGAGGGAAAATGGGAAGTGACTGATTAATGGGTAAGGGTTTTATTTTAGAGTGATGAAAATGCTTTGGAATTTGATAGAGGTGGTGGTTGCACAACACTCTGAATGTACTAAACGCCAACTGTAATTTTACACTTGAAAATGTTAGTTTTATGTTATGTGAACTTCACCTCAACCATAAAAAAAAAGCAGTATGTGATCACTAATAATATTTTTTTTTAATGTGGCAGTGTTTGGTCAACTTCTGGGTTTCCACTGAGATTTGATAATGAGGCAAATGGAATAAATATTTCCAGAAGAAGAAGTGCCTCAACTAGTAGTAATGGAACACCAGAAATTACAGGAGGCTCAGGGGGCAGTGCAGGGGGCATCTTGCACTCTAGGAGAACTGTCATCCAAGTGGCCCTGCTCTCAAAGAAGTGTCCTTTTAATCTAATCTGTTAATGGCTCTTCTATTCAGTACCAGACATATTGGTACATTGGGAAACTGAGAATGGAGCCCATCCCAGTTTCTCCTTACACAACTTCGCTACTGGTATCTCCCATCTCCTTGCAAATTCCGTTGAGTTAAAACACCCAATCCTTACCAATGGATCCAAGGCTGAGCAACAATGCAGGAGAGCTCTCTTTTCCTCCAGGATGACAAAGGTTTCCCAGTCATTGGAAGAGATTTAAGAGCAATACTGCAAATTCTGGTTAATATTTTCTCAACCTCCACAAAGCAGCTGCAGGTGCCAGTCTTATTATATTTTCCAGATTAGACAATGTATGCCTCCTGGATCCTTCTTACTAATGGCCTTCCTCCAACTGCATCAAGGGGACATAAATCTGCATCCTTGGATAGTCTCCCAGCCCTTCCAAGCTAGTACTTTCCAGTGTTTCCTAGGGAGATGACATAATTAGCCTCACAGCTTCCTTTTGTGGAAAGAGAATGAGATGCTGACAGAGTGGGAGACAGAGAGATACAGGCTACCTTTGAGGTCAGGGCATAGTGATTTTATAATATATTCACAAATTTTTTGACACTGCCCTCCTCAAAGGGTGAAGCCTAACTGTCCTCCTCTTGAGTGTGGGCTGTACTTAGCGACTCTCACAAACAGAATGAGGTGGGGATGATCATAAAAGGCATCTTCACTTCATTCTTGCTCTCTCTCTTTGATCATCTGCTCCAGGGGAAGCCAACTGCCACATCATGAGGACATTCAGCCAGCTCTGTGAGAGGTCTACGTGCAAGGAACTGATGCCTATTGCCAACATCCAGCAAGGAATTAAGGCTTCCTACCAATAACCATGTGAGGGAGCCATCTTAGAAGATGACCCTCCAGCCTAGACAACCTTTAAATGACCACAGCCCTGACCAACATCTTGACTACAGCCTCATGGGAAACCCTGAGCCAGAGCTACCAAGCTAAGCAGTTCCTGAATTCTCAACCCTCAAAAACTGCACTAAATAATAAATATTTATACTTTTAAATCACTAAATTTTGGAGTAAGTTGTTATGCAGCAATAGGTAACTATGGGGACTTCCCTGGTGGTGCAGTGGTTAAGCATCCGTCTGCCAATGCAGGGGACATGGGTTCGAGCCCTGGTCCAGGAAGATCCCACATGCCACAGAGCAACTAAACCCGTGCGCCACAGCTACCGAGCCTGTGCTCTAGAGCCCGCGAGCCACAACTACTGAGCCTGTGTGCCACAACTCCTGAAGCCCGCGTGCCTAGAGCCCATGCTCTGCAACAAGAGAAGCCACCGCAATGAGAAGCCTGCTCACCGCAATGAAGAGTAGCCCCCACTCACCGCAACTAGAGAAAGCCCGTGCACAGCAACAGAGACCCAACACAGCCAAAAATAAATTTAAAATAAATAAATAAATTTATTTTTTTAAATGTTTAAAAAAATAGGTAACTATGACACAAGGCTAACTTGTCTTTCCACTTTATAATACCAAATAACAAGTTACTCCAAAATTGAGCGGTGAAAAACAATAGTTATTCTGCTCACAAATCTTTAACCGGGGGGAGGGTTTCATCAGGACAGCTCATCTCTGTTCCACTCTGTTCCATGTCTGAGGCCTCAGATGGAAGTCTCAAAAGTTGCGGCTGGAAACTTCTAAAGCCTCATTCAGTCACATATCTGGTGGTTAATGCTGGATATCAACTGGGGACTTAAGCTCCTCTCCACATGGGCCTTTCCATATGGTCTCCCATATGGAACTAGCATGGCTACTTCAGGCTTTAGCCTCCAGCAAAGTTCCATGAAAGCCAGCTACGGCCCAGTAAGGAGCATAATCAACCCTGCTCAATTGCAGGCCTGGGCTCCAGCTCCACAATTATGCCAGGGAAAGAATGAATTCTTTTCTAAAACTAATAGTGAAGTGGTAAATCTTAGCACTACTTTGCAATGTCATGTACCTATAACTGTAAATGCTGGACCCCAGAGCCCTTATACCAGGGGAGGGGCCAGTGCTTCTGCAATTGTATCAGTCATGATTCAACCAGAGATACAAAACCAATAGGGGATAGATAGATAGATAGATAGGGATACACATTTATTATAGAGGATTTGTTTTCACTATTGTGGGAACTGGCTAAGCAATTTCTGTAAGATTGTCTCCACATCTGATGTTGGATCCAGAAGTCCACAGGGCAAGCAGTCAGGAAGGAAAGAACATAAGCACGCTGGATCCCCACGAGCACAAGCTGGAAACTGACAAGGATGGACGAAAATTCATATCTATTCTCGTTGCCTGTGAAACCAGGGTATCCTGAAGAAAGCAGGGCCCTTCATCAAAGAGTTAAAAACACATGTAGCCCCACCTATGTTTCACCCCAGTGAGGTAAGTAAGCAGATCAGCAATAACATGTGTTTGCTACAAAATAGCAGCTGCCTCCTTTTTAGTCCTCCAAATCTCTCTGGGAATCTCTCTGCGGCCCACTCTAGCCAGAAATATAGAAGAAAGGAATTCTGGGAAATGTAATCTAGCCTAGACAAGTTGACACATTACAAAGCCTTCTCACAAGGCTGGATCATGTAGCCTAAAATCCCCACAGCTGAAGTCAGACAGAGAAAGACAAATATCGTATATCACTTATATGTGGACTCAAAGAAAAGGTACAAATGAACTTATCTACAAAACAGAAATATAGTTCCAGATGTAGAAAACAAACTTATGGTTACCAGGGTGTCGGGGGGAGGGATAAATTGGCAGACTGGGACTGACACATACACACTACTATATATAAAATAGATAATTAACAAGGACCTACTATATAGCCCAGGGAACTCTACTAAATACTCTGTAATGGCCTATATGGGAAAGAATCTAAAAAAGAGTGGATAGATGTATATGTATAACTGATTCACTTTGCTGTACACCTGAAACTAACACAACATTGTAAATCAGCTATACTCCAATAAAAGAGATTTTTTTTAAATCCCCACAGCCAAGAGTCAGGGCATCTCTCCTGGAATTGAATGTCTGACTCTGCTAGACCACCATGTACTTCCCTAGAATAAATAAGCAGGAGAGGAGCTGCACACCTGCTATTGATCCATGAGATTTTCCCAGTGATCACTGATCTGGCAGGTCTTAGCATGTGTGTTGTCTGGGCATTTGCCCTTATTTATATGACACCTACTGTAATAAAGTTAATGCAAAGATTAACTGAGAATAGATGTAAAGGGGATACTGTGAGTTTGGCACACCGTATGTGCTCAACAAAATTAGATATGATTATTATCATTTTTTATAATTATTATTTCTTTTTTTTTCTTCTTTTTTTTTTGCGGTACGCCGTCCTCTCACTGTTGTGGCCTCTCCCGCTGCGGAGCACACGCTCCGGACGCGCAGGCTCAGTGGCCATGGCTCACGGGCCCAGTCGCTCCACGGCATTGGGATCCTCCCAGACCGGGGCACAAATCCGTGTCCCCTGCATCAGCAGGCGGACTCTCAACCACTGCGCCACCAGGGAAGCCCTATAATTATTATTTCTAACCAGCTTTACCAACATACATTCTTAACCAGGTTATATGGTTTACAGCTACGCAGACTCTGGTAACAAATTTTGCCCATTTTCAACTAACAATTATCATTCTAGTAAGTCTGACACCAGGCATCTAACAGGTTGGTCATAGGTAATTCCTAACCCAGTTAAGGATCCATAATGTACATGGTATATTGGCGTTTGAAATTTTACAATCTTTTGAGCACCAGAAAGATACAGATTTTGTGGAATCTAAAGTTTATGCAATTTGAAGTACCACATTTTAGGAAGAGAATACAAAATTAAGAATACAGATTTACATATAAAGATAAATATCTATTTAGAATGAAAAGAATCACAATAAAGTATGCATTTTAAAGAGCTGAAAAATACCATAATTAAAACATAATCCAGAAAAATTAACATAATATTTTTACTAATTGAAAGCCTGACCCACCTCTATAATGTTTTTCTCACATTTTTGATACATATGCTTTAATTGCCTTTTCATGTGATAATGATTTTTAATATCATTTCAATAAAGACAATAGAAAGATAATTTAGTTTCCTAAAATGAGTGTTCAAAAAATTTTATTAACAGCTTGGAAAAGTTTTAGCTTATAACTTATTAATAATGTCATTTATTTTATTTATTTTTAAGATTATCTGTTAAATTTAGAGAAAATCTCTTTCAAGAAGAGAACGTCCATTTTTGGTTAAGCATCGATAAGATCTGAATCCTCCACTTCAATTTTATACTTTTGATGATTAGAAGAATTTTCTACTGACTGAGAGGCAGTCTCTGGTCTGCTATGATGAACGTCACCCTTTGAGGATCCTTAGGAGTCAGCCTGCCAGCCGGCCAGCCTGCCAGCCCTAACCTTCAAAAGAGTTTGCAGTTAATGCTTATTCTACAGCATCTTGTTTTACACAGTTCACAAAGTGTCAGTGCAAATGTTATTTGAGATGTAACACGATTGGTGAGATGAGAAACACCACACACAAAATCCTTCTCAATTTTTCTTGTTCAGTTTTGATCATCTCATGTCTGTACTAGAAGATTATTCCTTGCCATATTCCTATTTCTTTTTTATTTCTTTCAAAGCTGCAGTAAATATTTTTGTACACGTTTCCAGAGCAATTGCTGGGTTCTGGGGTATGTGCACTTTCAATTTTGCTAAATAGCCTCAAATTTATCCAACTTCTAGTCTTCCTTACTCCACAGCCTTAACTTCAAAGAAACATAGTATTCTGGAACTTTAATCAACAAAGATTTAGCTTTTGCTTACCTGCTCTAGGGCAGCCCTCTAATCCATTAAGTTCACATAGCCATATGTTTTTGTAAATTTTGCAAACATAAGGCGGTTTACCTATATTTGATCAAGACCATGGTCCAATCCAACTTTACAAAGCTCTGGACAAGTTAAGGGATTTGTCCATAGTCCCAGAGCTAATTGATGACAAAATCAAAACTGAGCCCCAGGCCTGCAGACTTCCCATGTTCCTTCTTCACTCATTCTCCCTTGTAGCTAAATCCCATCTTACTATAATTTTATTTACAACTTTTAAATTTTACATTTGAGAAGACTCAAATCTTCAGAACAATACCCTCCTTGTAATAACTTAATCGTCTCTTACCTTTCTCTTTTGGAATTATGAAAGATTTTGAAAGATTTAAGAAATACTAAAAGTCCAGAAAATAATATAATGAATACTCATGTACTCATGAGCCAGCCTAATTAAAGTGTATCACCTCTCCCCATTGTCACCTCTCCCCATTAAGTTTCCTTCCCTCTGCTACCACTCTCCAGAGTTTGATTAGCATTCTGAGATCTTACTTTAGTTGGTATCACTAAACAATACATAGTATTGATTTTCACGTTTTAAAACGTCATATAAATGGTATCATACTGTATCTACTCTTCTGAAATGTACTTTTTTTCTTAACATATTTTAAAGATTCACCCAGGTTGACATAGATACCACTAATTCATTTATTTCAACTGCTGCAGGCATTATACTGCATGAATATACTACACATTATTCATTCTCTTGCTGATGACCCAAAGCTGTAATGTACATGTCTCCAGGGGGAATTTCTAGATTCTAGGTTTATGCACTTTCAACTTTACTAGACAGGGCCAGTTTGCTCTCCAAAGTAGTTATACCAACTTACACTACCAAGGGTAGGTAGTATAAATCTCAGGTACTATAAATCAGGTAGTATAAATCTCAGGCTCTTCAATTTTTATAAATCTAATGTTTATAAAATGGAATCTCATTCCTCCTTGAAGTTTCATTTCTCAAATTGGTAGTGAGTTGGAGCATCTTTTCATAGGTTTATTGGCCATTTGGGTTTCCTCCTCTCTGAATTGCTTGTTCATACCTTTGCCCATTTTTATTGTTTTTTTTAATTTTTTGTTTTGTTTTTATTCCATTTGTACATATTATCAGTTACATTCATTGCAAATATATTCTCTTAACATGACTTGTGTTTTCATTATTTATGGTAGCTTTGATGTGTACAAGTTTTAGATTTCAATGTAGTGGAATTTATCAATTATTTTCCGTTATGCCTGTGATTTTGGGGTCTTGTTTAAAAAATCATTTCCTACACAGTTCATAATAATATTCTACATATTTTCTTCCAAAATTAAAAATATCTTTTTCACATTTGGGTATTTTATCCACATGGAGGTTTAGTTTGGATATAGTGTGATTTAGGAATGCAAATTTTTTTCTAGATGAATACCCAACTGCCTTAGCAACATTTACTGAACTGTCTCTCCTTTACCTGCTATAGTGGGTTGAATTGTGCCCCCCCCACACACAAAATATGTCCAAGTCCTAACCCCTAGTACCTGTGAATGTGACCTTATTTGCAAAAGAATCTTTGCAGATGTAATTAAATGAAGGATCTAGAGATGAGATCATCCTGGACTAAGCTGGCAGGCCCTATATCTAATGAAAAGTGCCCTTATAAGAAGAGGAGAAGATACAGACACACAAGGAAAAGGCCATGTGAAGATGGAGGCAGAGACTGAAGTTATACTTCCACAAGCCAAGCACCTGGAGGCACCAGAAGCTGGAAGAGACAAGGCAGGATTCTCCCCTAGAACCTACAGAGGAAGCACAGCTCTGCCGACACCTTGATTTCAAACTCCTGGACTCCGGATCTGTGATACTGATATTCTGTTGTTTTAAGCCATTAAGTTTGTAGTAACTTTTACAGGAGCCCTAGGAAAATAATACAATGCCACTTCTGTCATGTATCAAGTCCTCTATACATGGAAGCTGTTTCTGTACTTTTGAGTTAGTTTCACAGGTCTATGTGTATATTTCCAAGATAATACCATGTTACCTAATTACTTTAACTTTTAATAAATCATGCTATCTGATAAAGCAGGTCCTCCCAACTATTTCTTCCTAACATTGTGTTGACTATTCTTAGCCTCTTTTTTCTCTTCTATACAAATTTGACAACTAAGCTGTAAATTTTCATGAAAATCATCTATTCTATTTGAATGACATCAAATAGCCTGGAAAGAATTAATATCTTTACAATACCAAGTAGCATTATCTATAGCTCTTCATTTATTTTAGTCATCTTAATTGTTTTTCATTAAAGGTTTTATAATTTCCTCTAAAAATTTACACATTTTTGTTAGATTTTTCCTTAAATGTTTTATGTTTATCACTGCTATTTTGTAGTTTGTTTATTTTTCATGTGTAAAAATTCAATTTTTGTATAATGATCTTACTTCAAGGAACATCACCAAATTCTTTTAATTTTTCATAATTTGTAGATTCTCTTGGGTTATTTATATAGAAAAAAGTTATAGTATGCAATTCGTTTCTTTTATTTCTTTCTTTCCAATCCATATAAATTAATATCATGTTGAATAGAAGTAGTGATGGCTGTTTGTCTTTTCCTTGATTTCAAAGGGAATGTTTATGATTCTACACCACTAAGTTTGATGTTCAGTGTAAGCATTTTTTCTTTATCTGCTGAGATGGTCAAATCATCTTTCCTCTTTAGTCCACTAAGATGGTAAATTATTAGGTTGAGCCAGATGAAGTTGCTGATATATGACTGTTTTGTAATGATGAACAGGGCAATTTCTTATGTCTTACATAATACATTAATAGATTTGCCAATGTTAAACTCTCCTTTCATTCTATCACTTCACGAGGCTAACTTAGCCAAGTTGGGTTTGTTTAACTTGGTTAGATTAATCTCATGAAAAAATTGTGGCATATGTTCCTTCTTTTCCTATATCCTAGATTCATTTGTATAAGATAGGGATTATAAGGTTTTTGAGTATTTTGTATAAATTACTTTGTAAAATAATCTTTGGTATTTTTGTGTGTGGAGGAAAGGGGTAGATTTTACCTACTGATTCAATTCCTTTAGTTTTATAATCTTAATCAGGTTTTTAAATGTTGTCTTGAATTAGTCTTGGGAAGTTATATCCTCTTAGAAAATTCTCATGTTGTCTAAGTTTTCAAAATCATTGGTGTAAAACTTTTCATAATATTCTTTTATGTTTCATTCTCTGCTCTATTCCTGGATCTGCCCTTTTCTCATTCCTACAGTTACCTTGTGCCTGCTTTTTTCTTGACCAGCATTGCCTGAGAGCTCTCTATTTCACCTGTCTTTCAAAGAACCAGCTATTGGTTGATAATGCTTAGTCTTATATCTTTGTTTTCTATTTTTAAAAGTTTTAGTCTCACCCCTTTTATTCCCTTTCTTGTATTTTCTTTGGGCTTACACTGTTGTTCTTTTTAAAAACTTCTTGAGTTGGATACATGACCCATTAATCTTCAATCTTTCTTTTCTAACTTGAGAATTTAAGGTTATAAATTTTCTCTTTAGTACTGCTAAAGACTGCATCTCACAATATTTGCTACTTTATCTTTCAGCTCACATTTTTCTAATTTTAATTTTTTTCTTTGACTCATGAATTACTCAGAAAGTTTTCTAATTTCCAATTATTTGATGTTTTATTAGTTATTTAATTCTACCTTATATATTGTACCTTAATTATATAGTTGCCCTCCTAGTCCGAGGCCCCATGATAAGCATGTTACCTCTTTGATAACATGTATCATGTTGTATTACAACTGTGCAGGTGTCTATCTGTCTCCTAAGTAGTTGGAAAGTTCCTTGAGGACCGGCCTTGTGTCTTTTATCACTCCAACTCCAGGCCTATCACATGCCAGTGCAAATAGCAGGTGCTGAATAAATTCATGCTGACTGATAAAATGAGTGCTTGAGTAAGTTGTCCCCTAAATAACGTCAACCCAATAACCCAATTTTAGGTTCTCTAACTTCTATTTTCTACCAAAGAGAAAACTATACTTCCCATTAAATTGTTCTATAGTAACCTAGAAAAAATATCTATCTAAAAAGTTATACAAATATATCATATTAAATTAGTTAAGCTACAGTTATTAAGCAAGAATTCAATGGCTGGGGAGAAGATAATAGTGTTTCTTACAGTTCCCCACTTACATTTCTGTCAAGTATTACCTGTACAGTCAAGTAAAATATAGTCTGAAGTATCATTCTTCTGAAAATGATAAAGCTGCTTGTGCAAGAAGTCTCAGATTATCAGATGACAGACACTGTTGAGAGGAATGATCCAATAGTGTTGCAACATGAAAAGAGAAGCTATCAGGTCCTTAGGATATTAAAATATATTTTTTTCAATTAGAAGGCTGTTTTCCTATACATATATATTCATTTATTAATATATTTATAATATGTTTTATATATCCTATATAAATATATATGTATACAAAAAGATACCCTAGTATCTAAAAAGAATGTTCTAAATAGATAATAATTAAATAAACATGGAATTATCTATTTAATTTTTATAATCATAAGATTTTATACAATGAATCATCTATCTTAGGTATTTAGCAGAAATAGGTACAAAGAAAAGCATCATCTTATTCATCAGATAAAGAAAAAATGTATGATCTTTCAGAGAGATCAAATACTTTTTCACCTATAAATGTCAATCTAACATATACATGACATTTCAAAAATTTTTTATCACATGCAATCATTTCCTTCTGTACTAAAAAATTCTTCCGGGGGGCTTCCCTGGTGGCACAGTGGTTGAGAAACTGCCTGCTAATGCAGGGGACATGGGTTTGTGCCCTGGTCTGGGAGGATCCCACATGCCGCGGAGCAACTAGGCCCGTGAGCCACAACTACTGAGCCTGCGCGTCTGGAGGCTGTGCTCCGCAACAAGAGAGGCCACGATAGTGAGAGGCCCGCACACTGCGATGAAGAGTGGCCCCCGCTTGCCACAACTAGAGAAAGCCCTCGCACAGAAATGAAGACCCAACACCAAAAATAAATAAATTAATTAAAAACAAAAGTACCAATGCCACTGTGGATGTGAGGATTAGTCAATGCTTTAAAAAAAAAAAAATTCTTCCAGGCAACAGTTTCCTCTTTTACTAAGTGTCAAAGCCTTGTGAAGTTATTATGACACAAAACTATTCCTTACTACTGCTGCAAACAATAAACAACTGTGAGAACTGAATAAGTAATATGAGTCCCTCTGATGATCTACCTCGGTTCTAAGGCAAGAAAGATAGGATGCCAGAGCCATTTGATCCTGCTTCTATTTAAAATTTTTTTCAGTAAAATGTTCGTTTTGAAATGGGCTTAAATAAAACACTAATCATTAAAATGTTGGTGAACGTGTTTGTTGGGGAGGATGCAGTTTCATTAAGAGTGTGTTTGTGTATGCGTGCGTGCGTGTGTGTGTGTGTGTGTGTGTGTTCTAACTCCCTTACTACCATTACCACCAGAAATTCCCAGACAAATATTTCATTTTGGCATTTCATCAGATTCACTAGGACTATTTTCTATTATGAACCACATCTGAGCACAAAATATGCAACCTATCAACAAATACTTTGATTAATAAATGCAATATAATTCGAATTTCCATGATGTGAATTCATAATATATTTAGTTCACTGGGCTACTCACTACCCGTCCTTGTTCCTACCCCATAGGGTCATAATCAATAATGCCAGGAAACAGAAAAAATGTGCACAGCAGTTGTTAATACTTTTATGAGTGGTGTAACAACGTGATTAAACTGGATAAATATTTTCAACAAGCATTTATTGAATAGTTGTGGTGTTCCCACCGTGGTGAGAAAGTAGAGTCTCTTCCCTTAAAACATTTATGGTGCAGGTGCAGAAAAGCTCTGTGGTTGGATGCCCCATGATTTTTTGTATGTCATTCCCTTTGCCAGGAACACTTTGTCTGGAACATTCCTATTCATCCTTTAAAACAGGGATCAGATAGTAAGTATTTTAGGCTTCGTGGGCCATGCAATCTTTGTCACAACCACTCATTTTTGCGGTACGCGGGCCTCTCACTGTTGTGGCCTCTCCCATTGCAGAGCACAGGCTCCGGACACACAGGCCCAGCGGCCATGGCTCACAGGCCCAGCCGCTCCGCGGCATGTGGGATCCTCCCGGACCGGGGCACGAACCTGTGTCCCCTGAATCGGCAGGTGGACTCTCAACCACTGCGCCACCAGGGAAGCCCTGCCCTTGTATCTTGAAAGCTATCATAGACAATATTAAACAAATGAATGTAGCTGCATCCCAATAAAACTTAATTTACACAAACATGCAGCAAGTTATATATGGTCTGAGGACCACAGGTTACTGATCCATGGTTTAAAACCCTCTGTGTATATAGAGAAACAATAGAATTTAAAGGCTAAAACATGGGCTCTGGAGCCAGATAGCCTAGTTTCTAATTCTGGCTCTGCCACTTATATGCTGTGTGACCCTGAGCAAGTCATATAACACTCTGTGCCTGTTACCTCATCTGTAAAATAGAGATTATAATACTTATGCATGTGTATGGAGCTTTTGTGAGTTGTAAATGAGTTAACAGACTCTAATAAGGTTAGAAAAGTGCCTGGTACATAATAAGTGCTATGTGAGGATTAGCTATTATGACTAGATGGCACCCTTTCTATAATTTCTTTTTCCAGGAGATTTAATATATTGCTTCTTTAGGGCAGGCATGCAGGAATGAAACGAGGGCTACAGCCAGAATCAAATTTAATAAAAGTGCTAAAGGACTCTGAAGTGAGAACACCAAGTTTAATTTAAACAAGGAAAAGGGTAGTCCACTAAGAGAAAGAAGGGTAAAGGAGCACAACAAGAAGTAACCAGATGTTTTCAGTGTGGGATGTTACAAAAAGGAGATAAAGAAGAAAAGTGTAGAAAGGAGAAAGAATGTTTAAAAAATGACTGGAGTAAAGGAAGGGAAAGAAGTAAGTAACTTTAGTGTAGAATGGAGGAGAAAAGAGGGTCGAAATTATAGCCCATCTCTTGAATTCCAGGTTTTAATGGCAGGCTGCCAGCTGTTCTGGTTGCATGAAGATGCACTTGGTTTCACGGAATGAATGTTGGGTATAAATGTCAAGACTGACAGTCAGGTCCTGGAAACCAAGATTTAATGTCTAGCAAGACAGAGATAGCTTCTGGTTCTAAGAGGAGTGCCTGGATGAGCAGAGAACTCAAAATTAGCTGGGATCAAGTCAAAATGACTAGCGTTTGCCCTGAGACTCTTATTTGCAATGGGTAAGAAGGAATAATGCTTTTTAGTATGATGCTAGGTAGTGCCTCTCATATGGTTTCTGTATCAGTTAGGCTAGGTAAGGTAATGTTTCAATAATAAATTACCCTCAAATCTCAGTGACTTAAAACAACAAAGGTCTATTTCTGACCCATGCTTCATGGCCATTGTAGGTGTTTAGGGTGCTCTGTTTCATGGGGCTCTCACTCTGAGAACTACACTGACAGATGAGAGACAACCTAGAATGTTAGGGAACTCTAAAAGGTCTCACACTGGCAACTTAATGTTCCCGCCTGGAAGTGATACTCATGACTTTCAACTCAGTTTATAGGCCAGAATTAATCACTGACCCAACCACAAGTGGGCCAAAAAGACAATCCTACTAAGTGCTGAGAAACTGGAGAGCCAGAAGTATTTGAGGAACAGCAACTAATGACTCCCACAGTTTTCAACCTAATATAGAGAGCTTTCTTCAGAGAAGAGACTTTGAGAGCATTGAAAGAGTCAGCTTTGGGAGTCTACTGAATGAATTGTAAACACTACCAGGAAGAAAAGCCCTCTTCCACTCAAGCAGCCATGGCAAGTTGAGCAAACACTGGAAGTATAATAGTAACCGCTATGGATGTTACCACAGGTGGACAAGGCAGCTGCACTAGTGACAGACTGAGAATGAGCTAACTTGCAGTTAGCAAATACCCCAGCCACCTAGAACCCACAAGGAAAAAGTAGGAATGGGGTAGAGTGGAGAAGGGGAGCTTGAGCTCACTGTGTTTCTCTTTGTGAGAATTTGAAGCTACAGGCTGCCAAGATTACATCCATGTCCTTGAAGCTACAGAGGTCTGGGGCAATGAAGGGTTTGTTAGTGCTGCCTCCTAGTGGACACAGGGCTATTGTGATTTGTTTAAAAGGCTTGCGTTTTGCCTAGAATCTGGCAGGAGACTGTAGAGCAAATATGAAGCATGTATTCTCTTCTTAAAAGTGAAGTGGGGAGAGATTTCCAGTGCTAGCCAAGATGGAGTGAGCCTATTGATTATAACTGAAAACTCTGGACATAATACAAAAATCAACTACCTGAGGACTCTGAAAAGTAAACAAAAGCAAGCAGATTGGGGAGAAGAATCAAAGAAGTGACCCACATTGGGGGGGTGACTTTCCCAAGTTGGCTTCCCTCTTTTCTCGCATGGCTTTGACCCAAATATGGGCCGTGGTTGGGAGCTATGGCAATAAAAACAAAATCTCCAAGAGAAACACTGTCTTTCTAGCTGTAGGACCAAGAAAAGTGATCTCTGCAAGTCCATGGGGGGGTGGGTGGTACTGCACAGGGCCTAAGAATTCCAGAGAAGAAGGAACTGGAGAAGATGATTTCTGAATTCTGTATATCAACTCACACATGGGCTCACACCTGAGCTATGGATGGCTGGGAAAGACCCAAATCAGCATAGCAAAGACTTTGAGAACTGAAGTAAAATATAAAATCACTCCCAAGCTCCAGAATAATTCCTGAGTGGTATATGCATGGGGACAGAACAAAAACAGGATAGCAAAAGCTTTGAGAACTGAAATACAATATGAACCACTTACTAATTTCCAGACTGACTCGAGTGGCACATGCATGGGACAGACCCAAAGAAGCAGAGTGAAGTCTTTGAAAACAGACACTGGAACTACTGCTGACAGAAGATGAGACAGAACTTATGGTCTAAACTTAACTGGGGTGCTTTTCTGCTAAAATTATGCACACAAACACACACACACACAGTAACATTTTCCAGGTGACTTTAAAAGGATTCCGTTTCACAGCAAAATATTCAAAATGTCCAGGATATTTCCCCAAATTACTCAACATACAAAGAACTAGGAAAATGTCACCCATTTCTAAGGGAAAAAAAATCGCAAATGTCACCTCAAGATAACTCAGATGTTGAAATTATCAAAGACTTTAAAGGGGCTATTATAACTATGCTCCCTGAGGAAAGGTAAAACATACTTGATGTGAATGAAAGGATAGAAGTTCACAGCAGAGATATGGAAACTTTAGAGGACAAAAATACAATGTCTTTAAAAGTTCACTGTTGGGGCTCAATAATAGAATAGAGACAACGAAGAAAAAGACAGAGAACTTGAAGATGAGTCAACAGAAATTATCCAATCTGAAGAACAGAAAGAAAAAGATTTTTAAAAGTGAAGAGACTCAGGAACTATGGGACAATATCAGAAGATCTAACATTTGTGTCAATGAGTCTCAGAAGAAGATAATAAATAGACTGGGGCAGAAAAAGTTGCAGAAATAATTACCCAAAATGTCAAAAATCACATGAAATATATAAATTTACAGGACCAAGAAGTTCATCAAACCCTAAACAGGATAAAAAATACAAAGAACACCACATCAGACACACAATAATCAAACTTCTGAAAACCAAAAACAAAGACAAAAACCTTGAAAGCTGCCAGAAAAAAAATGATATGTGACATATAGGACAACAATGATTTTAATTACAACAGATTTCTCATCAGAAACCACTAAGGCCCTAAGACAGTGGAACATTTTAAAGTGCCGAAAGAAAAGTAGGTAAACCCAGAATTCTATATAAAACAAAGATATCCTTCAAAATGAAGGCAAATAAAAACATGCTCAGATGAAGGAAAACTAAGAGAAGTAGTTGCCAGAAGACCTGCTCTAAAAGAAATGTTAAAGGAAGGTTTTTAGACAGAAACAAAATGATACATGAGGGAAACCTGGAACTTCAGAAATGAGGAAGAGCAACAGAAATCATAAATATCGGGGTTATTATACTACTTTTCTTAAGTTCTTTAAAGTATGTATTACTGTGAAAACAAAAATTATAACAATGTATGGTACAGTTTTCAATGTGTGTACGTGTAATATATACAACAACTATAACATAAAGGGGGAAGGGTAAAGGGACACATATGGTTGTAAGGCTTCTGCATTTTACTTGAAGTAGTATATATATACATATATATATGTGTGTGTGTGTGTGTATCCCTAGAACAACCATAAAAAGTAATACAAAGAGATATAGCAAAAAATACATAAAATAAAATGGAATACCAAAGGAAATTCAAATAATCCAAAAGGAGGCAGGTAGGAAAAGGGAAATAGGAACAAAAAACAGAGAGAACAAACAGAATACCAGATACACCATGCAAACTCTAATCATCAAAAGAAAGTTGGAGTATTATACTAATGTCAAAAAGAAGACTTCCGTACAAGGAAAATTACCAAGGACAAAGAGGGACATTACCTAATTACAAAAGAGTCAGTTCACCAAGAAGACATAACCATCCTAAAAATGTATTCACTACCAATAAAGCTTCAAATACATGTAGCAAAAACAGATCAGAAAGGAGAAATAAACAAATTCACAATTGTAATTAGATTTTGGCACTCATCTCGCAGTAACTGATAGAATAATTAGAAAATTAGCAAGGATATTGCTATGGACTGAATTGTGTACTCCCCAAATCCATATGTTGAAGCCCTAACCTCCACTGTGACTATATTTGGAGAAAGGGATTTTAGGAGGTAATTAAGGTTAAATGAGTTCATAAGGATGGGGTCCAAATCCAACCAGATTGGAGGCCTTATAAGAAAAGGAAGAGAGAGAGAGAGATCTCTGTGCACCAAGAAAAGGCCATGTGAGCACACAGTGAGAAGGGAACCACCTACAAGCCAGGAAGAGAGCCTTTCCTCTCTCCAAACTGGCCAGCACCTTGATCTTCGACTTCCCAGCCTCCAGAACTGAGAAATAAGTTTCTGTTGTTTAAGCCACCTAGTCCACGGTATTTTGTTACAGGAGCTCGAGCTGGCTAATACGGATGTAGAAGACCTGAACAGCACTATCATTCAACATGACCTAACCGATATTTTTAGAACACTTCATCCAACAATAGTAAAATACACACTCTTTTCAAGTGCACATGGAACAGTCAAGATACACCATGTCCTGGATCCCAAAACAAAGCTTAACAAAATAAAATCAAGTGAAATTGTACAAAGCATATTATCTGACCAAAATGGAATTGAACTAGAACTTAATAACCTAATAAATGACACACTGCTAAATAACCTATGGATAGAAAACATTTCAAACTGAAAGAAAATAAAAATAAGACATAACAAAATGTGTGGCATGCAGGAAGCAGTCTTTAGAAGGAAATTTAGAGCATTAAATGCTTGTATTAGAAAAGAAGACAGGTCTCAAATCAATGATCCAAGATTCAAGCTTAAGGGCTTCCCTGGTGGTGCAGTTGTTAAGAATCCACCTGCCGGGCGGTGGAAAGGTGGCGGAGGAGTAAGACGCGGAGATCACCTTCCTCCCCACAAATACACCAGAAATACATCTACATGTGGAACAACTCCTACAGAACACCCACTGAATGCTGGCAGAAGACCTCAGACCTCCCAAAAGGCAAGAAACTCCCCACGTACCTGGGTAGGGCAAAAGAAAAAATTAATTAAAAACAGAGACAATAGAATAGGGACGGCACCTGCACCAGTGGGAGGGAGCTGTGAAGGAGGAAAGGTCTCCACAGCTTAGGAAGCCCCTTCGCGAGCAGAGATTGCGGGAGGCGGAGCGGGGAGCTTCGGAGCCGCGGAGGACAGCACAGCAACAGGGGCGCGGAGGGCAAAGCGGAGAGATTCCCGCACAGAGGATCGGTGCCGACCGGCTCTCACCAGCCCGAGAGGCTTGTGTGCTCGCCCGCCGGGGCGGGCGGGGCTGCGAGCTGAGGCTCGGTTTCGGTTTCGGTCGGAGCTCAGGGAGAGGACTGGGGTTGGTGGCTTGAACATAGCCCGAAGGGGTTAGTGCGCCACGGCTGGCCGGGAAGGAGTCCGGGGAAAAGTCTGGACCTACCCAAGAGGCAAGAGACCTTTTCTTGCCTCTGTGTTTCCTGGTGCGCGAGGAGAGGGGTTTTAAGAGCGCTGCCTAAAGGAGCTCCAGAGACGGGCGCGAGCCGCGGCTAAAAGCTCGGAAACCAGAGACGGGCGGGAGACGCTAAGGCTGCTGCTGCCGCCACCAAGGGGCCTGTGTGCGAGCACAGGTCACT